>NC_086455.1:4824108-5150671 GCF_028390025.1 Pseudophryne corroboree | reverse complement strand
GTATGCTACGATAATACTGGAACAGTAGAGGGCAGTGTTAGTATATTACTATATGCTGTGATAATACTGGAACAGCAGAGGGCAGTGTTAGTATATTACTATTAGGGTAGATGTATGCTGTGATAATACTGGAGCAGTAGATGTATGCTGTGATAATACTTAAACAGCAGAGGACAGTGTTAGTATATTATTATTATTATTATTATTAGGACAGAAGTACAGTATGCAGTGATAATACTGCAACAGCAGAGGGTACTGTTAGTACATTACTATTAGCTGGATGTTTGCTGTGATAATACTGGAGCAGTAGAGGGCAGAGTTAGTACATTACTATTAGGTAAATGTATGCTGTGTTAATACTGGAACAGCAGAGGACAGTGTTATTATATTACTATTAGGTACATGTATGCTGTGATAATACTGGAACAACAGAGGGCAGTGTTAGTACATTACTATTAGGTAGATGTATGCTGTGAAAATACTGGAACAGCAAAGGGCAGTGTTAGTATATTACTATTAGCTGGATGTTTGCTGTGATAATACTGGAACAGCAGAGGGCAGTGTTAGTATATTACCATTAGGTAGATGTATGCTGTGATAATACTGGAACAGTAAAGTGCATTATTAGCATATTTCTATTAGGTAGATGTATGCTGCGATAATACTGGAACAGCAGGTGATAATATTTAAACAGCAGAGGGTAGTGTTAGTATATTATTATTATTATTATTATTATTATTATTATGAGGACAGAAGTACAGTATGCTGTGATAATACTGGAACAGTAGAGGGTAGTATTAGGTTAGTATATTACTATTAGCTGGATGTATGCTGCGATAATACTGTAACAGTAGAGGGTAGTGTTAGTACATTACTATTAGGGAAAATGTATGCTGTGATAACACTGGAACAGTAGAGGGCAGTGTTAGTATATTACTGTTAGGTAAATGTATGCTGTGATAATACTGGAACAGCAGAGGCAAGTGTTAGTATATTACTATTAGGTAGATGTATGCTGCGATAATACTGGAACAGCAGAGGGCAGTGTTAGCATATTACTATTAGATAGATGTATGCTGTGATAATACTGGAACAGCAGAGGGCAGTGTTAGTATATATTATTATTATTATTATTATTATTATTAGGACAGAAGTACAGTATGCGGTGATAATACTGCAACAGCAGAGGGTACTGTTAGTATATTTCTATTAGCTGGATGTTTTCTGTGATAATACTGGAGCAGTAGAGGGCAGAGTTAGTACATTACTATTCGGTAAATGTATGCTGTGTTAATACTGGAACAGCAGAGGGCAGTGTTATTATATTACTATTAGGTACATGTATGCTGTGATAATACTGGAACAGCAGAGGGAAGTGTTAGTACATTACTATTAGGTAGATGTATGCTGTGAAAATACTGGAACAGCAGAGGGCAGTGTTAGTATATTACTATTAGCTGGATGTTTGCTGTGATAATACTGGAACAGCAGAGGGCAGTGTTAGTATATTACTATTAGGTAAATGTATGCTGTGAAAATACTGGAACAGCAGAGGGCAGTGTTATTATATTACTATTAGGTAGATGTATGCTGTGAAAATACTGGAACAGCAGAGGGCAGTGTTAGTATATTACTATTAGGTAAATGTATGCTGTGATAATACTGGAACAGTAAAGTGCATATATTATTATTATTATTATTATTATTATTATTATGAGGACAGAAGTACAGTATGCTGTGATAATACTGGAACAGTAGAGGGTAGTGTTAGGTTAGTATATTACTATTAGCTGGATGTATGCTGCGATAATACTGTAACAATAGAGGGTAGTGTTAGTACATTACTATTAGGGAAAATGTATGCTGTGATAACACTGGAACAGTAGAGGGCAGTGTTAGTATATTACTGTTAGGTAGATGTATGCTGCGATAATACTGGAACAGCAGAGGGTAGTGTTAGTACATTACTATTAGGGAAAATGTATGCTGTGATAATACTGGAACAGTAGAGGGTAGCATAGGTGTGCGCAGGGGGGGTTCCTGGTGCGCACAGGCACCCCCTAATGTCTGGCACCCCGATCTCACATGCCTGATGCATCGATCGCCGAGCAGGCTGATTACTGTCCCCTCTGCGCTGCACCCTGTCAGGACTGCATTACTGACCGGACGCCTGGGTTAATCAAGGGTGCCACTGACACCGCTTTCAAATTCCCAGCTCCACCTCCATGTACAAAAACTGTGATGTGACGTGATTACGTCATGCTGTTTGCATGCCCACCCGCCACACCCGCCACATACACACCTCTCTCCTTCTATGCTATGCCAACGCCAGCCACTGATGAGGATCAGCATGCAGCCAGCGTTCCTCTTAGGAAGACAAATTCAATACTGGCAGGCGGTTGGCAGCAGCATTGACACGTCACTCGTTTTTCCAGCAGCAGCAGTACTAGTCTGCGACTGTCAGTGTCAGTTTAGTTACCAACTTGTAAGTAAGCTGCTGCAGCTTGCAGGGGAAAGAGAGGGGGAGCCAGACCAGGCTGAGGAGGAGCAGTGTAATTGCAGTGAGTGCCATCAGGGGTGTTTGTTTGGTGCACACCACAACATCTGACAATGTACCTACTTTATTAGGATTGGTATAAAGGTGGATATTTTATATGCGTTGACCATCGATAGATGGTGCTAGACACGCCCAAAAGGCGATGCTAGACACACCCCTCCGACGGTGCACCCCCTAATAAAATAAGCTGCGCACGCCAGTGGAGGGTAGTGTTAGGTTAGTATATTACTATTAGCTGGATGTATGCTCCGATAATACTGTAACAGTAGAGGGTAGTGTTAGTACATTACTATTAGCTGGATGTATGCTGTGATAACACTGGAACAGTAGAGGGCAGTGTTAGTATATTACTGTTAGGTAGATGTATGCTGCAATAATACTGGAACAGCAGAGGGCAGTGTTAGTATATTACTGTTAGGTAGATGTATGCTGCGATAATACTGGAACAGCAGAGGGCAGTGTTAGCATATTACTATTAGATAGATGTATGCTGTGATAATACTGGAACAGTAGAGGGCAGTGTTAGTATATTACTGTTAGGTAGATGTATACTGTGATAATACTGGAACAGCAGAGGGCAGTGTTAGCATATTACTATTAGATAGATGTATGCTGTGATAATACTGGAACAGTAGAGGGCAGTGTTAGTATATTACTGTTAGGTAGATGTATGCTGCGATAATACTGGAACAGCAGAGGGTAGTGTTAGCATATTACTATTAGATAGATGTATCCTGTGATAATACTCAGGGCCGTCTTTTCGTATGGGCTCAATGGGCTCTTGCCCAAGGGCCCCAGGAGCAAAAGGGCCCTAGGCTGATAGCTGAGGGTCTCCTCTTTCCAGGGGTACCAGATTTTTTAAAATCGGCCCTGGGGAACCGGAGATATCTGACTTCAAAGCAGTGGTCCCCATCCAAGCCTGTTAATTGTTCTTCCCAGCCAGATATCTCGGGTTCTGTCTGACGTAGAGTTTTTCTGAGGGTATAATCCAAAAGCTGTGACTCTCCCCTTTCAGATGACACTGGCAGCTTTTCTGCACTTTGCCCAGAACCACAGATATCGGCCTTCAAGCAGCTGGTCCCTGCTCCAGCTCCACATGCCTAATATGCAGTTTTATATTTTTGTTGGTGGATTGCTCTGGCTACTGAAGTCTGATCCCCAAGTCCCCAGTACCTCCTGACAGGTGAGACACTCTAGTATTTTTTATCCCATTAAAGCTAAGAAATCTATTTTCAGGAACTGGAGATATCTACAGTAAAGCAAGTTGCCCTGACCCCCGTAAAATGATGAATATTAAGCCCACTCCACTATCCACCCCTCCCCTATGTTTTAAACACCCCCTACCACCCTGGAAGTCATGTATCAGGGCCCCTTCATTCAGCCCAATGCCCCCTTCTACAGTTTAGTGTTCTCTTTTCCGCCCCATTTGTGCAGTAAAGGAGTAATTAGCAGAAATTATTTCTCCAGGTCCTACATGCTGAGCGAAAGATAGAACCCCCCTACCCCTCGCAGGACATCAAAGTTGCCTACCCCCACCCTTACCACTGATGGGTGGGTAGGGGCCCCAGTGCATTGCCGTGCCCAGGGGCCTACACTGCTGTTAAGACGGCTCTGATAATACTGGAGCAGTAGAGGGCATTATTAGCATATTTCTATTAGGTAGATGTATACTGCGATAATACTGGAACAGCAGAGGGCAGTGAGCCATGCAGAAGTAATGCGCAAACTTAGTGCTGATTTGTCTACCAAGACAAAAATTTCTAGTTAATTTGGTATGAAAATGTTACTGATGACCATTTACAGTAGAAATATTCTCTTTTGCAAAACTAGCAATAGTATTTTTCAGTCCATCTCTTGTACTATGAAAGATCAATATTTGCAGCAGAAATGCCTGCAGATACATATGTACGACTGTATATTTATAGTTAAGATTATACCTTTGTTACTTCATTTGGTCCCCTTGTGATCATTGGCCTGAATAATGGAACGGACAAATGAAAATCAAAGCCGCCAATGTCAGACATCCAATTCTGTATATTACATATTGTCTCAGGGTATTAATGGCTTAGATAGACGCCATTAGACTGATACTAAGCAGCAAGGTGCAGTGTGATTGATGCATGCAGTTGTACTGTTTAATGTGACGCTAGGACTTCTAGTATATCAATGTGAAAGTGCTGCTTGCCAGCGTGTTTAGATGCATTTAAAAGTTTGCATTCTTGTGACTGTGTGGAAGTGTTAGATGAATGTAAGTTATGATTAAAAAAAATGTTGGTAAAGAAAGCTGCACAGAATTTATAATCATTATATAGAGACGTGAATGTATTGAGGGCAAGACATAAATAGCCATTCCGTCATGGGCATGTCTGCGTTTTTCTACTTTCATGTCTGTTTTTACTTTTTCTAATAAAACATTTCTATGTATAAAATAACTTTGTGTATGTACACTGTATTTGGAAAAGCTATGTTTCAAGCTTGGGTGAACGCTTGACAAAGTGTGGGCATCGGTCTATTTGCTTAAATCATTTTTTGGTGCCCTTTAACGTATGTTACTTTTAGGTACAGATATGTACTCATTCATCTTTGCTGCAGTCACACCAAACAGCCCCTCTTGGCACGCAAAGTCACGTGAGAATCTTCTAGCGCCGGGCATCTTTTTTGCCCAAAAATGTCTTAGTTGCAGCGCAATGCGACTAGGACGCACACAAGCAGACCGTGCTGGTTAATTTGGTAAGACACTTGATAAGCTGTACATGACTGAGTCTTTGAATCTGTATGAGAAGTGCTACAATGTAGCAGCTGAATCTTTTTTTTAAATTCTGATTTGTTAGCAAACGAAAAATTTTAGAAATTGGGCAAATCCATGTTGCACTGCCGGTGGGGCAGATGTAACATGGCTCTTAAGACCCATTTCTTTACCAAACCCAGCCAAATCTCATCCTAACCCTCTGTTCCACGCTCTCTACGTACCCCATCTGTGTCACCCCTGCCTGTCTACCCCTCCCCTTAGAATGTAAGCTCTCACGAGCAGGGCCCTCTTCCCTCATGTGCTTATCTTTTTCTTACTTTAATAATCCTCAACTGCCCAAATCCCGCAGTTTTTTGGCCACCTGGAACTTATCTCTGTCATTCACTGGTGTAGTTATGCTTAGTTACCCTGTACTTGTCCTATATTGTCTGCAACTGTAAGTCACTGTTTTCCTGTTTTGATTATGTGCATATGTACTCTGTAATTGGGCGCTGCGGAACCCTTGTGGCGCCATATAAATAAAGGATAATAATAATATTATTACTATTAGGTACATGTATGCTGTGATAATACTGGAACAGTAGATGGCAGTGTTAGGGTATATTACTAAGATTTGTGTTTCTGTCCATTTGGTGGGAGTTTGATCTAAAATTTTATCGTATATATTTTTCTGCAACTTTTTGTAATCATTTTCTGGAATTTACTAAGCTACAGAGTTGTAGTTTTTTGTATTTTCCGATGTCGATGCTATTCGTATTGTCGGCCAGTGTTTTACGGGAGTGATGAGTAAACCACTGCCGGACATATTACAATGAAGCCCGGCCGGATCAGTGAGAACCATGCAGGACTTCATTGTGTACAGTATTAAAAGAGTTAAAAGTGTACAAAAAATTGCGTGGGGTCCCCCTTCCTAAGCATAACCAGCCTCGGGCTCTTTGAGCCGGTCCTGGTTGTTTTAATACCGGGGGGGGAAATTTACTGGCGTTCCCCAGTATTTAGACAACCAGCACCGGGCTCTTGGGCCCGGCCCTGGTTCCAAAAATATGGGGAACAAAAGATGTAGGGGTCCCCCGTATTTTTAAAACCAGCACCGGGTTCCACTAGCTGTGAAGATAATGCCACAGCTGGGGGATACTTTTATACTGGTCCCTGCGGCTGTGGCATTACCCCCCCCCCCCCAACTTGTCACCCCTGGTCAGGGTACCCCGGGGGAGTGGGGACCCTTTAAATCAAGGGGTCCCCCCCCTCCAGGCACCCAAGGGCCAGGGGTGAAGCCCGAGGCTGTCCCCAGCACCCCTGGGCGGTGGGTGCCGGGTTGATAGCCTCTATGTGTGTAAAAAAAGAATATATTTTTTTGTCGTTGAACTACAAGTCCCAGCAAGCCTCCCTCGCTTGCTGGTACTTGGAGAAGCACAAGTACCAGCATGCGGGGAAATAACGGGCCCACTGGTACCTGTAGTTCTACAACAAAAGAAATACCCAAATAAAAACAAGACACACACACACCGTGACAGTACAAACACACTTACACACTCATACATACTTACCTACATCCCACGCGGTCCAATCACATCCCATTCTCCAGTAGCATCCAATCGTGTACCTGTAAATCCAAAATTCCAATATACTCCCTTATTATCCAGTGACGCTCGGTCCTCTTCTTTCCTGAAGTAAACCACAGCCTTGCAAAAAAAATAAAAAATGAAAACCCGGTGTACGCCACTAGGAACCCCTTTCCCCCGAATGCCGGTACCCCCTGTGACTCCTGTCACTGGAGATCCCAGCAGCCAATCAGGGAGCGCTACGTCATGGCGCTCTCCTGATTGGCTGTGCGCTACTATCCTGTCAATCAGGAATAGCGCAGCGGCTAGAATGGAGGATCGCGCTCCTCCATTCTAGCCTATTATGGGAACTTTGCGGTATGCGGTTAACCGCAAAGTTAATTGGGGTCACCCACAAGAGTGATCCCAATTAACTCGTCACAAGATGACACATTGGGCTAGGAGACTGACAGCCATGCTGGAGTCTGTGGTTCAATTCACGTTGTGAGCATCTCTCGCTATATATTGGCCTCTGCACTGCGGCAGTTGATAACAATGAGAAAAATCTTTAATTCAAAGTGAAACCTACCATGGCTCAGTCTGTATGTCGTCAGGCGCTTGTTACTCTGTGGTGATGGAGACTGTGGTTTTCCCATGGTGGGATTGTTTGTTATACATTGGCCATCACACTGGGATAATTGATATCAGACCACTGAGCTATGCAGACTACGTGAAGCCTGCTGTCTATTTCTCAGTGTTATCATATAGCCCTAGTGCTAAGTCCACAGAACTAAATGGAAACCTACATTGGATTCAAACCAGCGATCCCACCATCATGGCCAGGACAGAGAGCAGATACGAGCCCACGAAGCTATAATGGTACAGTAAGCCAAGAGTCTCTTTCTTGGTTTAATCAACTCGCCTAGTGGAAGATCCACAAAACTAATTATATCCTCTATTAGTAAATCTGAAATTTAGCCCCTGAAACAACATTAATTCAACTATATCTTTAGTTCCCATGTCTGTCTACCCCTCCCCTTTAGAATGTAAGCTCTCACGAGCAGGGCCCTCTTCCCTTATGTACTTATCCTTTCTTACTTTAATAATCTTCAACTGCATCAACTCCAGCAGTCTTCTGCCACCTGATACTTATTCCAGTGTCATCTGCTGATGTAACTATGTTTATTTACCCTGTACTTGTCCTATACTGTCATCTACTGTAAGTTGCTATTTTCCTGTTTGATTATTCATGTACTCTGTAATTGGGCGCTGCGGAACCCTTGTGGCGCCATATAAATAAAGGATGATAATAATAAATAATAGTAAACTTAACCCTTATTGCTTATTACTGTTGTATTAGATGATGACATTGAGAAATATAGCTGAGTTGACTAAAAGCAAAAGCTGACTCAGTTGTACCTTGGTGTGTTCCACCAGGCTTCTTGGTAATGACATGATCTGACACAGCTGACCACTATCCATGTGCTCACCTGTTCTTCTTGGCATCTGGGATGTTGCACCATGTGGAGACCATGGTTCTAATCCCATGGTGAGATTGTTTTACTATATATTGACCATTACACTGGGGTAATCGATAACAATGTCAAAAATCTTCCATGTAAGACCTGCTATGGCTCAGTTGGTAAGTAGGTTGGTCTGTGGTCCTCTATGGTGATAGAGACTGTGGTTTGAATCTCATGGTGACCTTGTACTGATCTATGTGTTAAGAAAATTACCTTGGGCTTGTTAGTGTTTTTTTTAAATTATTTTGCAAGGCACTTAAAAAAAAACCTGCGTCGCTCCTTTGCCCTGTAGCTGCCCTCCCTACTGGCAATGACGGAGATGTCCTAGCTCAGATCTCTAGCTTGGAGACGCTCCTTGCATGTTCTGATTGTGTTATGCACCATCAGGGCTGCTGGGAGGCATCCTCCACATGAGGCACCTAGCTACGAGGAGTCACCATTGCTGTCAGGGTGGGAGGGAGGCATGCAGGGTGAGTGCGGTGTGGGGGTGGGCATGCAGTGTGGAGGGGCATGCTGGGAGCCTGCTTATAAGAAGCAGCGAGAGTTTAATCATCCAGCCGGGATTATTATCCAAGGTGCTAAAGGGATCAACTTACTCAGACAAACATTCTAAACATAAACATGCCAATATTTTAATAAATCAAGTCAAAGTTCCAAAATGATGCAGTGTCCTATGTGGATCAGTATAATTTACCGGCGGCCAGGATCCCAGTTGTCAGTATACCGGCGTCATCCCATCTGGCAGTATGCCGGAAGTGGGGTGAGCGCACGCAGTCCTCATGCTACACTGGCCACGCTGTGGGTTCTGTGGCATTTTATGGGTGTTGTGGACACCCACGAGTGGGAATAGGCCCTTGTCGCCGGGAGTCTGGCTGTCGGGATCTGGCATTAGTATCCTGAACGCCGGGATCCCGTCCTATGTACAGGACATTATATGTATATAATATGTATGAATAGTATTTTTGCCTTCTCTCTATGTCATGTTAACAGGACAATTGGTTTAATAGGATAAGCTTTATTCTCAACAACAAACACCCAAGATACTAAAAGGAGTCTTCTGACACCTGAAGCAGTACCTCCACCATCACTGGTAAGAACATCTAGCAACTGAAGCATATCATACCATCTCAGTGATTGGCTGGGAACTAGAAGGATCATCTGGCAAGAAGGAACCTTTTCTTCTCATTCATTTCCAGAGGTGCAGGGTGGCTGTATGCTGTACACACCTATATATGGCGGATGGAGAAGAATACATGGCAGGCTGCTGCATCTGACTAAAAAGTAGACCCAACGCAGTACATTTATAATACAAATACAGACTGATCCGGATCTCATTTGGATCTTTTAGATGTCAATCGAGATTGGTCGTAAAGCCCAGCTGGACGATGACGGTATTTAGGTCATCCTCACTCTACATGAACGGTCGGTGTGGTATCCAGCCTACTGACATGTGACGAGCAATCAGCTTTCACCCGTGTATTTAGAAAAAATGACAAGAAATTTGTGTTCATCAATGTAATATACAACGGGCTGGGCTTACTCTGTCACCCGGTCATGTTTTACATGGTGTGGTGGTTGTCCATGGCTAGTGCCTATTTGGACAAAGCAGGGCCGTTTCTTGGGGCAGGCGAGCAATGCAACCGCACTGGGCGCCCACCGCGGCACTAACTGTGGCTCCCTGCTTCCCCCTCCTATTTATCCACGAGTAACCCGCTCGGGGGGCGGAGGTTCACGGAATGACGCGGTTGCGTCGTTACGTGACGACGCAACCCCGTCACTCCCCCCGAGCGGAGTACAGAGGGGGATCCAAGTTAGGAAGAGGGAAAGGCCGGCGAGAGGAGCGACTGGTGAGGCGGGCCGAAGAGCGGTAATCGCTTCTGTAAGTATTCTCTCTCTTTCTCAATGTGTAAAACGCGGACACCTGCCGTAATGTGTGAAATGGGGACTCTTGCCTGCCGTAGTGTGGGGATTTAATGTATCAAGGGCATTGCAGTGTGTGGCATAATATGGTGCAGGGGGCATTACTGTGTGGGGCTTAATATGGTAGAATTTTTTTTTTCCTGTGGTGGTCGTGATCTGTTGGAGCAGGGTCAAAAACTGGATTGTGAGGTAGTCTTTTCAGACGAGGCCATGCCCATTTAAATGAGGCCACACCCATTTAGATGAGGCCACGCCCCCTTGCCGGTGCACGCACAAGTTTGTTTGTTTTTTCATCTAGGTGTGTGTGTGTGGGGGGGGGGGGGGGGGCACATTTGTTTATGTCATGGGGGGGCGCATTTTTAAATCTCGCACTGGGAGCCAAATTGGCTAGAAACAGCCCTGGGACAAAGCGGTCTCTCACCGATTGTAAGTGTCAACTGAGCAGCAATGTGGTGGCCCTATTAATAGGAGGGTGACCTCTACCCCTGCTAGGAAACTTTCACCAGCCTTGTTGGTAGAGTGTACCAGCTGCAGAACCTCTTTGCCCAACGCCTTGGCTGTATTCTCCTAATCACTCATATTCTATGTGAGGACTAGTCTGGATATTTTACATTCACCGTGTATTTCCTACAGTGGACGCTGGGGGTGTAAAACCTACCTTCTGCCTTGATGTTACCAAGTCTGGGACTATAGATCTGATCTGTAGATCTCAGATTTGACTGACTTCCAGTACTTTGTGACCTGTACTAGGTCCAACTCCAAGAAAGGTTTCCAAAACCAGTCTGGAACAACTTGGAGGCTGGTCCACAGATTCTGGTACCAAATAAGCACTGCATTGTTGGTTCCTCTTAAATGTAATCTCCACTGGACAAATATATTTGTTTTTTTAATAAATGTACATACATATATTATATGATAAGCTTTTATAGGCGTCTATAGTATGCATTAATGCATTGTTTTGTTTGTAAGTTATTTGCAGTTTTTGCTCATTTTCTCCTCCAGCAGACCCTTCGTATTTAACAAATTGGCACCTTGCCGGGAGGTTCTGGATAAGCTTACATCTCCAGCCTGCCCATTTTGGGCCCCATCATCAGCGTACTGATGAAACAGATCAAAATGTTCTTGTTTATGCGTTTTGTTTTTATTTTCAAACAAAAGCTGTGAAAAGGCCCAACCAAAGTCCTTGTGGAGAGGTTTATGTCTGATCCATAGATATACCTCTAAGTCATGAAATAAACAGTTTTAAGGAACCATAGCAAACATAGCACAGTCATCGGCATTTGTAACCTTGGCACATATTCTATTTCCTATTGCCCTCATGGAGGTTCCACCGAATGCAGCTGCTTCCACTACTACCTCACAGTCACCATTCATTCAGCGGTCGCCACAACGCATTTCTTTACATGAATCAGTCATATTAAAATGTAATTGTTCCGAGGTGACTTTGGTTGACCATGGATACCAAATAAAAGTAATGCCAACAACTTATTCAAACATATTTATTTATTACAGATATCATAACTTTATTTTGTTAACTTCCCCACTCTGTTCTGTACTCTACTTGCAGATGTCCTCCAGGGCTATGATCAGGCATGTGTTGAAGAACATGTATTCCTGGAAGTCAATTTTACCATCCTTATTCTGGTCCATCTTTCCAAAAACTCCATTTAAAATGTCTTCTTTCTTCTCATGGCCCTGTCAGACCAGAGAGCATATTGGCATTAGAGAGTACAGAGCAGTGGCATTAGACAGTAGAGACTACAGTACCACAGAGAGGAGAAAATACAGTGTTGTTAGAGAGTACAGAGGCATTAGAGAGCACAGTGGCAGAAAGTAGAGAGCACAGCAGCATAGAGAGCACAGTGGCAGAAAGTAGAGAGCACAGTGGCATCAGAGAGGAGAGGGCACCGTGGCATCAGAGAGGAGAGGGCACAGTGGCATCAGAGAGGAGAGGGCACAGTGGCATCAGAGAGGAGAGGGCACAGTGGCATCAGAGAGGAGAGGGCACAGTGGCATCAGAGAGGAGAGGGCACAGTGGCATAGAGGGCACAGTGGCATAGAGGGCACAGTGGCATAGAGGGCACAGTGGCATAGAGGGCACAGTGGCATAGAGGGCACAGTGGCATAGAGGGCACAGTGGCATAGAGGGCACAGTGGCATAGAGGGCACAGTGGCATAGAGGGCACAGTGGCATAGAGGGCACAGTGGCATAGAGGGCACAGTGGCATAGAGGGCACAGTGGCATAGAGGGCACAGTGGCATTAGAGAGTACAGAGCACAGTAGCAGAGAGAACAGTGGCATTAGAGAGTAAAGCGCACAGTTGTATTGGAGAGCACAGTGGCATTGGAGAGTAGAGAGCACAGTAGCATAGAGGGCACAGTGGCATTAGAGAGTAAAGAGCACAGTTGTATTAGAGAGCACAGTAGCATTGGAGAGTAGAGAGCACAGTGGCACAGTAGCATAGAGGGCACAGTGGCATTAGAGAGTACAGAGCATAGTGGTATTAGAGAGCACAGTGGCACAGTAGCATAGAGGGCACAGTGGTATTAGAGAGCACAGTGGCATTAGAGAGTAAAGAGCACAGTTGTATTAGAGAGCACAGTGGCACAGTAGCATAGAGAGAACAGTGGCATTAGAGAGTAGAGAGCACAGTGGCATTAGAGAGTAGAGAGCACAGTAGCATTAGAGAGTAGAGAGCACAGTAGCATTAGAGAGTAGAGAGCACAGTAGCATTAGAGAGTAGAGAGCACAGTGGCATTAGAGAGTAGAGAGCACAGTGGCATTAGAGAGTAGAGAGCACAGTGGCACAGTAGCATAGAGAGCACAGGGGCATTAGAGAGTAGAGAGCACAGGGGCATCAGAGAGTAGAGAGCACAGGGGCATCAGAGAGGAGAGAGCACAGGGGCATCAGAGAGGAGAGAGCACAGGGGCATCAGAGAGGAGAGAGCACAGGGGCATCAGAGAGGAGAGAGCACAGGGGCATCAGAGAGGAGAGAGCACAGGGGCATCAGAGAGGAGAGAGCACAGGGGCATCAGAGAGGAGAGAGCACAGGGGCATCAGAGAGGAGAGAGCACAGGGGCATCAGAGAGGAGAGAGCACAGGGGCATCAGAGAGGAGAGAGCACAGGGGCATTAGAGAGTAGAGAGCACAGTGGCATTAGAGAGTAGAGAGCACAGTTGTATTAGAGAGCACAGTAGCATTGGAGAGTAGAGAGCACAGTGGCACAGTAGCATAGAGAGAACAGGGGCATTAGAGAGTAGAGAGCACAGGGGCATTAGAGAGTAGAGAGCACAGGGGCATTAGAGAGTAGAAATCTCAGTAAGGTAGAAAGTCTCAAATGTCACTAAACTGTCAGAAAGTATTGAAAGCAAATCACGTTGTCAAATGAATTTCCCCTAGGACGACATTCGTAGGATCAGTTTTTCATCCCTACAACTGGAAACTGCTAAGTGATTGCCCTTACCGCACTTTTTTCTTTTTTGCCACTACAGTTTTTTTTTTTAGGTTTTTCTTTGCCATAAACTTAAGTTATGACTGGGTACAACTAGGTGTCCAGGAAGGACCGGGTCTGGAATGTGGAATGGGCATGTAGACACACAGTGGGTGTGCAGAAGCTGCCAAAGTACAGAAAGGGTCTCCCCCCTCCCCCCGTTTTCTCAGCAAAGGCTGGTGTTCCTATTGGGAGATGTGGCATGAAAACAGGGTGCCCCTGCCACCCCAGAGGCTTGGGGTATTCTCTACCAGCTGAAGGCTGAGCGGGGTGGCAAGGTCATTTAAAAGTTTGGAAACCCCTGAACGCCAACCTCTTGCATCTAGTATTAATTCAAACAGATAAATGCGATGGGCGTCAACATCCTCAGTGTAGCAGGATGGGGGCTGCGGAGCGTTACCCGCTGTGTATTGCTCAGCTACCGCCACTATTACAAATGATTTCAATAATAACACCACAATCCCATAATACAACACATTACTTCATGAGAGCGGAGAATCGCCCATTAGTAAATACAAAGGTTAAGGGGTAAATTTACGAAAGGTTCTAAAAATGAAAAGTGGTGATGTTGCCACAGCAACCAGAGTCTGTCTATCATTTTCTAGGATGCAACAGAGAAATGATGGCCAGAATGCGATTGGTTGCTATGGGCAACATCCGATTCCACACTTTAGTAAATGTACCCCTAAGTGTCCAGCTCCCTGCAGACGGGCGATCTGGACAGCCGGCAGTAATGGCTGCTGGAGGGCTGGTACTACTTACACACAGTGTGGGGAACCCTGCCACAGCCAGCTGATACAACTCGTCTTTGCTCAGGGTTTTGGCATCTCCATCCTTCCCGGCAAAATCCCTAAACGCCTTAATGAAACTCAATCCAGCAATTTCCAGATTGGGACAGGCCATTGTTATCTGGGGAGAAAAAGAAGAATAAAATTGAAGACAATTACCACACATTGGGGGGCATCCACTTATCCCCGATCCGCTTTTATTGGGCGAAAATGACCCCGCGATCGCACAGAATCACGCGGGAATGTGTAATCGTGGCTCTGGCAGCCGCTTATCACGGATTATGCTTTGGGTGCCTGAGGCACTTGAAGCATAATCCGTGATGTGTCGGCATCAGGGGGAGGAGCTAATACGATAGCAGCCGGCGATAGTTACCCGCGGTCATCGGGTGATTGGATACCCCCCATTACATGTGTAAGGTAGAGCTGCTGATAATACAGGAATAGTAGAGACAGCTGTTTGTATGGGGTCCGGTCCGCGTTGCCGGCTGCCGGGATCCCGCGGTCAGCATACCGACACCGGGAACCCGGCAGCATAACGCCGGAAGGGGGCGAGCACAACAAAGCCCCTTGCGGGCTCGGTGGCTTGCCACAGGTTCTATTCCCACTCTATGGGAATAGACCCTGTGGGTCGGCATTTCGGTTGCATTTTGATCGTTCGGGATCCCTGCGTCAGCATGGTGACCGCCGGAATTCTGAGTGCTGGTCACATGACTGCATCCCGTTCGTATGTTACTATTAGGTAGAGGCGTGGCCTATGAAAAGGGGCGTGGCTTCACAGGAGTGCCGCAATTTAAAGCCACACCCCCCAATTTTCATCACTGAGGGGGCATGCCCCCTCTCCCTCTGTCTCCAGTGAATAGACTGTGCGCACGCTAAGCAGAGCAGTGACTACAGGAGCCTCCCAGCTGCGGGCCACTCTAGCCTGTGGGTGGTACAGCGAGGCAGTCCCAAAAAAACAGGACTGTCCCGCGGGACAGTTGGGAGATATGTAGTAATAATACTGGAGTTTCCCTGCTGTGCGTCTGTGTGACTCATGTACACTACTCTCAGTATTCCAGTGTCAGGCAGACTGAGGTCTCTTTCAGCATTGCTGCGGTTTTTCCTGGCACACTACCAGTATCTGTTATGTTACCACATGTAGAGGTTGGCCTGGTTAGGACTGGGCCTTAACCCCTGGAATCCTGGCCTACGTGCCCTCATACCCCACCTCTTCCTCATGTAAGTCCGCACACTACTCATCCCCTGATCTCACTGGGATTAATGTAACAGTATTAGGTTTCTCCTTGTGCACCCTGCTGCTAACATCTGTGGCTAAACCGCTGCGGAATCACAGAGATGACAGAACCGCGCCCTAGTCACGGTGTAACCAGCGCATTCTGATCAAGTTACAAGTGTCCGGCGACTATATGTTGATATGCAAAGCGACGCTCCGGAAGCATCAACCTTTAGTAAATATCAGACTAGATACATGCAAATGAGAGCAGAATGTTTCCATCCACAGTATAAATAAGATGCTAAATATCAAGGACAGATTTCTTTCCCAGGGGAAGACAGACTCTGCATTCTCCACTTCCGACTGTGTGACTGCAGGGCCGTCTGCAGAGGCCACGTACAGCAGCTCACACTCTGTGCTGATAGTTACTGCCTCTTATGTTCCTCACACTTTTGCTGCTATGCATGGAGATAAGAGACACACCCCAAGAGACAGCCCAGCGCTGCTCCCATGCCTGAGGGTAAAGGGGTTACTGCAGACTTGTGGAGAGAGAAGGGACAGGATACCTGGCTGGAGCAGAGACAGAAGAGATAGGATACACCATACCTCCCAACTGTCCCGATTTTCGCGGGACAGTCCCGTTTTTTGGGGACTGTCCCGCTGTCCCACCCACGGGCCGCAGTGTCCCGCGGTGGGGGGGGCAGTTGGGAGGCTCTGTCTGTCGCTGCCCTGCTTAGCAGAGCAGCGGTGAACACAGCGTCTATTCACTGGAGTCAGAGGGAGAGGGGGCATGCCAGCGGCTCACAGAGCACTGGGCATGCCCCCTCAGTGACGAAAACGGGGGCGTGGCTCGCGATCGCGGGTCATCCCGTGAAGCCACGCCCCTTTTTAGTTAGGTCACGCCCCTTTGGCTAGGATACCCGGCTGGGGGAGAGAGAGGTGGGCTAGGATACCCGGCTGGGGGAGAGAGAGGTGGGCTAGGATACCCGGCTGGGGGAGAGAGAGGTGGGCTAGGATACCCGGCTGGGGGAGAGAGAGGTGGGCTAGGATACCCGGCTGGGGGAGAGAGTGGTGGGCTAGGATACCCGGCTGGGGGAGAGAGTGGTGGGCTAGGATACCCGGCTGGGGGAGAGAGTGGTGGGCTAGGATACCCGGCTGGGGGAGAGAGAGGTGGGCTAGGATACCCGGCTGGGGGAGAGAGAGGTGGGCTAGGATACCCGGCTGGGGGAGAGAGAGGTGGGCTAGGATACCCGGCTGGGGGAGAGAGTGGTGAGCTAGGATACCCGGCTGGGGGAGAGAGTGGTGAGCTAGGATACCCATCTGGGGGAGAGAGAGGTGGGCTAGGATACCCGGCTGGGGGAGAGAGTGGTGAGCTAGGATACCCATCTGGGGGAGAGAGAGAGGTGGGCTAGGATACCCATCTGGGGGAGAGAGAGGTGGGCTAGGATACCCATCTGGGGGAGAGAGAGGTGAGCTAGGATACCCGGCTGGGGGAGAGAGTGGTGAGCTAGGATACCCATCTGGGGGAGAGAGAGAGGTGGGCTAGGATACCCGGCTGGGGGAGAGAGTGGTGAGCTAGGATACCCATCTGGGGGAGAGAGAGAGGTGGGCTAGGATACCCATCTGGGGGAGAGAGAGGTGAGCTAGGATACCCGGCTGGGGGAGAGAGAGGTGGGCTAGGATACCCATCTGGGGGAGAGAGAGGTGGGCTAGGATACCCATCTGGGGGAGAGAGAGGTGAGCTAGGATACCCGGCTGGGGGAGAGAGTGGTGAGCTAGGATACCCATCTGGGGGAGAGAGAGGTGGGCTAGGATACCCATCTGGGGGAGAGAGAGGTGGGCTAGGATACCCGGCTGGGGGAGAGAGAGGTGGGCTAGGATACCCATCTGGGGGAGAGAGAGGTGGGCTAGGATACCCATCTGGGGGAGAGAGAGGTGGGCTAGGATACCCGGCTGGGGGAGAGAGAATAGGGCTAGGATACCCGGCTGGGGGAGAGAGAATAGGGCTAAGAAACCCATCTGGGGGAGAGAGAGGTGGGCTAGGATACCCGGCTGGAGGAGAGAGGTGGGCTAGGATACCCGGCTGGGGGAGAGAGAATAGGGCTAAGAAACCCATCTGGGGGAGAGAGAGGTGGGCTGGGATACCCGGCTGGAGGAGAGAGAGGTGGGCTAGGATACCCGGCTGGGGGGAGAGAGAGAGGTGGGCTAGGATACCCGGCTGGGGGGAGAGAGAGGTGGGCTAGGATACCCATCTGGGGGAGAGAGAGGTGGGCTAGGATACCCATCTGGGGGAGAGAGAGGTGGGCTAGGATACCCATCTGGGGGAGAGAGAGGTGGGCTAGGATACCCATCTGGGGGAGAGAGAGGTGGGCTAGGATACCCATCTGGGGGAGAGAGAGGTGGGCTAGGATACCCATCTGGGGGAGAGAGAGGTGGGCTAGGATACCCATCTGGGGGAGAGAGAGGTGGGCTAGGATACCCATCTGGGGGAGAGAGAATAGGGCTAAGATACCCGGCTGGGGGAGAGAGAATAGGGCTAAGATACCCGGCTGGGGGAGAGAGAATAGGGCTAAGATACCCGGCTGGGGGAGAGAGAATAGGGCTAGGATACCCGGCTGGGGGAGAGAGAATAGGGCTAGGATACCCGGCTGGGGGAGAGAGAATAGGGCTAGGATACCCGGCTGGGGGAGAGAGAATAGGGCTAGGATACCCGGCTGGGGGAGAGAGGTGGGCTGGGATGCCTGGCTGGGGGAGAGAGGTGGGCTGGGATGCCTGGCTGGGGGAGAGAGGTGGGCTGGGATGCCTGGCTGGGGGAGAGAGGTGGGCTGGGATGCCTGGCTGGAAGATAAAAAGAAGAGCTAGGATACCCATCTGGGGGAGAGAGAGGTGAGCTAGGATACCCATCTGGAGGAGAGAGAGGTGGGCTATGATACCCATCTGGAGGAGAGAGAGGTGGGCTATGATACCCATCTGGAGGAGAGAGAGGAGGGCTAGGATACATAGCTGGGGAAGAGAGAGGAAGGATAGGATACCCAGCTGGGGGAGAGAGAATACGGCTAGGGTACACAGCTGGAGGAGAAAGGGGAGCTAGGATACATGGCTGGGGGAGAGAGAGAATAGGGCTAGGGTACCCGGCTAGAGGAGAACGGAGATCTAGGATACCCGACTGGAGGAGAGGCAGAAGGGATAGGATACATGGCTGGGGGGGGGGGGGAGATGTACTAAGCTTTGGAGAACGATAAAGTGGAGAGAAATAAAGTACCAGCCAATCAGCTCCTAACTGCCATGTTACAGGCTGTTTGAAAAATAATTGTACTTTATCTCGCTCCATTTTTTTACACTACAAGACTGTGGACCTAGTTCTGAGTTGATCGCAGCACCAAGTTTGTCAGTAGTTGGGCAAAACCATGTGCACTGCAGGGGGGCAGATGTAACACGTGCAGAGAGAGTTAGATTTGGGTGGGGCGTGATCAAACTGAAATCTAAATTGCAGTGTAAAAATAAAGCAGCCAGTATTTACCCTGCACTGAAACAAAATAACCCACCCAAGTCTAACTCTCCATGCACATGTTACATCTGCCCCACCTGCACTGCACATGGTTTTGCCCAACTGCTAACAAACTTGCTGCTGCGATCAACTCAGAATTACCCCCATAGTACAGCCGCACCCCAGAGAAGAGGTAGCATGCTCAGCTAGTGGAGAGATCACATTGTATACAGAGAGAGTGCAGGAACTGGGCACACAGACTGTACAGAGAGGAGGCAGGCACGGAGGTAGGAGGCATCACTTACCAGATGATGTAGGTACTGAGCAGCAGCAGACAGGGATATACAGTCAGTGTGTCAGTAACAGAGGGATTACCCAATATATAGACAGGCGTGATCCTGCCCCGCCCTGTGCATGCCTGGGGGGAGTCTCCTCCTCACTGGTCACTCCGGTTCTCCTTCTAGCTGTGATATCCTGCAGCAGTGTCTAGTGCTTAACCCCTTCCTGGCCGAGAAAGCAGCAGAATACACAGCTATAGAGTGGTAGCCCGCACCCAGTGGCTGGAACAGTCAGGAAAGGTGTTTATTTTGTTATGCTGGGTACACACTGGTGATATAGCGTCCATTCAATTCCACAGTATATTACTGGCGGGTGTGTACACCCGATATGTCTGAACAGCGTCATTCACAGACACACCGCGTCGGCCCTGCAGCACATCGGAAGCAGTATCAGTGCCTCTGGCTGTGTGTACGGGCGGTTGGCACGATGCCTGCAGGGACTGATGCCACATTTGCTCTCCCGGCCACTCTTTGGAAACACATCTGTACCATACAGGGTACAGCAACAGCAGTGTGGGGAACTATCCACGCCAGTAAGGTGGAAACGCCAGAAACGCAGATGGGCCGTTCCTAGCAAGGGCTTCACATATATAGATGTCTGAGTGTTACCCGCTGTGGCCCTGATCCTGAGCCATATGCACATCACGGCGCAGCCAGCAATTGCTTCCCGCAGTGCATACGCGCAGCTTGCAGCTATCCGCATTTGGTCTTGCGTACGACTCAGAATCAGGTGCTATGTGGGTGTGGTCTGCAGATCAGTCTGTTCATAGCGCAGTACACAATATACTGTTCTATGCGCTAATTCTCATTCTCTGTGCTGGGGCTGTTGTCGCTGGCGTGACCGGAATGTGCGCCCACTACTCCAGACACGGTGCATCTGTGGCCTGGGGCAGGAACAGTATAAGGTCCGTCTGTGTGGTGGAGGTACGTCCTCCTGATCACATACAGTAGCTGTACACGGTGAGAGCTCATGTACTGCCCCAGGCAGCTGGGTGACATCCTCCGTGACGCTTCTGTGGATGCCTATGTGGCGTTCCATGTACACCAATAATGCACGCTGCATACACAGTATGAGGAGTATGTATTCTCACTACTGCAGTGACGTGCGGTGAGGCAGAGCCTTTCCTGTCATTTTCACTATATATAAAGTATATGAAAAATACCAAGAATATATTGTAAATATCTTCTTTGTATTATTCGAATCAGTTTTATAGTCAAAACTCTGGAGTAAAAAGTCTATGACAGGTGAGGCAGTGCCCCCCTCCCCCCACCTACTTCGTCTGCACATCTCTGATCAAAACTCAGCAAATTCCCAGCAGTATATACTGCTGCACCTGTGTATAATGCCCACATGTATATACTGCTGCACCTGTGTATAATGCCCACATGTATATACTGCTGCACCTGTGTATAATGCCCACATTTATATACTGCTGCACCTGTGTATAATGCCCACATTTATATACTGCTGCACCTGTGTATAATGCCCACATTTATATACTGCTGCACCTGTGTATAATGCCCACATGTATATACTGCTGCACCTGTGTATAATGCCCACATGTATATACTGCTGCACCTGTGTATAATGCCCACATTTATATACTGCTGCACCTGTGTATAATGCCCACATTTATATACTGCTGCACCTGTGTATAATGCCCACATGTATATACTGCTGCACCTGTGTATAATGCCCACATGTATATATTGCTGCACCTGTGTATAATACCCACATTTATATACTTCTGCACCTGTGTATAATACCCACATTTATATACTGCTGCACCTGTGTATAGTGCCCACATGTGTATATATACCGCTGCACCTGTGTATAATGCCCACATGTATATACCGCTGCACCTGTGTATAATACCCACATGTATATATACTGCTGCCCCTGTGTATAATGTCCACATGTAAATACCGCTGCCCCTGTGTATAATGTCCACATGTATATACCGCTGCCCCTGTGTATAATGTCCACATGTATATACCGCTGCACCTGTGTATAATGCCCACATGTAAATATACCGCTGCACCTGTGTATAATGTCCACATGTATATACCGCTGCGCCTGTGTATAATGCCCACATGTATATACAGGGTGTAGCTACCATAGGTGCAGGAAGTGCAGCTGCTATGGGCCCAGAGCTGAGAGGGGCCACCTTCCCTGTCACAGTTACATGTGTTAATACAGGGTGTAGCTACCATAGGTGCAGGCAGTGCAGCTGCTATGGGGCCCAGAGCTGAGAGGGGCCACCTTCCCTGTCACAGTTACATGTATTATATACAGGGTGTAGCTACCATAGGTGCAGGGAATGCAGCTGCTACGGGGCCCAGAACTGAGAGGGGCCACCTTCCCTGTCACAGTTACATGTATTATATACAGGGTGTAGCTACCATAGGTGCAGGGAGTGCAGCTGTTATGGGGCCCAGAGCTGAGAGGAGCCACCTTCCCTGTCACAGTTACATGTGTTATATACAGGGTGTAGCTACCATAGGTGCAGGCAGTGCAGCTGCTATGGGGCCCAGAGCTGAGAGGGGCCACCTTCCCTGTCACAGTTACATGTATTATATACAGGGTGTAGCTACCATAGGTGCAGGGAATGCAGCTGCTACGGGGCCCAGAGCTGAGAGGGGCCACCTTCCCTGTCACAGTTACATGTATTATATACAGGGTGTAGCTACCATAGGTGCAGGGAGTGCAGCTGCTATGGGGCCCAGAGCTGAGAGGAGCCTCCTTCCCTGTCACAGTTACATGTGTTATATACAGGGTGTAGCTACCATAGGTGCAGGGAATGCAGTTGCTATGGGGCCCAGAGCTGAGATGGGCCATCTTTCCTGTCACATTACATGTGTTATATACAGGGAGTAGCTACCATAGGTGCAGGCAGTGCAGCTGCTATGGGGCCCAGAGCTGAGAGGGGCCACCTTCCCTGTCACAGTTACATGTGTTACATACAGGGGCGTAGCTACCATGGGTGCAGGGAGTGCAGCTGCTATGGGGCCCAGAGCTGAGAGGAGCCATCTTCCCTGTCAGTTACATGTGTTATATACAGGGTGTAGCTACCATAGGTGCAGGGAGTGCAGCTGCTATGGGGCCAGAGCTGAGAGGGGCCCACCTTCCCTGTCACAGTTACATGTGTTATATACAGGGTGTAGCTACCATAGGTGCAGGGAGTGCAGCTGCTATGGGACCAGAGCTGAGAGGGGCCCACCTTCCCTGTCACAGTTACATGTGTTATATATATACAGGGTGTAGCTACCATAGGTGCAGGCAGTGCAGCTGCTATGGGGCCAGAGCTGAGAGGAGCCACCTTCCCTGTCACAGTTACATGTGTTTTATATATATACAGGGTGTAGCTATCATAGGTGCAGGGAGTGCAGCTGCTATGGGGTCTAGAGCTGAGAGGAGCCACCTTCCCTGTCACAGTTACATGTGTTATATATAGGGTGTAGCTACCATAGGTGCAGGGAGTGCAGCTGCTATGGGACCAGAGCTGAGAGGGGCCACCTTCCCTGTCACAGTTACATGTGTTCTATACAGGGTGTAGCTACCATAGGTGCAGGGAGTGCAGCTGCTATGGGGCCCAGAGCTGAGAGGAGCCACCTTCCCTGTCACAGTTACATGTGTTCTATACAGGGTGTAGCTACCATAGGTGCAGGGAGTGCAGCTGCTATGGGGCCCAGAGCTGAGAGGGGCCACCTTCCCTGTCACAGTTACATGTGTTTTATATATATACAGGGTGTAGCTATCATAGGTGCAGGGAGTGCAGCTGCTATGGGGCCTAGAGCTTAGAGGAGCCACCTTCCCTGTCACAGTTACATGTGTTATATATAGGGTGTAGCTACCATAGGTGCAGGGAGTGCAGCTGCTATGGGGCCCAGAGCTGAGAGGGGCCACCTTCTCTGTCACAGTTACTGTGTTATATACAGGGTGTAGCTACCATAGGTGCAGGGAGTGTAGCTGCTATGGGGCCCAGAGCTGAGAGGGGAAGGGGGGTGGCTACAAAATAATACCAATTCATATTACACTGTACAGAAGTCTCCATTATTCAAAATACGCCACACAGTAGCTCCACTTACACACATTACAGCAGGTAGAGTCCCCTTTTACACATTAGGCAGGCAGAGTCCCCCTTTTTACACATTAGGACACATTAGGCAGACAGAGTCTTAGAGAGAGAGAGAGAGAGAGAGAGAGAATGTGTATTATACTTACCTGTGATCAGAAGGCAGGTCTCCCCTCTCCTCCTTCCCGCCCTATGCTGCGCTCTATACAGCGCAGGGAGTTGTAGGTGGGCTGACTGGGAGACACTTCATCTCTCCCAGCACACGAGGGGTGTTAGCTGCAGTGGCACTGCCTGGCTACCTATGTGAGAAGAGGTAGCCGAGCAATGCAGGTGAGTGGTGACAGCAGGGGGAAGTGACCCCACATTGCGGTGGAGCGGTCAGGCGGGTGTTGCCGGTGGTCATGCGCTGTGTGCCAGGCACCACTGGTACACACCTAGTTACGGCCCTGGGCACTACATACACACTTACACAACTGTTAGACATTAATCTGATATTGGGTGATCGGGCCATAGATTTTATAGGGGTTCACTACGATCTGCCGGCGGTCGGGCTCCCGGCGACCAGCATACCGGCGCCGGGAGCCCGACCGCCGGCTTACCGACAGTGTGGCGAGCACAAATGAGCCCCTTGCAGGCTCGCTGCTCTCGCCACGCTACGGGCACTATTTTATTCTCCCTCTAGGGGGGTCGTGGACCCCCACGAGGGAGAATAAGTGTCGGTATGCCGGCTGTCGGGATCCCGGCGCCGGTATACTGTGCGCCGGGATCCCAAGAGCCGGCATACTGAAGACCACCCATTTTATAGATGTGTACCCACCTTTAGTAATACGCATCATGGCCAGATATAAATATTCACGACCTGGGATGTTGTTTCCTGTCCAAAGAGAAAAAGTGTTTCTTCCCCTATTCCAGTGCTAGTGATAGTCTGCAGTATCTGCCCTGTCCCTGCACTACTAGTGATAGTCTGTACTATCTGCCCAGTCACTGCACTACTAGTGATAGTCTCTACTATCTGCCCTGTCCCTGCACTACTAGTGATAGTCTCTACTATCTGCCCTGTCCCTGCACTACTAGTGATAGTCTCTACTATCTGTCCTGACCCTGCACTACTAGTGATAGTCTCTACTATCTGTCCTGACCCTGCACTACTAGTGATAGTCTCTACTATCTGCCCTGTCCCTGCACTACTAGTGATAGTCTCTACTATCTGCCTGTCCCTGCACTACTAGTGATAGTCTCTACTATCTGTCCTGTCCCTGCACTACTAGTGATAGTCTCTACTATCTGTCCTGTCCCTGCACTACTAGTGATAGTCTCTGCTATCTGTCCTGTTCCTGCACTACTAGTGATAGTCTCTACTATCTGTCCTGTCCCTGTACTACTAGTGATAGTCTCTACTATCTGTCCTGTCCCTGTACTACTAGTGATAGTCTCTACTATCTGTCCTGTCCCTGTACTACTAGTGATAGTCTCTACTATCTGTCCTGACCCTGCACTACTAGTGATAGTCTCTACTATCTGTCCTGACCCTGCACTACTAGTGATAGTCTCTACTATCTACCCAGTCCCTGCACTGCTAGTGATAGTCTCTACTATCTGCCCTGTCCCTGCACTACTAGTGATAGTCTCTACTATCTACCCAGTCCCTGCACTACTAGTGATAGTGTCTACTATCTGCCCTGTCCCTGCACTACTAGTGATAGTCTATACTATCTGTCCTGTCCCTGCACTACTAGTGATAGTCTCTACTATCTACCAAGTCCCTGCACTACTAGTGATAGTCTCTACTATCTGCCCTGTCCCTGCACTACTAGTGATAGTCTGTACTATCTGCCCAGTCACTGCACTACTAAACTATCTGTCCTGCACTGCTAGTGATAGTCTCTACTCTCTGCCCAGTCACTGCACTACTAGTGATAGTCTCTACTATCTGCCCTGTCCTTGCACTACTAGTGATAGTCTCTACTATCTGCCCTGTCCCTGCACTACTAGTGATAGTCTCTACTATCTGTCCTGACCCTGCACTACTAGTGATAGTCTATATTATCTGTCCTGACCCTGCACTACTAGTGATAGTCTCTACTATCTGCCCTGTCCCTGCACTACTAGTGATAGTCTCTACTATCTGCCTGTCCCTGCACTACTAGTGATAGTCTCTACTATCTGTCCTGTCCCTGCACTACTAGTGATAGTCTCTACTATCTGCCCTGTCCCTGCACTACTAGTGATAGTCTCTACTATCTGTCCTGTCCCTGCACTACTAGTGATAGTCTCTGCTATCTGTCCTGTCCCTGCACTACTAGTGATAGTCTCTACTATCTGTCCTGTCCCTGCACTACTAGTGATAGTCTCTACTATCTGTCCTGTCCCTGTACTACTAGTGATAGTCTCTACTATCTGTCCTGTCCCTGCACTACTAGTGATAGTCTCTACTATCTGTCCTGTCCCTGCACTGCTAGTGATAGTGTCTACTATCTGCCCAGTCCCTGCACTGCTAGTGATAGTCTGTACTATCTGCCCAGTCCCTGCACTGCTAGTGATAGTCTCTACTATCTGTCCTGTCCCTGCACTACTAGTGATAGTCTCTACTATCTGTCCTGTCCCTGCACTACTAGTGATAGTCTCTACTATCTGTCCTGACCCTGCACTACTAGTGATAGTCTCTACTATCTGTCCAGTCCCTGCACTACTAGTGATAGTCTCTACTATCTGCCCAGTCCCTGCACTACTAGTGATAGTCTCTACTATCTGCCCAGTCCCTGCACTACTAGTGATAGTCTCTACTATCTGTCCTGTCCCTGCACTACTAGTGATAGTCTCTACTATCTGTCCTGTCCCTGCACTACTAGTGATAGTCTCTACTATCTGTCCTGTCCCTGCACTACTAGTGATAGTCTCTACTATCTGTCCTGTCCCTGCACTACTAGTGATAGTCTCTACTATCTGTCCTGTCCCTGCACTACTAGTGATAGTCTCTACTATCTGTCCTGTCCCTGCACTACTAGTGATAGTCTCTACTATCTGTCCTGACCCTGCACTACTAGTGATAGTCTCTACTATCTGTCCTGTCCCTGCACTACTAGTGATAGTCTCTACTATCTGTCCTGTCCCTGCACTACTAGTGATAGTCTCTACTATCTGTCCTGTCCCTGCACTACTAGTGATAGTCTCTACTATCTGTCCTGTCCCTGCAATACTAGTGATAGTCTCTACTATCTGTCCTGTCCCTGTACTACTAGTTATAGTCTCTACTATCTGTCCTGTCCCTGCACTACTAGTGATAGTCTCTACTCTCTGCCCAGTCCCTGCACTACTAGTGATAGTCTCTACTATCTGTCCTGTCCCTGCACTACTAGTGATAGTCTCTACTATCTGTCCTGTCCATGCACTACTAGTGATAGTCTGTACTATCTGTCCTGTCCCTGCACTACTAGTGATAGTCTCTACTATCTGTCCTGTACCTGCACTACTAGTGATAGTCTCTACTATCTGTCCTGTCCCTGCACTACTAGTGATAGTCTCTACTATCTGTCCTGTCCCTGCACTACTAGTGATAGTCTCTACTATCTGTCCTGTCCCTGCACTACTAGTGATAGTCTCTACTATCTGCCTGTCCCTGCACTACTAGTGATAGTCTCTACTATCTGTCCTGTCCCTGCACTGCTAGTGATAGTCTGTACTATTTGCCCTGTCCCTGCACTACTAGTGATAGTCTCTACTCTCTGCCCAGTCCCTGCACTACTAGTGATGGTCTCTACTATCTGTCCTGTGCCTGCACTACTAGTGATAGTCTCTACTATCTGCCTGTCCCTGCACTACTAGTGATAGTCTCTACTATCTGTCCTGTGCCTGCACTACTAGTGATAGTCTGCATTATCTTTCCTGTCCCTGCACTGCAAGTGATAGTCTGCACTATTTGCCCTGTCCCTGCACTACTTGTGATAATCTCTACTATCTGCCTGTCCCTGCACTACTAGTGATGGTCTCTACTATCTGCCTGTCCCTGCACTACTAGTGATAGTCTCTACTATCTGCTCAGTCCCTGCACTACTAGTGATAGTTTGCATTATCTGCCCAGTCCCTGCACTACTAGTGATAGTTTCTACTATCTGCCTGTCCCTGCACTACTAGTGATAGTCTCTACTATCTGTCCTGTCCCTGCACTACTAGTGATAGTCTCTACTATCTGTCCTGTCCCTGCACTACTAGTGATAGTCTCTACTATCTGTCCTGTCCCTGCACTACTAGTGATAGTCTCTACTATCTGTCCTGTCCCTGCACTACTAGTGATAGTCTCTACTATCTGCCCTGTCCCTGCACTACTA
The DNA here is from genome assembly GCF_028390025.1 of Pseudophryne corroboree. Classification (NCBI taxonomy): domain Eukaryota; kingdom Metazoa; phylum Chordata; class Amphibia; order Anura; family Myobatrachidae; genus Pseudophryne; species Pseudophryne corroboree. The sequence goes on along the minus strand of NC_086455.1, from coordinate 5,122,662 downwards.
GTGATAGTCTGTACTATCTGTCCTGTCCCTGCACTGCTAGTGATAGTCTCTACTATCTGTCCTGTCCCTGCACTACTAGTGATAGTCTCTACTATCTGTCCTGTCCCTGCACTACTAGTGATAGTCTGCATTATCTGTCTTGCCCCTGCACTGCTAGTGATAGTCTCTACTATCTGCCTGTCCCTGCACTACTAGTGATAGTCTCTACTATCTGCCTGTCCCTGCACTACTAGTGATAGTCTCTACTATCTGTCCTGTCCCTGCACTACTAGTGATAGTCTCTACTATCTGCCTGTCCCTGCACTACTAGTGAAAGTCTCTACTATCTGCCTGTCCCTGCACTACTAGTGATAGTCTCTACTATCTGCCTGTCCCTGCACTACTAGTGATAGTCTCTACTATCTGCCTGTCCCTGCACTACTAGTGATAGTCTGTATTATCTACATTACTAGTGATAGTCTGTATTATCTACATTACTAGTGATAGTCTGTATTATCTACATTACTAGTGATAGTCTGTATTATCTACATTACTAGTGATAGTCTGTATTATCTACATTACTAGTGATAGTCTGTATTATCTACATTACTAGTGATAGTCTGTATTATCTACATTACTAGTGATAGTCTGTATTATCTACATTACTAGTGATAGTCTGTGTTATCTGCATTACTAGTGATAGTCTGTGTTATGTGCATTACTAGTGATAGTCTGCGTTCTGTCCTGTCCCTGCACTGCTAGTGATAGTCTTCATCGTGTCACACAGTGTAGTGAGTGGGACCCCAGTACGTGTCTGCCTCTACAAAGCAGCTGCCATGTGACAACTTGGCTGTGTGAAATTTTGCTCATTTTAACTTACAGAATGAGCCAACGCCCTGTCAGTGAGTCAGTGCACAGCCATTCCCCCCTCCCCAGCCACAAACACAACACAGGCAACAACTCCCAGGCCCCGGGCTTTGTGCTCCGTCCACTTGGAGTATGGGCTCTGGTCATAACTAATACGTACTGTATGTGGGACATGTATTCAGAGACACTGACAGAGAAGTGTCCATGTATCTGGGATCAGGAATAAAGTGAGTGCAAAGGAAAGTATTCAGGTGTCAAAGACACAAAGCCTGCAGAGATGTACGGTCTCGGTCAGATGTAGGGACATTGGGGGTAATTCGGATCTAGCACATCTATGATCAGTTTCTCAGACATGCAGGGGGGACCCCCAGCACAGAGCTAGTCCGCACCGCATGTCTGGTTCTGCCCCTCCCCACCCCCCCACCGCATGGGTGCAAAGGCATTGCACGCTGGCGATACTTCTGCACACAGCAAGTAGCTCCCTGCGCAGCCTAGTTGTCCCGGGTCACAGCGGCTGCGTGTGGCGTCATGCAGTTACCGTATCCCGCCGCCACAACGGTCTGGACAACTACGTTGGCACGCCCCCTCCCGCCCTACGACCACCTCTGGAGATGTCAATCAGGCAGAGGCAATCGCAGCCCTGAGATGCTTTTAACATCTAACTGGGCTCCCAGGGTGCGCGAGCGCACTGCGCAAAGGACTTCATACTGCGACCGCTACCGCGATCCAGTCTGAATGAAGCCCATTGTTCATTGCCTTCTGTTTGTTTCATTCACTGACTTGGATTATTAGGGATTCCCTCTTGCTGTCAGTAACTGCCTATGGCGGTACGGGGGAGTACTGTGTACCAGTAAGGAATTGTCAGCCGGTACGCAGTACCGCCGGGCCGACTGCCATGCTTGTAGCCGCTGCTGTGTGAGGGAAGGAGATGAGAGCGCAGCGCGCTCCTCTACTGCCGCTCAGAGCTCAGTCTGGCCTCCGGCGGCGTGGATCTCAAATGAGGCGCAGGTTTGTTAGCCAATCAGGCTTGCAAACAAGCAGCCGCGGCTCCTGATTGGCTGCCGGTCCGCAATCTCTGATTGGATTGAGAAACCGGCACCTCATCTGAGATATACGCCGCCGCTGGAGACCGAAGTTGGACTGAGCACTGAGGGGCAGGAGAGGCGCGCGCTGTGCTCTCCTCCCCTCACACAGCATCAGCGGTGAGCAGCATGGGGGTGGGGGGGGGAGAGATCCACTGTGGGGGCATTTGTGTATCAGGCACTGTGGGAGCATATCTGGGACTGCTGGGGGCATATGTGTATCTGGCACCTTGGGAGCATTTGTTTATCATGCATTGTGGGGGCATTTATCAGGCACCGTGGGGGCATTTGTTTATCAGGCACCGTGGGGGCATTTGTTTATCAGGCACCGTGGGAACGTATCTGGCACTATGGGGGCATATGTGTATCTGGCACTGTGGGGGCAAATGCGTGTAAATGGCACTATTGGGGTCATATGTGTATCTGGCACTATTGGGGTCATATGTGTATCTGGCACTATTGGGGTCATATGTGTATCTGGACCCCATATGTGCATCACGCCCCCAGTTCATTGGCCACGCCCATGTGGCATGTGGCCACACCCATTTTTTGCTGCATGCACACAGTACCACAAAAAATGTTCTACTTGCACCACTGTTACTGACTCCACCCACTACGCAGTGGGTGGGTAACTTATTGCCACCACCCAGGCTCCTACACTGGCACCAGGTCTTCATTTCTCCGGCACCTGGAAATGCCTACTTCTGGATGGGTGTGGACACTGCTCAACATCTGCTATTTGGTGCCTGCTGATTCCCACTAATCCCTCACCATGGACCAGTCTGTGCAGGGTAGCTGGCAGAGGGCTTCAGCTTAGAGACACTGGGCTCAATCCAGAACAGTCGGAGAACAGATAAGCGTTCTGCATTACAGGATGCGGATACTGTATATTAAAACCAAGATGTTCATTGTTTAAAAAGTATTTCAAAAGTCCTGTCGCTAAAGGTTCTACAATCCGTAATGTTTAAAAGGATGAACACGCTCACACAGGGCTCACATGCCCTCTTTTTATCCCATTCTTACGGGAGGGACGGGGGTTTTAAGCTGCACCCAGGAGGGAGGGACGGGGGTATTATGCTGCACCCAGGAGAGAGGGACGGGGATTTTAGGCTGCACCCAGGGAGGGAGGGACGGGGGTTTTATGCTGCACCCAGGAGGGAGGGACAGGGTATTATGCTGCACCCAGGAGGGAGGGACAGGGTTTTATGCTGCACCCTGGCAGGGAGAAACGGGGGTTTTATGCTGCACCCAGGAGGGAGGGACGGGGGTTTTATGCTGCACCCAGGGAGGGAGGGACGGTGGTTTTATGCTGCACCCAGGGAGGGAGGGACGGTGGTTTTATGCTGCACCCAGGAGGGAGGGACGGGGGTTTTATGCTGCACCCAGGAGGGAGGGACGGGGGGTTTATGCTGCACCCAGGAGGGAGGGACGGGGTTTTTATGCTGCACCCAGGAGGGAGGGACGGGGGTTTTATGCTGCACCCAGGAGGGAGGGACAGGGTATTATGCTGCACCCAGGAGGGAGGGACGGGGGTTTTATGCTGCACCCAGGAGGGAGGGACGGGGTATTATGCTGCACCCAGGAGGGAGGGACAGGGTATTATGCTGCACCCAGGAGGGAGGGACAGGGTATTATGCTACACCCAGGGAGGGAGGGACAGGGTTTTATGCTGCACCCAGGAGGGAAGGACAGGGTATTATGCTGCACCCAGGGAGGGAGGGACGGGGGTTTTATGCTGCACCCAGGAGGGAGGGACGGGGGTTTATTGCTGCACCCAGGGAGGGAGGGACGGGGGTTTTATGCTGCACCCAGGGAGGGAGGGACAGGGGTTTTATGCTGCACCCAGGGAGGGAGGGACAGGGGTTTTATGCTGCAACCCAGGAGGGAGGGACGGGGGTTTTATGCTGCACCCAGGAGGGAGGGACGGGGTTTTTATGCTGCACCCAGGAGGGAGGGACGGGGGTTTATTGCTGCACCCAGGGAGGGAGGGACGGGGGTTTTAGGCTGCACCCAGGGAGGGAGGGACAGAGGTTTTATGCTGCACCCAGGAGGGAGGGACAGGGGTTTTATGCTGCAACCCAGGAGGGAGGGACGGGGGTTTTATGCTGCACCCAGGAGGGAGGGACAGGGTTTTATGCTGCACCCAGGAGGGAGGGACGGGGGTATTATGCTGCACCCAGGGAGGGAGGGACAGGGTTTTATGCTGCACCCAGGGAGGGAGGGACGGGGGTTTTATGCTGCACCCAGGAGGGAGGGACGGGGGTTTTATGCTGCACCCAGGAGGGAGGGACAGGGTATTATGCTGCACCCAGGAGGGAGGGACAGGGTTTTATGCTGCACCCAGGAGGGAGGGACAGGGTTTTATGCTGCACCCAGGAGGGAGGGACAGGGTATTATGCTGCACCCAGGAGGGAGGGACAGGGTATTATGCTGCACCCAGGAGGGAGGGACGGGGGTTTTATGCTGCACCCAGGAGGGAGGGACAGGGTATTATGCTGCACCCAGGAGGGAGGGACAGGGTGTGCTGTGACCACAATAGATAGTGTTTTATATAGCGCCCAGGGGGGGGGGTAGGATTTCATCTTGTGCCCTCACGGAGGTCCTCCTGCCCTAGGCTGGCAGCATTGGACTTTATTCCCTAATGGGGTCAGGCCAGCAGAGCGATGTGACCCTGCTGTCCAGTTAGTAACGGTACCATGTCTGGTCCCCTGATTTTACGCTGGTCACAGGCAGGAATATCATAACGAGTCCAGGGTCACAGAAAGGAGAATGCTGAATATCAGGAACAGCATTCCTGCTGCACTATATGCTCATCACACAGGACAGATAAACACATATATATCTATATTTGCTTGGCAGAGACTCTTGCAATCTAATCCTGCAAACGTTGCATTTCCTTCTGATGCAGAGGACAGAGCATGCAGGGAGTGAGCAGGTTAATAGACTTCCTGTAAGAAGACAGGTGGGGCGCTCCACTCCCTGCTCACTCCTACCATAGCTGCGGGCGGCAGGGATTACTAGCGAAAGGTGATTTAAAAAGTCAAACCTAAAAATGCCAATTTCTGTAATGTGGGGGCAATTTCCCTCGCGGTGACTCATCTGAGGAATGATAAGTGTTGCAGAAAAATGTGAAGGAACAGTATGCAGAGATTACAGACCATGACCCACAGGCCTAATCCCCTGCAGCCTCAGCACTGCATGCTACACATAAGGACTACATGTGCCTAGCTACTGCAGCACCCATGATGGCTGCCTCCGGACAAATCCATGTTGGTTTTGCCTTTTAAATGATTGCCCCTTTAAAACATCAGTTGTGTCGCTGGGAACTCGCTAACGCCTGTATCGTGCAGGCTACTACATTTACCTCTAAATCCGGTTCTGCTAAGGTTCCATATGGCTCCTTCTGGTCTGATTTACTATAAATGAGGCCCGTTTCTGAAAAAGTATATACAGGAATACAGTAGTGTAGAGGAAAAAATGTACATTGTGATTCCAGCACTCACTCTAAAGGGGAATTCAATTAGCTGCAGTAAATTACAGTGGACTAATTGATCCCCCAGGGCAATCCATTTAGCCCCAAAGCGCTATTGGGTGCAGAATTTATCGGAGATGATTTTATGCCTGTCTTTTGGGAACGTGGGCGCGAAAACACATAGGTCCGTAAATTTACCATGGACTCTATGGGTGGTATTCAAGTCTTTTCACCCCCTTCCACACCCGTTCTGTTTCTTCTGACGGGCGTGGTATAATCATTCCAGCTTGCCACCCCCGCGGTAGCGAGGGCCCCCTACCCATTACTCAGCTAAACCTGATTACTATGGGCACGATATGCGCGAGAATGGGGATCACATTAGAAAAGAGATTGGTCGTGATATATCATTTGAATACCGCCCTATGTGTTTTCACCAGAATTTTTTTTTACAGTATATATAAAAAAAAAAAAAAAAAAGTTTAATTGAATTGCCCCCGCCCCCCCCCCCCCCCCCCCCCCCCAAAAAAAAAACCTTGGAAAAAATAGTGAAAAACACAAAAATGTGTCCACCTAACTGTGCATGGTGCAAGAATTGAGGCACTGATGTTTCATATGCCTCCATATATCATCATGCACTCTCATATTCCTCCCTCCATATAGTCAATATTACTGGCATGACCTGTCTGCTTCCTCCTGTTTCTGATTATTTAAAAGTAAAGAGGTGATGGAGAGTGGGAGTGAAGGGGATGAGGAAGGAGATCTGGCCAATGAACCAGCCACGCTCTTAAAAACCAGTGACTGGCGCAATTCACCAGGTGCAACACCCCAGCCTCAGTGTGGTGCAGATCCAACTCACGGAACCCAAACTCACCAGGTGAAACCTCCACTCACCCCCCCTGGCCTCAGTGTGGTGCAGATCCAACTCACAGAACCCAAACTCACCAGGTGAAACCTCCACTCACCACCCCGGCCTCAGTGTGGTGCAGATCCAACTCACGGAACCCAAACTCATCAGGTGAAACCTCCACTCACCACCCCGGCCTCAGTGTGGTGTAGATCCAACTCACGGAACCCAAACTCACCAGGTGAAACCTCCACTCATCACCCCGGCCTCAGTGTGGTGCAGATCCAACTCACGGAACCCAAACTCACCAGGTGAAACCTCCACTCACCACCCCGGCCTCAGTGTGGTGCAGATCCAACTCACAGAACCCAAACTCACCAGGTGAAACCTCCACTCATCACCCCGGCCTCAGTGTGGTGCAGATCCAACTCACGGAACCCAAACTCACCAGGTGAAACCTCCACTCATCACCCCGGCCTCAGTGTGGTGCAGATCCAACTCACGGAACCCAAACTCACCAGGTGAAACCTCTACCCCACCCCAAACCGGCTCCAGTGTGGTGCAGATTTAACCTAAGGAACCCAAACAGTGACACTTGACAGGTCTGATATTTTTATCCGTTAGTTAGATACACTCTCTGGTTAAATGTATCCTGCAATCATTGAATATTAGGTCACCTCTGCTACAGTGACCATGTCAGTGTGTTTGAAATAATCTGAGAGTTAATCTAATTAGAAAACTAGTCACTTATTCATAAAATGTATCATTTGGGTCCGCTAACCTGGTTTAGTAGCTATGCAGAAGCATACGGAAGTTGGATTTAAAAAGTTGAGTGAATTAAAAGCTGAATTTTGAGGGAATTACAAGTTTATTATCAATGATTTTTTATGTAGCCCCTGCACGGGGTGGTATTCATGTGACCGCCGGGCAGCTGACCGACAGTCACACGACCTCCTCCACCAGCCCGACGGCTCACTATCCCGACCGCAGCATACCAGGAGCGGTGGAGAACCTCACACTTAGGGGATAGTACATCTTCTCAAACCCAGTGCCTCCACCCCTGTCATGGTTTATTTTCAGAGTCGCAGCTCTTGGCACGGTCTACCAAGGGCGGACTCGCTATGAATGACTGGCGATGATTCATATACAGCAGGTATAAAGGGAAGGAGCCAGCCGGCGCTTTTATTGGGTGAGCTGGTAACTGGGATGCCAGTGATTAGTAAATAAGGACTTGGCAGAGATAAAGTAGATGAGAGGACTGTACCTGTGGAATACACATGGTATGTGATAAGTCAACACAAAGGATTAGCTGAACAATAGCGCAATGATATAGCATTCCGTAGTAGCATTCAGCGATGATAATCCGTAATCACATACAAAAGGAGTATTAGTGACCACAATGGCGGAACCACAACGACAATGGTATACAAATTATCAGCGACAATGGTAACCAGATATAAAAATACCCAGTTACAAGCCTCACCCCTCGTACACTAAGGGCGTGGGCCTGACGTGGGCACTAGTATCATCCATTACACGGAATCCTGGGCTTAGACTCTGGGCGTGCAGCAGCTGAGTGTAATGAAATAAATGCCCCCTCATATACTGTATATCATTCTGGGCTTAGTATTTTATATTAAACACGATGGAGGGGACAGTGCAAGGGGTCCGGAATCATGGAGAGAAGACAGGGGATCTAATCATTAGCCCCTTCGCCAAATAAGGGCACCCAACCTGCACTAATGTGCTGCCTCAGGGCAACTGGTTACCTCTGTGAGCTTGGCAACACTTAGGCATAGAGAGGCTACTAGACTACCCTACCCATCATGTGTGGTTGGGTCCGGGATGCCGGTGGTCAGAATACAGTCATCGGGATCGCGGTCGCCGGAATGACGGCAGCGGGATGAGCGCCAGAAAGCCCCTTGAGGGCTCGCTGCACTGGCTACAGGTTCTACTCCCACACCCACAAGTGGGAACAGCCCTGACGCACCGGCTGGCATTCTCAGCGGTCGGGATCCCGGCATCGGTATTCTTATGGGCTACGGTCACCATGGGATGAACTCCGGTTGCAATTGACAGATGCTGGCAGCGGTGGCACTGAAGTTTGGTGAAGATTTTGCAATCTTTGTTTCCACTGAAGATGCCGGGAAATCCTCATACAGTACTTGGGGCTACATTTACTAAGCGGCGGCTTTTGTAACGTCAATAATATGTATAGAAAGTCAGGCGTGTTTTACATTTAATTTTATGGACAATTTAAAGTTTGAGGTCACAACCGGCGAAAATCAGAAGCTTACAAAAGCCGCCGCTTAGTAAATCTCGCGAAGAGAGTAGATTGCGGATACAGACGTCAGTGTTATTGTTTGTCTCATCTTACTCACATTTACATTATAATTCAGAAGGACTCCTGACACCTTCAAGTTAAAGCTCAATTCCCATTTATCCTTCTTCTTCTTCTTCCAGGGGATTCCTGGACGTGGGACCATCTGCACTGATTACGCATCTGCTGGTGCTACACCCGTCCGTTACATTACTGTAGCACTGCGGAACCAAATGTGTACTGTAGTAATGTGACACGTAACTACTGCAGTACCTGCTCATCAACTACAGAACAATCCTGCATAATGTGTCTTTGATATTGGCTGAGGTTCAGCAGGAAGAGTCCAGAGGAAAATCAATGCGGGAGAATTGTGTTTTATATAAAATGTACGAGGACAATAGATTATCAGCTCACACGTCCACTTGAAGCTCAGTCACGGAGTTGGGTTCTGCAGCAGTCTGCTTCATCTGGGAGGTCTCCCAGCACCTGTCTCTCTGCTGCGGTATTGGTGGGGTCATTCTGTGGGCACAGGGTTACAGGGAGATGGCTGGTGCACAAAACAAGGATTACTTATACCCAGGGAGTGGTCTGTGCTGCATAGTAACCTGGGTTTGCTCTCTGTATATTCCTAACTCCCTGGTAAACACAGAAGTCATGAAATCTGCGTTCAAAGAGATACTAACCCAAAACTCACTCATTGCCATCTAAAGACCACATAGACGGGCACCGCGTTATGCGGGGTCACAAAGTCTAGAATATGGATGTTACAAATATTTAGTGAGTAAAACAGGGTGAGGTCCTGGTTTCTTAGGGCAGCACAGGTGTAAGAGAGGATGCGTCTCTCATTCTCTGCAGACGTTACATGCACCAAAATCTAAGTGTCAGAGGAGCTTCATACGAGTCCGATATCGAGAGGACGTAGCTGGATGAATCTGGGCGCTGACTGGGGAGGGGGGTTCCTGGCAAAGCGCTGACTGGGGGGGAGCGCCGACTGGGGGGACGACTGGTAAAGCGCCGTCTGGGGGGACGACTGGCAAGGCGCCAACTGGGGGGACGTCTGGCAAGGCGCCAACTGGGGGGACGACTGGCAAGGCGCCAACTGGGGGGACGACTGGCAAGGCGCCAACTGGGGGGACGACTGGCAAGGCGCCAACTGGGGGGACGACTGGCAAGGCGCCAACGGGGACGACGACTGGCAAGGCGCCAACGGGGGGGACGACTGGCAAGGCGCCAACGGGGGGGGGACTGGCAAGGCGCCAACTGGGGGGGGAGGCTGGCAAGGCGCCAACTGGGGGGGGGGAGGCTGGCAAGGCGCCAACTGGGGGGGGGAGGCTGGCAAGGCGCCAACTGGGGGGGGGAGGCTGGCAAGGCGCCAACTGGGGGGGGGGGAGGCTGGCAAGGCGCCAACTGGGGGGGGGGGGAGGCTGGCAAGGCGCCAACTGGGGGGGGGGAGGCTGGCAAGGCGCCAACTGGGGGGGGGGGAGGCTGGCAAGGCGCCAACTGGGGGGGGGGGGAGGCTGGCAAGGCGCCAACTGGGGGGGGGCTGGCAAGGCGCCAACTGGGGGGGGGGGGGCTGGCAAGGTGCTGACGAGGGGGGCTGGCAAATCACTGAGAGAGGGCAGTTGTTGGCGCTGGTCATACTAATGGCCCCAGTGGGTGGGGGTAGTTTTGTGGCTGCTGTTATGTTGCTGGAATACGACGTGTCTGAGTACAAAGCAACAAAGCTCTGTCGCCGGCTTATATGGATGGCTCAAATCTGCCATAAAGTCAGACGACTTGGTAATTATTATTTTTATATTTTAAATAATATAATGAAATAGTTGTGTGAAAGATGGTGAAGACCTTTGTGTACACAGGCTGGTACATGAAGTTCTGTGATCTTCCTATTCTAAGGAGTTGCTGAATTCTGTGACCTCGCCAAGCCGGTTCTACAACAGGTTTTACATTGGGATCAGATAACTGTAAAAACAAAGCATCAACCCAAGAAGAGGCAGTGGTTCTATGTACATAGCCACCACCCCACCATGCACTATTTCCACAGATCTCTGCTGTTCTTTCAGACAGACGTGCAAATAGGTGTCAGTGGGGTTCAGTGCCGTAACTAGACATTTTAGCGCTGTGTGCAAGAAATGGCATCGGCGCCCCCCCTTATTCAAAATAGGGACAGTGTGCAGCGTAAGCATGTGCCAAAAATATAGGGGCGTGGCCACAAAATAATACCAATTCATATTACGGTGCACAGTAGTCTCCATTATTCCAATTACGCTGCCCAGTAGCGCCACTACACCAGGTAGCGCCTCCTTTTACACATTACAGCAGGCAGAGGCCTCTTTTTAACACATTACAGCAGGCAGTGCCCTTTTTTTACACATTACGGCAGGCAGAGTCCCCCTTTTTACACATTACGGCAGGCAGAATCCTCCTTTTACACATTACGACAGGCATATGCGTAACTAGACATTTTGGTGCCCTGTGCCAGATTGAGAATTGGTGCTCCCTCTTCCCCCATATTTAAAATAGGAATGGCATGTGCCCAAAATATAGTGGTGTGGCTTTATGGGGAAGTTATGGGGCCACAGAATGGTACCAATTCACATTACACCGCACAGTAGTATCCATTAGTCACATTATACCACACAGTAGCGTCCGTTAGTTGCAGCACAGTAGCATCCGTAAATCCCATTATATCACACAGTAGCATCCGTTTGTCCCATTACAACACACAGTAGCGTCTGCTAGTCACATTACACCGCACAGTAGCATTAGTTAGTGCCATTACACCGCACAGTAGCATTCATTAGTCCCATTATACTGCATAGTAGCATCCGTTAGTCACGTTACACCACACAGTAGTATCCATTAGTCACATTATACCACACAGTAGCGTCCGTTAGTTGCAGCACAGTAGCATTAGTTAGTGCCATTACACCGCACAGTAGCATTCATTAGTCCCATTATACTGCATAGTAGCATCCGTTAGTCACGTTACACCACACAGTAGTATCCGTCAGACCCGTTACACAGCACAAAGGCATCCACCAGTCCCATTACACCGCACAGTAGCGTCCAATACTCACAGTACACCACACAGTAGTACCCCTTATACACGTTACACCACAGTAGAGCCCCTTATAAATTTTACGCCACAGTAGAGCAGGGTCCTGGTGAGACGCCATCTGCACGAATGGCCAGGTGGAAGCAGGTGTCGGAGGCAAAAGAGACATAGGGAAAGACACACATGGGAATAGAAAGAGAGACAGACACATGAGGAAAGAGAGAGAGACACACACAGGAGACACAGAGAGACAGGAGAGAGAGGCAGGAGAAACACACACAGAGGAGAGAGACAAACAGGCCCCTTAGAGCTCAGGGTAAGGCTGATAGTGCAGCACTGCAGGTTCCACAAGAGAAGTGTAGGATCGGCTGAGCAGATGAGGACGGGATCTCTGTATCAGTGGGGTGTCAGTGTTACCCCTGAAGGGCTCACAACACGTGATGGGGCATCGGCATCACAGCTCTGCATATGAATATAATTAACTTAATATAATCCTTTTGTCCTGCAGCAAATACAACGCTTTTTCTTTGCAGCCTCTATTGACGGAACCGTCTAAGCCAAAGGTTGAGTTGTATCTAACCTTCTAAAGAGCAGAGAGGTGGACAGAGGCCGTAGCAACCAATCAGCTGTCATTTTGTAATTTATCAAGTACGTTCTATAACATGTTTGTCAGCTGATAAGTTGCTATGGGCAACTTCTCCAGTTCTCCAATCTTTAGAAGGTTTGATACATCTCCCCGTATGAGAGCATACACTTTACTTTTCACTTCCAATCTCAGGGTTGGGTCTCTAGTATAAAAGGATACAATGGTGACAGATAAACAGAGCCAAACAATTGCACAATAAGCCTAGGTGTAGTGACCTTCGTTCCAACAAGAGGGTTCACCGGTCCTCTATAGTAAATCACAAGAACACCAAAAATGTAACAACCAATTGGAGCTCAGCTAGGTTATAGGTTACTCCATACATCATATAAACAATTAAATAGAAAGTAACAGTGGGGGTAATTCCAAGTTGATCGCAGCAGGAATTTTGTTAGCAGTTGGGTAAAACCATGTGCACTGCAGGGGAGGCAGATATAACACGTGCAGAGAGAGTTAGATTTGGGTGTGGTGTGTTCAATCTGTAATCTAATTTGCAGTGTAAAAATAAAGCAGCCAGTATTTACCCTGCACAGAAACAAAATAACCCACCCAAATCTAACTCTTTCTGCACATGTTATATCTGCCTCCCCTGCAGTGCACATGGTTTTGCCCAACTGCTAACAAAATTCCTGCTGCGATCAACTTGGAATTACCCCCAATGTTTCAAAATATCCCTCTCTTTTTTTTAGGAATCTAGATGTGAAAATGTATGGAAAAATAGCAAAATGTAACAATTAATTGGAAGTGTGAGTGTAATGCATATTTTTCCATCAAGATTCCTGAAACACAGATATTTTGAAAGGTTGTTTCTGTCTATTTAATGGTTTAAATGATTTATGGAGTAACGTGTAACCTAGCTAAGCACCAATTGGTTTTAATGGCTTTGGTATTCTTATAAAAGGATACAAGAAATGAAGCCACCTCTTTGGCCCCTTTTTTTCTGGAATAAAGCACACGTAAGGTGGACAGATTGTTCTCATAAGTAAAACAAGAGGTATGGTAGACTTACCATGGTTAACTCTGTTTCTCTGAGGTCCACAGTATCCACAGGATATACATTGGGTTGTAAGTAGCTTTAGAGGAGCGGCACCAAACAGTTATAGCTGTTGGACTCCTAGGAAGATACGGTCCAAACTCCTTATAACCCCGCCTCCTGGCCCAGGAAGTCAGTTTCAGTTTGTCACAAAGCTTAAGGCAGGAGCAGAATTATATAAGGAGGAAGACCTAGTGAGGCGAGAAAAACATACACACACTTCCATGAGGAAAGAAAGGAATTAGTAAGTATACAGATTCTCAAATCAGGTGCGTTAGAGTGGGTTCCCTGTGGATACTGTGGACCTCGGAGAAACAGCATTAACCGTGGTAAATCTACCATAACTCTTGTTTTCTCCATCGGGGTCCACAGTAGATCCACAGGATATACATTGGAATGTCCCAAAGCAGCATTTAAGGGAGGGAATGTTCCTAATTAGACTGAAGAATCCCACGTCCAAACACAGCATCCTGAGAGGCAAAGTATCAAAGGCATAATGTCTGAAAACATATTTATGGAAGACCATGTGGCTGCCTTACAGAGTTGAGGCACCACGGTAGGCTGTCTATGAAGGACACACTCAATGGGTAGAATGGGCAGAGACATTATCTGGGATGGGGAGATTGGGTCGAGAATATGCTTCTGTGATAGTCATCCAAAGTCATCTAGCCAATGTTTGCTTATTGGCAGGCCATCTTCTCTTGTGGAATCCATATAGGACAAAGAGAGTGTATGTTCTTCTGATGACACTCCACGTAGATACACGTAGATCCAAAGGCCACGAACTACGTCCAGTGATGCAACTCCCACAGAAAGATCCGCCAATTGGAAGGCCGGAACTATTATTTCTTCATTAAGATGGAATTTTGAGACCACCTTAGGAAGATATCCAGACTTGGTTTGGAGAACCGCTCTGTCTGGATGGAATATCAGAAATGGAGAGCGACACGATAGTGTCCCTAGATCTTATACTCTTCTTGCTGAAACAATTGCCAGTAGATCGAGAACTTTTGCTGTCAACCATTTGAAGTCCACCTTTTATAAAGGTTCAAATGGAGCTCCTTTAAGAGCCTTGAGGACTAATCCCAGGTCCCAAGGAGCAGTTGGAGGTACACATGAAGCTGAATGTGAAGCATTCCCTGGAAAAAGGTGCAGACATCGTGTAGATTTGCTATCTTCCTTTGGAACCATATGGTTAATGCTGACACTTGTACCTTCAGGGAGGTTAGGCGGAGACCTCGCCCCTTTACAACTTGAAGGAATCCGAAGACTCTTGAAACTCTGAAAGACCTTGGGTCCTACTTTCTAATGGAACACTATTGAAATAAGCATGCCATATTCGGTAATAGATGCGAGCTGAGGATGATTTCCTTGCTTTAAGCATCGTTTTTATTACCGCCTGTGAAAAGCCTTTATGATCGATGTTTCAAGTGCCATGCCGTCAAAGATAGCCAATCCAGATATGTGTACAGACAGGGACCCTAGATTAGTAGATCTGGTCGTCGTGACAGTAGGAACGGAGTGTCCATGGATAGCCTCTGCAAATCCATGTACCAATTTCTATGCCACGGCAGAGCTATGAATATCACGGTGCCACCTTCCTGCTTGAATTTTCGAATCACCCTAGGCAACAGATTGGCGGGGATACATATGCCACCTGAAATGTCCATTTTACTCACAAAGCATCCATGAAGATTGCTTTAGGATCCCTTGTTTGTGACCTGTATATTGGTACCTTGTTGTTCTTTTGTGAAGCCATAAGATTCATTTCTGGGAGTCCCCATTTGTTTACCAGAATCTGAAAGACTTCTTGGTGCAGAGCCCATTCGCCTGCCTGAATATCCTGCCAGCTGAGGAAGTCTGCTTTCCAATTTAGTTTGGGTATGAATATTGCGGATAGGGCTGGGTGATGAAGTTCTGCCCACTTTAATGTGCGGCTTGCTTCCTTCATTGCCCTCCAACTGCGAGTGCCTCCTTGGGGGTTGAGGTACGCTACTGCAGTGACATTGTCCAATTGAATCTGGATCGGTTTGCCCTGAAGCATTTCTTTTGCCTGGGTGAAAGCCATGTAGATGGCCCTAAGTTCCAGGACATTGATTGGCAGACAACTGTCCTCCTTGGTCCAACGGTCTTGGAGAGAGAGACTGTATTGTTACGGCTCCCCAGCCTCTGAGGCTGGCATCAATTGTCAGAAGCTCCCAGTCTGGAACCCAAAGGAGTCGACCTTTATTTAAGTGGGACGTCTGTAGCTGCCAGGATAATGACTGACGAACTTCCTGAGGAAGTGTCATTGTCTGACTTTTTATCGTCTGATGCGGTCCATTTCATTTGGAGAGAATCAGATGTTGAAGGGGTCTTGAATGGAACTGGGCATATTCTACCATGTCGAATGCGGATACCATTGATCCCATTATCCGAATTGCTGCATGCATGGATATTCTCTGACTATGTAGTACTCCGCAGATTCCCATCTGTATCTTGGATATTTTGTCCAGAGGTAGAACATTTTCTGAAGACTGGTATCCAATACAGGTGTGTCATCCTTTCAGATGGAACTAGGGAGGACTTTGTCCAATTTATAAGCCAGTTGTGATCCTGTTGGCAGGCTATTGCTTGTAGATGGCTTCCTGAGATTGTCCAGGATTAACAGGTCGTCTAAGCAAGGGAAATTCCTTATTCCCGGATGACGTAAGTGAGCTGCCATCACCACCATAATTTTGGTAAACAACCTTGGAGCTGTTGCCAGTCCAAAGGGCAGAGCCTGAAACTGAAAATGTTGCTGGAGGATTGCTAACCTGAGATAACACTGATGGGAGAGTGCTATCGGTACATGAAGGTAAGCATCTTGAATGTCTAGAGACACCCTGAAATCCCCCGCCTCTATTGCCAGGATAATGGTCCGTAATGTTTCTTATGGAATCCCGGCACCCAAATATATTTGTTCAGAACCTTGAGATTGGGCCCATTCGGTTTCTGTACAAGGAACAGGGTAGAATAAAACCCCAGGCCTTGTTGTGCTGAGGGAACTGGTACTATCACTCCTCACTGTAGCTATTTCTGTATTGCCTCTTGTAGAGCCCTGTCCTTTGTTGCCACTCAAAGCGGGCTGGTACAACAGAACTGCTGTTGCCACACTTGTGCAAATTGAAGAAGTTGGCCTCCCACCCTGGGATCCCCCATGTGGCGGCCCGCGCCATCAGGCAGAGGGCTTATCTTCTGGTTTACAGTAGGGCGTCTGGTTGACCAAACCTGTTTGGCCTTATTCTTAACAGATCTATTTGACTCAGACTGTTTGACATAAGTTTTTCCTTTTGCTTTCTCTTGGGGCTGAAAGAACCCGAAAGCAGGGAATCTAGGTTTAGATGTTGGTGTTGAGGGAAACTGTTCTTTTAGAGTCTGTTCAATTTATTTCCAACAGAATATTTCCGACAAAGGGTAGAGACTCCATTACTTTCTTGGAATTCGCATCCGCCTTCCACGAACGTAGCCATAATGCTCTGCGAGCTGTTACTGAGGAAGCTGAAGCTTGAGAAGCTAACACCCCACTATCTAGGGCTGCTTCCTCCATACAGGCAGCTGCCTGTTTTATATTTGTTATATGGGATCTTTGTTCTTTTGTTCCCTTAACTGAGAGATCATTTTCCCAGGCTTCTGCCCTGGCCATTACGGCTTTAGCCACTCATGCTGTTGCCACTGCTGGGTCTTGCACTTGCTCCTGTTAGGGAAAACACAGTCTTAAGATAGCCATCAATTTTTCTGTCTGTTACATCATTTAATGAAGTTGAAGGCAGAGGTAATGTAGATTTGTGTACTAATCGGGCTACATGAGCATCTACTTTGGGAGGAACTTATCTTTTTAAAAAGTCCACAGGTGGAAGGGGATAGTAAGAGACCAATTTTTATGGTAAATTAAACCTTTTACTAGGTATCAACCATGCCTCTTGTATAATTTCCGTCAGCTGATCTGAGGTAGGAAATTCAGTTTGTTTTTAGGACGTTTACAAAACTGGAGCCATAGGGTATATGCAATTGCGGTCGAATTCCGGCTGGAATTTGACCATTTTTAAATTCGACACAATTCGACAGTCACATCCCCTCCCGCCGGGACCCGAATTGGTTGTAAAAATACGGGGGAGGAAATGACAGGGGATCCCCCGTATTTTCACAACCAGCCCCGGGCTCTGCGTCCGGTCCTGGTGCCAAACATAAGGGGGACAAAAAATGTAGGGGTCCCCCGTATTTTTAACACCAGCACCGGGCTCCACTAGTTAGAGAGATAATGCCACAGACGGGGGACACTTTTATATCGGTCCCTGCGGCCGTGGCATTAAATAACTAACTAGTCATCCCTGGCCGGGGTACCCTGGAGGAGTGGGGACCCCTTAAATCAAGGGGTCCCCCCTCCAGCCACCCAAGGGCCAGGGGTGAAGCCCGAGGCTGTCCCCCCCATCCAAGGGTGCCGGATGGGGGGCTGATAGCCAAGTGTAAAAATAAGAATATTGTTTTTTTTTGTAGCAGAACTACAAGTCCCAGCAAGCCTCCCCTGCAAGCTGGTACTTGGAGAACCACAAGTACCAGCATGCGGGGGGAAACGGGCCCGCTGGTACCGGTAGTTCTACTACAAAAAAATACCCAAATAAAAACAGTACACGCACACCGTGAAAGTAAAACTTTATTACATACATGCACGCCGACACACACATACTTACCTATGTTCACACGCCGACTCGTTCCACTTCTCCAAGTAGAATCCACGGGGTACCTGAAAATAAAATTATACTCACCAAAATCCAGTGTAGATCGGTCCTCTTCTTTTTTGTAATCCACGTACTTGGCAAAAAAAAACCCCGCAAAACCTGGACCACGCACTGAAAGGGGTCCCATGTTTACACCTTTCCCCGACTGCTGAGACGCCCCGTGACTCCTGTCACAGAGGGTCCCTTGAGCCAATCAGGGAGCGCCACGTCGTGGCACTCTCCTGATTGGCTGTGCGCGTCTGAGCTGTCAGACGGCACATAGCACTGCCGCTCCATTATCTTCAATGGTGGGAACTTTGCGGTCAGCGGTGAGGTTACCGCAAAGTTCCCACCATTGAAGATAATGGAGCGGCAATGCAATGCGTGGTCCGGGTTTTGCAGTTTTGTTTTTTTTGCCAAGTGTGTGTCGGCGTGCATGTATGTAATAAAGTTTTACTTTCACAGTGTGCGTGTACTGTTTTTATTTGGGTATTTGTTTTTGCAGTAGAACTACAGGTACCAGCGGGCCCGTTTCCCCCCCCGCATGCTGGTAATTGTGGTTCTCCAAGTACCAGCTTGCGGGGGAGGCTTGCTGGGACTTGTAGTTCTGCTACAAAAAAACAATATTCTTTCTTTTTGTCACTTGGCTATCAGCCTCCCATCCGCCGCCCTTGGATGGGGGGGACAGCCTCGGGCTTCACCCCTGGCCCTTGGGTGGCTGGAGGGGGGGACCCCTTGATTTAAGGGGTCCCCACTCCTCCAGGGTACCCCGGCCAGGGGTGACTAGTTAGTGATTTAATGCCACGGCCGCAGGGACCGATAGAAAAGTGTCCCCCCGGCTGTGGCATTATCTCTCTGACTATTGGAGCCCGGTGCTGGTGTTAAAAATACGGGGGACCCCTACATTTTTTGTCCCCCTTATTTTTGGCACCAGGATCGGACGCAGAGCCCGGTGCTAGTTGTGAAAATACGGGGGATCCCCTGTCATTTTTCCCCGTATTTTTACAACCAGGACCGGCTCAAAGAGGCCGAGGCTGGTTATGCTTAGGAGGGGGGACCTCACGCATTTTTTTCAGGATTTTTAACCCATTCCCACCCCTTCCCACTGAAAAACATGCTCTGATCTCTCCATATTATTTTAGTCAGCAAAAAAAAAAAAAATATTCTTTAAAAAAAATATATAAATAATACTTGTGGCTCATAATAGACAAACCAAGTACATAATCCCTTCTAATATGAATAGATATGCTATTAGCAATAAAAAAAAAAACACACAAAAAACATGTTTTTAAATTTTTTATTAGATTCCGCTAGCAAAATGAGGCGGACTGAAATTGACTAAATGACTGTCGAAAAGCACTGTTGTCGAATCGACATTCTTCAATTGAATATACTTTTGTCGAAAAGCCGCATTTTTACCATTGCAGACATGTCGAATTTGACAACTGTCGAATTGCAAAAAGTCGAATTTGAAACGAACGTTTTTTTGTCGAAAAGTACTGTATTGCATTGTCGAATCATTTTTTTGTGTCGAAAATGCCCCGTTTTTCGACATTTGCGGCAATTTGACCGCAATTGCATATACCCCATAGACTTTCAGTGTAGGCTCTTCACCTTCTTCCATAGACAATACAGATTTTACTGCATCAATTAACTCAGGTCTATCTACTGAGGAAGGTTGCTCCTCCTATATTGAGACAGACTCATAGAGGGATATTCAATTGTTTGAAAAGTCGGTTGGGTGTCCTGTCTATTAGACAGAAAAAAAACAGACACCCAACTGACCTTTCAAACAATTGAATATCCCCGAGAGAGAGAGAGATCAGCTTTGTCTGCAGCGTCCTCAGATTCTGAAACGTGTAGATTGCGAGGGAGATACCTCATGTCTACCTATATTTAAATCCCTGGGCCTGTCTGCCGATAACATCTGAAAGGCAGCCGAGGTCTGGGCCGATCATGGCCTGAGCGAGGGGCATCACATTCTCCCCTGGTGAATGCTGCATAAATGCAGCAGAATTTAGTGAATATCCAATAACAGGAGATTAAGGTGGAACGGACAAGCGATCCGCCATATTTAGGAGAACCTTTGCAAATGAAGCCCGAGGGGGATTCCTGACTGGATGTTGATTGCTCAACCTGTCTGAGGCTATGAATGAACCCAAACAGTTATTACATAACCCATCCTGCACTGAGTCCAGAGGACCCAATCCTGCTTTACAGGACAAACAAGATGTTACTATAAGTGCTGGATCATTATCTTTGCCCGTGAGGACAAGGTAACAATGGCCCTCATTCCGAGTTGATCGGTCGGTATTTTTCATCGCATCGCAGTGAAATTCCGCTTAGTACGCATGCGCAATATTCGCACTGCGACTGCGCCAAGTAATTTTACAATGGAGATAGTATTTTTACTCACGGCTTTTTCATCGCTCCGGCGATCGTAATGTGATTGACAGGAAATGGGTGTTACTGGGCGGAAACAGGCCGTTTTATGGGCGTGCGGGGAAAAACGCTACCGTTTCCGGAAAAAACGCAGGAGTGGCCGGGGAAACGGGGGAGTGTCTGGGCGAACGCTGGGTGTGTTTGTGACGTCAAAACAGGAACGACAAGCACTGAACTGATCGCACAGGCAGAGTAAGTCTGAAGCTACTCTGAAACTGCTAAGTAGTTAGTAATCGCAATATTGCGAATACATCGGTCGCAATTTTAAGAAGCTAAGATTCACTCCCAGTAGGCGGCGGCTTAGCGTGTGTAACTCTGCTAAAATCGCCTTGCGAGCGATCAACTCGGAATGAGGGCCAATAGTCACACAATAGGGTAATAAATCTCAGGGATACGATAGTCTTCACTGATGAACCTCAAAGTGACGTACAATTAGAACCTACCCCATGTACTGTACACCGGCATTGGAATAAAAAAGAGAGATAGTAAGAGACTGACAAAAAAGATTAGTTTAAAGTCACACAGCAGCACTGGCAGACATCACAACGAGAAAATGTTTTACTACATTAGCAAATGAACATATTCAATATACACGTACTCTAAGGTAGATATTATTACTGTATAACCTCACTACGGGGAGCAGGATGCAGGGAGATAGCGTATACAGACGCACATGCGAATAATACAGCGATATCTATATATTGTTATTCACTTGCAACAGGCACATATATTCATCTACATTTACCACATAGGTAGGTAGAGACATCAGAGCTGTATCACCTGCCTCCGAAGTGCGGGATACAAGGAGACTGGCGTATCTAGACGCACAAGCGAAAAATACAGCAATATACATAGTCATACATTTGCATACGGCACATAATTCAGCTACACCATACCACAGAGGTAGGAAGGAATTTAGTGCTGCATCACCTGCATCCGGAGAGCGGGATACAGAGAGACTGGAACCCGGCTTCCTATTCGATAAAACCGCTAAAAACCGGCTATCCGTAAGAGACGCTTCAGTGAACACAGCCGCACAGCGACTGAGACGTATGCACTGTATCTCAGACTCTGAAAGCGGGTAAATACTGATGATGCCGGGAAACTTGACGGAAACTGGCCATGAACTGGGGGGAGGGGTGACTAGGGGAAGGCCTTTACCTCCCACTGCTAACATCCATCCCAGGGATCTGCAGGATCCAAATTTATCCCCGGAACCTGCAAACCCTGAAATCTAGAACATGAGCACCCGAGGTAAACGAGTGCATCAGCGGCTGTCCGGTAGTCTCCAACCCGAGACAGTCAGACTGCGTTACATGCGTCTGGATCCGCAAGCGGAGAGAGACGCTTCCTTACCTTTCTTTCCGGGCTCCGGCCGCAGCCTAGGATCGACATCCTGGACCTGCTAATTGATCCAGATGGCATCCGCCGAGACAGCAGTGATTACACGAAGGTAACACTTGTTGCGACACCAGCAGCAGTAACCTTTCCATGTGTTTAAGACACACAGAAAGGTTGCTCTAAAAAAAGGCTATATAAAATAATAAAAAAAGCTTATGGCTGCAAAACACAGCCACCCAGTCTACAGTGGTCCTGCCACACCAAACAAAAACCTGACTTCCTGGGCCAGGAGGCGGGGTTATAAGGAGGCCGGACCGGAACTTCCTGGGAGTCCAAAAGCTTTAACCATTTGGTGCCAATCCTCTAACGCCACTTACAACCCAATGTATATCCTGTGGACCCCGATGGCGAAAAGTGCATAAACACAGACAGAGAGGAGCGCAACGTCTGTCCTCCAGTGCCTGTAAGAGGTTCACTGTCTAGCCCACGGGTCTGCAACCTGCGGCTCTCCAGCTGCTGTGGAACTACACATCCCAGCATGTCCTGCCTCAGTTTTAGAATGCTTTAAAAGCAAAACTGTGGCATGGCATGCTGGGATGGGTAGTTCCACAGCAGCAGAAGAGCCGCAGGTTGCAGACCAATGGTCTAGCCAAATTCCTAAAGAGAAAGGGGCTCATTTATCAACCATTCAGTGCTAATTCCCCAAAACACCCATAGTCGGGGATTCACCGCAAATATTAAGTATCACCACAATCTATGAAGGAGGGACGGCAGCAGATGTCTGAGATCCCAGATACACTGGATGTCTCCATTCCCGCCGGCAGCTGCATCCTCCATAGGTTTCTACGGGGGGATGTGATGCTGCCAGATTCCTGGAATGAGAAGCATTTCCGATATTGGCCCCTGCAGCTACCGCCATCTTCAGATAGTAGTAGCCCATTGTAGCCTAGGAATCCTTTGCTGGAAACAGCCGCTGTGCATGGCGATCAGGCGGACTACGCATGCGCAGAAGCCTGGCACTCAGCACATCGCAGGGACTCCTGTCCCTGGCTGTGCCGGGTGATACATTCACAACATGTGATCGCATTCTACAATACGATCCTGGGTGCTAATATCGTGGCCAGATCGCATTGCAAATGTCATTGATAAATGGGCCCCAGAGTACGTATGACTCTTGTCACACCTTCTCCTGGAATGTGTAGGCAGTGCAGGATTTTGCCTTGAGATTCATAAGACGCTGTACCAGTAGGAGCTATAAGTGATAGCAGAGCGGAACAATCTATTAGGGTTGCAAACTGTGGGCTCTTGGGGGGTGGGGGGTTGGAAGCCATGGCATCTCTTGGGGGAAGGGGTGCAAACTGTGGCATCTTTAGGGTGTGTGTGTGTGGGGGGCAGCATATTGGATGGGCGGAAACCGTGGAGTCTTTGTGGACTGGAAACCGTGGCCTCTTGGAGAGCTGGGAGCCATGGTATCCTGGAGGGGGTGGGGGAGCGGGCGTGGCAACCATGGCACGTTAGAGGGTTGGCTTTTCTGCTGGAGTCATGTGTGAAAAATGGGCCACACCAGTGGAATGTGACCGCTCAGTTAATGGGTCAGTGACCACAAGGCTGTATGACAGTGACTCATCTGGTTCAGTGCCAGGAACATGTACAATACGAGGAGAGACAGCAACGTTCTGCCCACTAGGTGGCACTCATGTCCCTCTCACTGCCGGCACACCAGCAGAACGGAGGAGAACCTCACAACATATACTCACCCCCCCCCCCAATGTCTTTAGCTGCCTTCCTGTAGATCTGTTACTTTGTCTAATGGGACATTACACCTGATGCACACGTTGTCTTACATAAAATAACTACTGTTACCACTCCCAGAATAAATCCTATATCTGCCTACCAGTATGTAAGAAAAGGGCAAAATCACAACAAAATAAGCCTGACCCACAAATAAACCCCCCAAAACCGTCCGACCCATGCCGCCATTCTTATGAAGTCACACAACTTTCAGAACTGGGACCCTCCACAGCAAGGAGTAATGGGGCAACAAGAGGGGTTTGGGTCTTACTGGAAACATCCGCAGACTACGGTACAGGCCCTGATACACGCGCCATTGGGCATGACACTGCATAAGATGGAAACACTTGGCTAAAATGCAGAGGACTTAATTATGTTCATGGGGTCGAAATGATACAAAATGACAGCAAGCCCTACTGCAGCCTATTTACAGCAGCTCGTAGTGACTAATGTGGGGAACACCGGCCCCACCCAGTGGTGATAGTGCAGAATACAAGCACCAGAAGGTATCCAATATATCCAACAAAGGAGCTATTGTAATTATGGTATTTCATTATTTACAGCCTACAGCACAAACTATTCTGAACGCAGCATTTACACCTATTTTCTTTTCAAAATGGTCTACTGCTTCTCTCTGTCAGTCCCTATATTATACCTAATCCAATATAAAATACTTCTAGGAATGTGCAAGGCCATAAACAAGTCTCTATCAACATTCATCTGTCACAACTCCTGCGGGGATAATAATAACATTGCTGTGTCACTGGATAATGCAGACCACCAAGAACCTCTGCAATCAGTCTGGAACAAAATAAAATATGCAGCACGCACCCCTGTGTGTCACATGGCTATTCCCCTGCTTAGTGAGAGCAGGGCCCTCTGACCTCTCTGCCTGTTACTGTACAGTCTCATTTTATTACTATGTGAATCACTCACATTATCAATGATCTAATGAAGGGTGGTTTAGGAGAGGACAGGGCCCTAGCGTATTATCTGTGCGGCCCCTCCGCTCTCTCGCCGGCACATACTCTGAGCACACTCTGGTAATGTCCCCGAGTCGATTACACATGTGCAGATCTCTAGGGTAATGGCATCTACACTACTTTCCTTGTGATCACAGTGGTGTCAGCACCACAAACTCTGCTCCCACTACAGACACGCCCATGAGTACAATCATCTATAACGCTCCCTTAGTGCCAAGTGCCGGTGATGTCCTGGGTTAGTAGGTAGAGTCCCTGTGACAGTGTGTGATCACCAGATCCAATACGCGGATACGCTGCCAGCCTGTACTCATCACACGCTTACTGTGTTCTTACATTTGTTATTTTCTCTCGCAGTATACATGCCTGGTTACAGACACCTGTGCATGTGTGTATAACAGATACAGTGTACAGTATGTGTATATTATCCCTCTGTTATGCGCACACAGTACTAATATCAGCATCACGGTTTCCGGGCTGCGCAGAGCCCTGCCATCAGGAAGAAACATGAACAAGACATGAAAAGCGCGGACCTTATATTCCCACGTGGCTAGCTTATGCAGAGAAACGGTGCTGGAGGTGGGTGCAGGTGACTGGAGGGTGCGCCATGATGATGTCACTGCGCTGTCCTCTGGCGGTTGCTATGATCTGAGACACCGACCTGGGAATAACAGTGGGACTCTGTGAATAACAGGAACATGGGAGTACAGTGATAAAGCAGGAGAAACGCCGTTATACCCAGGCAGTGAGATGCAGCGGAGGACAGAGCGTGCAAACATGAGTAAATAGTCTAAGTGGTCTATTCGGTTACTGTCGGATCCTATCAGACAGAAAGGATCTGACAGTGCAGTATTAAATTTAAGGCCGACTCAGACAGGTTTTGGCCGTTTTCGACAATGTCAATCCAACTTTTTTAAAGTCGGATTGACATTGTCGAAAAACGGACCAAAAACCTGTCGGATTTGGCCGCAAATTCGACAGAAACATGTGGATCCGCGGCCAATCCGCCGATCCACGTGTTTTCTGACAAGTCGGAGGAACGGCACTACATATGAATAGGATGAATCAAGATTCGGCCTAAAAATGTTGGAATTTACCGTTTTTCCAACAATTCGGAATTTCCAACTACAATTGAATAGACCCGTTAAGCTGACTCTATAATCAGATGTATGAAACAAGCAGAGGGGATCACACAGTGACTGCACTTGTGTAACATAATCCCAGTAACACTATGCTGGGGAGCTGTATACCCAACTTTTTCCTGCCCTCTGGGAGTGTATCTTAGCTTAGCAGAAGTGCGATCGAAAGATTAGCAGAACTGCTACTAAAAAATGTCATGCAGTTTCTGAGCAGCTCGATACTTACTCCTACCTTGCGATGACTGCAGACTGTTTAGTTCCTGCTTTGACGTCACAAACACGCCCTGCGTTCGGCCAGCCACTCCCCCGTTTCTCCAGCCACTCCTGCGTTTTTACCAGGCACGCCTCTGTTTTTCAGCACACTCCCTGAAAACGCTGAGTTGCCGCCCAGAAACACCCACTTCCTGTCAATCACACTATGAACAGTCGAGCGACTGAAAAGCGTCGCTCGAGCTTGTGTGAAACTGCATAGTTTTGTGTGAAAGTACTTCGCGCGTGCGCGCTGCGTACCATATGCATGCGCAGAAATGCTGATTTTTAGCCTGATCGCTACGCTGCGATAAACGGCCGCGAGCGATCAACTCGGAATGAGGGCCAATGATAAGAAGGAAAAGTAGAGGACAAATGGTTGAATTTTATTAACATGAAATTATCATAAAGTACTGAATTACTAGGGTTACCATACTATAGCCGCTTCCCTGGCATGGTCGCATCTGATGTCACCACTCAGAGGGACCTGCCAGCCCACCTGCAAACGCTGCGGCTCTGCCACCAGTGTATCCCGATCACTGCTAGCTATAGTGACCGGGCAGCCCTGCGGAAACCCTCCCTCATTCCTTCCCTGTCCCAATCACCGTGTGCAGCCCAGCCTTCCCTTCTTCCCCTACGTCAGCAGGCAGCCCAGCATCACCGCTCCCGCCGCCATAACAAAAGAAACACAGCTGCAGCTTCACCTAATTCTGTAATAAAAAATACATTTTCGGGGCGGTTTAAAAAAAAAAAAAAGCAAAAAAAAAAAGGGAAATGTCCAGTTAAGCGGTTAATCCGGGATACCCATGATATACATCTTCTATGGCTGAGTGAAGCCGGGTGAATGCAGGCATGAATGTAGCCAGCCACAGAACCTGTGTAAATTACTGGCGCTCCGGATTATAGGGACAGTATGACAAGCCTATGAATGCAGACCCTCCAACATGGCCGCCCCACTAGGGACACAATGCTCTGTTTCAGGACTTCCCTCTTCATTTATTATTGCCATTACCTGTGAAGAAACAGCTTTCTTATCATGTGACTAGTTCAGCACAGGTGAGGGCAATCATACATGAAGAGGGAAGTCCAGGAGCGGAGCATTGTGTACCTAGTGGGGCCTGTTACTACCATACACAGGGGACTGACACTCTCCTCCATATCTCCTCCTCCCGCCCAGAACTGACTGAGAGAACACGGAGCAGAGGATTTGAGACTCGCAGCGACACCTGCTGCTGGGGGCAGATATAACACGCGATCACTATCATAACGTATCACTGCTAATCCGTCCTCACAGTGCGGGCCCGCGGCGGCCATTGTTCTGTAGACTGCAAGCACGGCACTGGTATCACAGATTACATGTCACCGTTTACACCGAGTGACGCTACCAAGAGGGGCGGAGCCACGCACTCCTTCGGGCGCCATGTTGGAAGCTGGAGAGCGGCTGTAACGCCGCCGTGCTCTATAAGTACATCCGGGTCAGTGAGCCGGGCGGAGGTAATATCTGTGTGTGATAATGTTATTATTCTCCTCAGAGGGGGAGATATGAGGGCGGGTTATTATACAGTGCGGTATAACGGGGATCCACAGCGCCCCCTGTGTGTAATGTGGCGTTATTATCATTATTATATAGAGGAGAGGTCTGTATAGTGATATATAATGAGGGATAATCTCCCAGCACACACTGTGTATGTGATATTATTATATAGGGGGAGGGGTCTGTATAGTGATATATAATGAGGGATAATCTCCCAGCACACACTGTGTATGTGATATTATTATATAGGGGAGAGGTCTGTATAGTGATATATAATGAGGGATAAACTCCCAGCACACACTGTGTATGTGATATTATTATATAGGGGAGGGGTCTGTATAGTGATATATAATGAGGGATAATATCCCAGCGCACACTGTGTATGTGATATTATTATAAAGGGGAGAGGTCTGTATAGTGATATATAATGAGGGATAAGCCCCCAGCACACGCTGTGTATGTGATATTATATAGGGGGAGGAGTCTGTATAGTGATATATAATGAGAGATAATCTCCCAGCACACACTGTGTATGTGATATTATTATATATGGGGAGGGGTCTGTATAGTGATATATAATGAGGGATACGCTCCCAGCACACACTGTGTATGTGATATTATTATATAGGGGAGGAGTCTGTATAGTGATATATAATAAGGGTTAATTTCCCAGCACACACTGTGTATGTGATATTATTATATAGGGGGAGGGGTCTGTATAGTGATATATAATGAGGGATAATCTCCCAGCACACACTGTGTATGTGATATTATTATATATGGGGAGGGGTCTGTATAGTGATATATAATGAGGGATACGCTCCCAGCACACACTGTGTATGTGATATTATTATATAGGGGGAGGGGTCTGTATAGTGATATATAATGAGGGATAATCTCCCAGCGCACACTGTGTATGTGATATTATTATATAGGGGGAGGGGTCTGTATAGTGATATATAATGAGGGATAATCTCCCAGCACACACTGTGTATGTGATATTATTATATAGGGGGAGGGGGTCTGTATAGTGATATATAATGAGGGATAAGCCCCTAGCACACACTGTGTATGTGATATTATATAGGGGGAGGGGTCTGTATAGTGATATATAATGAGGTATAATCTCCCAGCACACACTGTGTATGTGATATTATTATATAGGGGGAGGGGGTCTGTATAGTGATATATAATGAGGGATAAGCTCCCAGCACACACTGTATGTGATATTATTATATAGGGGGAGGGATCTGTATAGTGATATATAATGAGGGATAAGCCCCCAGCACACACTGTGTATGTGATATTATTATATAGGGGGAGGGGTCTTTATAGTGATATATAATGAGGGATAAGCTCCCAGCACACACAGTGTATGTGATATTATTATATAGGGGAGGGGTCTGTATAGTGATATATAATGAGGGATAAGCTCCCAGCACACACAGTGTATGTGATATTATTATATAGGGGGAGGGGTCTGTATAGTGATATATAATGAGGGATAAGCTCCCAGCACACACACTGTATGTGATATTATTATATAGGGGGAGGGGGTCTGTATAGAGATATATAATGAGGGATAAGCCCCCAGCACACACTGTGTATGTTATATTATTATATAGGGGGAGAGGTCTGTATAGTGATATATAATGAGGAATAAGCTCCCAGCACACACAGTGTATGTGATATTATTATATAGGGGGAGGGGGTCTGTATAGTGATATATAATGAGGGATAAGCCCCAAGCACACACTGTGTATGTGATATTATTATATAGGGGAGGGGTCTGTATAGTGATATATAATAAGGAATAAGCTCCCAGCACACACTGTGTATGTGATATTATTATATAGGGGAGGGGTCTGTATAGTGATATATAATGAGGGATAAGCCCCCAGCACACACTGTGTATGTGATATTATTATATAGGGGGGAGGGGTCTGTATAGTGATATATAATGAGAGATAAGCTCCCAGCACACGCTGTGTATGTGATATTATTATATAGGGGGAGGGGTCTGTATAGTGATATATAATGAGGGATAAGCTCCCAGCACACACTGTGTATGTGATATTATATAGGGGGAGGGGTCCCTATAGTGATATATAATCAATGATAAGCCCCCATCGCACACTGTGTATGTGATATTATATAGGGGGAGGGGTCTGTATAGTGATATATAATGAGGGATAAGCTCCCAGCGCACACTGTGTATGTGATATTATTATATAGGGGGAGGGGTCTGTATATTGATATATAATGAGGGATAAGCTCCCAGCGCACACTGTGTATGTGATATTATTATATAGGGGGAGGGGTATGTATAGTGATATAATGAGGGATAAGCCCCCAGCGCACACTGTATGTGATATTATTATATAGGGGAGGGGGTCTGTATAGTGATATATAATGAGGGATAAGCTCCCAGGACACACACTGTGTATGTGATATTATTATATAGGGGGAGGGGTCTGTATAGTGATATATAATGAGGGATAATCTCCCAGCGCACACTGTGTATGTGATATTATTATATAGGGGGATGGGTCTGTATAGTGATATATCATGAGGGATAAGCTCCCAGCACACACACTGTGTATGTGATATTATTATATAGGGGGAGGGGTCTGTATAGTGATATATAATGAGGGATAAGCTCCCAGCACACACACTGTGTATGTGATATTATTATATAGGGGGAGGGGTCTGTATAGTGATATATCATGAGAGATAAGCTCCCAGCACACACACTGTGTATGTGATATTATTATATAGGGGGAGGGGTCTGTATAGTGATATATAATGAGGGATAAGCTCCCAGCACACACACTGTGTATGTGATATTATTATATAGGGGGAGGGGTCTGTATAGTGATATATCATGAGAGATAAGCCCCCAGCACACACTGTGTATGTGATATTATTATATAGGGGGAGGGGGCTGTATAGTGATATATAATGAGGGATAATCTCCCAGCACACACTGTGTATGTGATATTATTTAGGGGATTGGTCTGTATAGTGATATATAATGAGGGATAAGCTCCCAGCACACACTGTGTATGTGATATTATTATATAGGGGGAGTGGTCTGTATAGTGATATATAATGAGGGATAATCTCCCAGGACACTCTGTGTATGTGATATTATTATATAGGGGGAGGGGTCTGTATAGTGATATATAATGAGGGATAATCTCCTAGCGCACACTGTGTATGTGATATTATTATATAGGGGAGGGGTCTGTATAGTGATATATAATGAGGGATAATCTCCCAGCGCACACTGTGTATGTGATATTATTATATAGGGGGAGTGGTCTGTATAGTGATATATAATGAGGGATAATCTCCCAGGACACACTGTGTATGTGATATTATTATATAGGGGAGGGGTCTGTATAGTGATATATAATGAGGGATAAGCCCCCAGCACACACTGTGTATGTGATATTATTATATAGGGGGAGGGGTCTGTATAGTGATATATAATGAGGGATAATCTCCTAGCGCACACTGTGTATGTGATATTATTATATAGGGGAGGGGTCTGTATAGTGATATATAATGAGGGATAATCTCCCAGCGCACACTGTGTATGTGATATTATATAGGGGGAGGGGTCTGTATAGTGATATATAATGAGGGATAAGCCCCCAGCACACACTGTGTATGTGATATTATTATATAGGGGGAGGGGTCTGTATAGTGATATATAATGAAAGATAAGCCCCCAGCACACACTGTGTATGTGATATTATTATATAGGGGGAGGGGTCTGTATAGTGATATATAATGAGGGATAAGCCCCCAGCGCACACTGTGTATGTGATATTATTATATAGGGGAGGGGTCTGTATAGTGATATATAATGAGGGATAAGCCCCCAGCACACACTGTGTATGTGATATTATTATATAGGGGGAGGGGTCTGTATAGTGATATATAATGAGGGATAATCTCCTAGCGCACACTGTGTATGTGATATTATTATATAGGGGAGGGGTCTGTATAGTGATACATAATGAGGGATAATCTCCCAGCGCACACTGTGTATGTGATATTATATAGGGGGAGGGGTCTGTATAGTGATATATAATGAGGGATAAGCCCCCAGCACACACTGTGTATGTGATATTATTATATAGGGGGAGGGGTCTGTATAGTGATATATAATGAAAGATAAGCCCCCAGCACACACACTGTGTATGTGATATTATTTAGGGGATTGGTCTGTATAGTGATATATAATGAGGGATAAGCTCCCAGCACACACTGTGTATGTGATATTATTATATAGGGGAAGGGGTCTGTATACTGATATATAATGAGGGATAATCTCCCAGCGCACACTGTGTATGTGATATTATTATATAGGGGGAGGGGTCTGTATAGTGATATATAATGAGGGATAATCTCCCAGCGCACACTGTGTATGTGATATTATATAGGGGGAGGGGTCTGTATAGTGATATATAATGAGGGATAAGCCCCCAGCACACACTGTGTATGTGATATTATTATATAGGGGGAGGGGTCTGTATAGTGATATATAATGAAAGATAAGCCCCCAGCACACACACTGTGTATGTGATATTATTTAGGGGATTGGTCTGTATAGTGATATATAATGAGGGATAAGCTCCCAGCACACACTGTGTATGTGATATTATTATATAGGGGAAGGGGTCTGTATACTGATATATAATGAGGGATAATCTCCCAGCGCACACTGTGTATGTGATATTATTATATAGGGGAGGGGTCTGTATAGTGATATATAATGAGGGACAACCCTTAGATCAGGGGTGGCCGGACTTTTGGGACCTGGGATCTACTTTTTGTTCACTTACTTACCGGTGATGTACCGGCGGCAAATAACACCAATAATAATGCGCACATTTAAAAATAGCATTAAGAATGATGCCATCAAATAACCCCCTCTATGCAAATCCCCTCCTTTGCAGATCCCCCCCTTCTACTCCCCTGCATAGTAGCCTTCTGTACAATACCCTGGTCTGTGCAAACCCGCCACTTTGCAGATACCCCACCTTCCAGTTCCCTGCATCATAGCCCCCTGTACAATAATCCCCTCTGTGCAGATTCCTCCTAGTGTAAAAAAAAACCCTTTGTGAAGATACCACGCTCTGCGAAGATCCCCCCCTTTGCAGATCGTCCCTCCCCTTGTGAAAAAAACCCCATTTGCATAACTTACCTGACAAGTTGTCACGCTGCCTAGCTTCATGGCTCCCGCTTTTCACGCTGCATGGCCTCCCGCTTGCTGCTTCTCCTGTCGTCACCACCGCTGGCTGGATCTTACTGGATCAAACTAGCGCCCAGGCTCCTCACATTGTGGGTGATGTCATTATGTCACCCGCGTACCCGCACACTGCATCCCCGGGAACTGTGAAGAGAAGCAGCGGAGGCAGGCTCCTTACAGTTATATTCTGTTAAGTCTGTCACGATCTACCGGCGGATGCTCTGCGAGCTACCAGTAGATCGCGATCTACCTTTGGGCCACCTCTGCCTTAGATGTTGTGACAGTCTTTGGAGCTATTGTTATTCCATCGTAAATTGACTCACCTAGCTTTAACAGCATAGCTGTTGAGGCTTTGATTTTGTGAGCAGGTCGTCAGAGCAAGTAATTTATTCTGTGATTCATGATTCAAAGCTTTTACCTTGTGTGCTGTACAAAGAATGATGGCGTTGCTGGGGTTTTTTTTTTCAGCTGGCATAACTTCTGTCTTCTTGGATGTCAGGTTGCATTTTGCTCCTGTCAACAACCATGTTTTTACCTTTAGCAAACTGTCTGATAGTCGAGATATTCAGACCTTTCTTCAGAGTGTTTTAGACGTCCAACCACCTTAGTTACCTCCGCTGGCCACTTGTGACATCATTGTGTGTCCTGTATAAAGTGTATAGTGATACCTCCTGTCAGGTGTTACCCGAAGCCTTACCTTGTACATGATCGCATCTATATTATTATCATACTATTATTCTAAATATAGCTGACAATAATAGAAGTTACATTCATTTTATTTATATTTATAACAATTGGTCCCATGACACAGTTCTGTGCCCACACTATAACACTGTACACAAAGCTGTGTAGTGACTGCATCATGTTTTCTCCTCTGGCGTTAGTTCTTCACATGATCCGCTTCTCTCTGGCCACATGGTAACGCCAGTTCTGTCCTCCCTCCGTCCTCTCCCTGCCCGGCTGTACATGAGCCGCAGATAAACGTCATCAGTCACAGACGTTGGCATAAATTCGCTAGAGTTTGGCATTTACAGTGGTTTCTGGATATTTAGGAGTATGTTTTACAGTTTAATGGTTTCCACTTGCCTGGTGTTTCTCTAAATGTATAATATAGAGAAGAAAGGCTTATTATACACATACTTCCCCTGTCCTACCTGTAGCAGTTTCCTGTGTGTACTGGGTAGCAGATTGTATAAAGCACTTACCTCTCATACTGGGGTATATTTACTAACATTCGTAATTCTCCCGATTTGGTGGGAGAATAATCACGAATGACATCGAAAGTGTAAAACTGCAACTTTTTGAATTTGTTACGACTAATTTACTAAGCTGCCGTATTCTGCATTTTCGGGTTTTCCGATGTCGATGTCATTCGTTTTTTTAGGCAGTGTTTTACGTGAGTGACTTGTAAAACACTGCCGACTTTAATACAATGAATCTCGGCCGGATCTGAGAGATCCGTGCTGGGCTTCATTGTGCACTTTGTTTAAAAAATAAATAAAGTTTAAATGTTAAAAAAAAAATTGCGTGGGGTCCCCCCTCCTAAGGCAAACCAGCCTCGGGCTCTTTGAGCCGATCCTGGTTGCAGAAATATGGGAAAAAAATGGACAGGGGTTCCCCCATATTTAAGCAAC
Organism: Pseudophryne corroboree; assembly: GCF_028390025.1. Classification (NCBI taxonomy): domain Eukaryota; kingdom Metazoa; phylum Chordata; class Amphibia; order Anura; family Myobatrachidae; genus Pseudophryne; species Pseudophryne corroboree. The sequence goes on along the minus strand of NC_086455.1, from coordinate 5,088,258 downwards.
CAGCATCGGGCTCTGCACCTGGTCCTGGTTCCAAAAATACGGGGGACAAAAAGCGTAGGGGTCCCCCGTATTTTTAAAACCAGCACCGGGCTCCACTAGCTGGACAGATAATGCCACAGCCGGGGGTCACTTTTATACCGTGCCCTGCGGCCGTGGCATCAAATATCCAACTAGTCACCACTGGCCGGGGTACCCTGGGGGAGTGGGGACCCCTTAAATCAAGGGGGTCCCCCCCAGCCACCCAAGGGCCAGGGGTGAAGCCCGAGGCTGTCCCCCCCATCCAATGGGCTGCGGATGGGGGGCTGATAGCCTTTTTGTAAAAGTGATTGATATTGTTTTTAGTAGCAGTACTACAAGGCCCAGCAAGCCTCCCCCGCATGCTGGTACTTGGAGAACCACAAGTACCAGCATGCGGCGGAAAAACGGGCCCGCTGGTACCTGTAGTACTACTACTAAAAAAATACCCAAAAAAAGACAATACACACACACCTTGAAAGTAAAGTTTTATTACATCCATCCACACAAACATACATACATACTTACCTTATGTTCACACGAGGGTCGGTCCTCTTCTCCAGTAGAATCCATGGGGTACCTGTTGAATAAATTATACTCACCAGATCCAGGGTACCAGGCTCCTCGGATAATCCTTTTGTAATCCACGTACTTGATTAAAAAAATAAAACGGATACCCGAGCCACGCACTGAAAGGGGACGCATGTTTTCACATGGGTCCCTGTGGCCGGAGGGACCCCAGCCACGAGGAGAATGGCCGCCTGCGGCACTGAAGGGGTTAACCCCTAGTGCCCGGCGCCATTCTACAGGACAATGGGCGCTTGGCGCCAGATTTGAAAATGTATTGGGCGCTAGGCGCCGGGTTGTATTAAATGTTTTACATGCTGTATTTTAACTGTGCCGTGGTCCCGGACCCCTCCGGAGACCACGGCAGGGAGGACAGCCCCCGGCGCGCTCAGCAGAGTGTGCACGCCGGGGGAGAGGAGGCAGCCGCTGACCGCCGGAGTCCGGGAGCTCCGCTCCCGGCAGCGGTCAGTGTAGCCCCGGGCGCACTGGAGTGTGCGCGCCGGGGAGAAGGGTGAGCGCTGCGGCTGGGAGCTCGGCTCCCGCTGCAGTGCTCTCTGTGAGAGCCGCCGCTGGGGGCCGGGAGCTCTGCTCCCGGCGCCTCAGCCCAGCACGGGTGGCCAGCCGCAGCAGCCGGGACGGACGTCCCGGGCTGCTAGCCGGCGAGGGGGGTGCGCTGCAGCCCGGCTCCCCGCCGGATGCTGCAGCGAGGCTACCAGACAGGCGCCGCTCATGGGGGACCGGGCTAGCCGGCTCCCTAGCGGCGTGGGTGATAGTAGGCTGCCCAGCAGGATGGTGAGCGCTGGGGTCCGGGAGCTACGCTCCCGGCGCCTCAGCGCTGAAACAAGCCAGGGTCACGGCGGCCGGGACAAGTGTCCCGGGCCGCCGGACTTCGGTACAGGGGGGTGCGCCGCTGCGTGCGGCGGGGCCACAAAAGTAGTGCCACACTGGGGGGACAGGGAGAGCCAGCTCCCTGGAACCCCAGAGGCAGGAAGGCAGGCTGGAGGATGGGGGAAGCCAGCCCCATACCTCCAGCACTGAGAGGGAGAGCCCTAGCAGCTAGGCTGCAGGGCTAGGGAAGGCACTGCAGTGCCTGAGTATGTAGAGTCTGTGCAGGGCACAGGCTCAGTGTATAGTTACAGGGAAATGTACAGTGTGATTTAAAATGTAATGTATTTAAAGAGAAATTGCACTTACTTGATTGTGTGTCCCAGGAGGGGGGAATCCATGGCTGTGCAGGCTGATGGATTCTCCCAGACCTTTTTCCCTAAAAACGGAATGCTTTCCCATCCAGCCTCACAGTTCCAATGGGCACAGGGAGAAAGAGAAGCAGCTTAGCTATAAAACAAGCTGAGTGGTTTCTTGGAGCTCCATGGAGATCAGCCGTAGTGGCCAGGAAACCTGGACCAGGGAGCCAGGCTGCCCAGCTCTGGAGCCCAAATCCAGGCTGCAGGCAGTGAGAGGGGTCCCGGCCAGGTTTCTGGAAGTCAGTTTAGGAGGGAAAACCTCCCCCCAGCCAGACTGAACGGCACCGTGGGAGTACCCTGCTCTCCCAGATGGGAGAGTCCAAGGAGACCGACCACTCCCCACTGTCCATAGGGACCAATGTTGGGTGTGCATGAGACCAGAGCATGCACAGCTCATGGGTAAACATTGATTGGTTGTACACCACAGGGCGGGCTTACCCCCTGTGGTAAGGGGTCGTGGAGAGGGATAAAAGAAGGGCAGTTGGCCCATAGGATTGTGTATTGTAACATCTTCTTCTGCTGAAACATCTTAATTGTATGCTGTTGCCCCTAGCAATAGGGAGGAGCCTTTTTAAAGGTTATTTGAGCAATAAACACCTTTGCCTCAAGAAGACTGCTTCATCTTGTGACCAACAGGGTTAGGCCAAACCTAGCCCCGTCCTCCGGCTGTCCAGGGAAGCACCTGACGTCTCCAAGCTCCGCCTTCCGCCAGCTACCGGTAGAGGCCTAGCAAGTGGCTAGTGGGGATTCGTCGATACCACACAGGTGTGGTAAAGCAGTGCGTCGGCACATACAGAGCAGAACCGTGGTTCCAAACGCCACGGCAGGTTAGGAGTTTGGTGGTGGCAGCAAGAACCCGCCCACAACGCAGTGGGTGGAGTCAGTAACAGGCGGTTACTGACGGTAAGCGGGAATCCCCTATGTGGTCAGGCCTCGTGCGGCTTGACCTTCCATTCTGTGCGCAGTCAACGGGACGCGGAAGCAGCGAGTGCTCCCGTACGGCACCGTCCTGTCACAGAAATTGGTGGCATAGTGGTGGGATAATCCCAGGCGGCTTTTCATCACCCGATTGGAGAAGCCGAGTTACTCAGGAGAGGAGTAACTGCAGCGCAGGAGAACACACAAGATGGCGGAATTCAGCGGAATGTCCAAGGAGGATCTGGAGATCGTATGCCAGGGGAAGGGTGTGGATATCCATTCCAACGCGTCCAGAAGCGTCATGAAGGCGGCGCTCAGGAGCGTGGAGGAGTCTCATCGGGCGGAGGTGGAAAGCACTGACGGCGTCAGCATCGCAGAGGACGGCCCAGCAGTGGACCTTCATGAGGAACCGGTGAGAACCACAAGCCCCTCCCTCTCTCACAGCAGCAATGTTTCCCAGCAATCCCTAGCAGGGCCAGGATCCCAACGTCCCAGGGGGGGCGGCCCGGATACCCTAGCAGATCGGCTAGCGGAATTGGGGGAAAGGGCAACGGAGCAAGAGCGCTTGATCATCATCCAGATGTGGCGTGATGAGCGGGCACCACAGGCCGTGGTACCCCGGGAGCCGTTGTCAGCTGTTGTACACAGATCAGGACGTATACAGTTTGCCAAGTTTGCAGACAGTGATGGGGACATTGATGGACATTTACAAGTTTTTGAAAGGACTTGCAAACTACACGATCTACCCAAGTCAGAGTGGGTGAGACACCTTGTGCCCACTCTGCATGGAGAGGCCTTGGAGGCCTATCGAGGAGTGGCGACGGAGGACTGTGGGAACTACGACGAAGTCAAGAAGGCCCTCCTCCAGCGATTCTTCATCACTCCCGAGTCTTACAGGAAGAAATTCAGAGACTTGCCTAAGAATCCTAGCAGCACCCATGAGCAGTTCGCCACCCAGCTGCGGCAGTACGTGGTGAAGTGGGTGAAGGATTCGGAAGCCACTACATGGGACGCACTGATCGACCTGATCTGCAGGGAGCAGTTCTACCGCAGGTGCGCCCAAGAAGTGAAGGAGTGGGTGCTAGATCGGGAGCCACCCAGCTTAAAAATGGCTGCCCAATTAGCCGACAAATATGTGGCAATTCGGCCACGGGGGCAGAAGCGCCCCGCCAGCAGCCAGCTCCAACAGACTGTACCACCAAGGGGACCACCCTCTTCAGCTCATCAACCCCAAAGACAAGCATCCTCCAACCCGGGTGCTCTTGGCCAGCAACCGCACCGCAGCGTCCCTGCAACTGATCAGAGATCATCGGTGCCACGACTGGAGAAGAAGTGCTACGGCTGTGGGAAAATCGGACATCTGAGGATGAACTGTCCTGCATCCCAAGCACCCCAGACTCGTGCCCCAAATCCGAGTGCTGGAGCCCGGATCGCTTGTTTGACGAGAGGAGATGAGCCTACAGAGACTGTTCCCCCTCCAGTCAGTCCGATGGAGTGTGGCGAGAGACAGGTGCACTCTGCGGAGAGAGTCACCTGCATGGCCAAACAGCCCCTACACAACATGTGGAGGCACCTGCAGCCAGTCCACGTGGGACCCCTGCAGGGAGAAGGCCTAAGAGACTCTGGGGCCTCAATCACTGTGGTGAGCCCCCACCTTATAGATCCTGCTGCAGTATTGCAGGGTCGCACTGCCACGGTCACCCTGGCAGAAGGAACAGAAAAAGCGGTTCCCATGGCAAGAGTCTACCTGGACTGGGGAGCTGGACCAGAGTTGCGAGAAGTTGCCATCATGGATGGTCTCCCAACTGATGTGGTCCTAGGAAATGATCTGGGTGGTGGGATCGTCACTACGTTTGTTGGCGCCATTTCCCGGAGTCAAGTTCCAAAACCACCGTTGACATCAGCTACTCCAGCACAGCCCAGCCCAGAGGAAAAGACTACAGCTGCTAGACAACTGCCAGCACAGCCAACCACAGCATCAACCAGCCCAGAGGAAAAGATTACAGCGGCTAGATCAGTACATCGACCCCGCATGCCTTTTGCCTCTGGTATGCCTACGTCCCCTAGCAACGCAGAGGATGTCTGTTCCAGCTCGTGTGATCCTGTGGGGGTGCCCAATGATGCTCCTGACCCAAGTGGTTTGCCAACTCCGGCGGTGAGTATGAGAAACCACACTGATTTTTCCATGACTGACCCCTACCAGACTGACCCTAGTAGTCCCCACCTAGATCCCCCTGTAGAGTGTCCCAATTTAGGAGAGATTGAGGGCCACAGGCAGGAGTTTAGGGAGGCTCAACTCTCTGACCCATCCCCAAAAGGCATGAGGCGCCACTCTGGCAGCGGCCTTGACAGGGTTGGGGCAGGAAGTTTGACCTGGCGGGAAGGGTTAAGATACAGGGTAGCCAGGAAAGTGGGAGGGGATAGACCAGATAGGGAATGTGTCCAACTGGTCCCCTCAGGGAACGTTCCTGCGCAACCGATGTCGGTTGCCAGCGAAACCCCTTTGGACAGCAACCCGGAGACAGACCGTACCCTGAAGTGCCTGACACAGAGCTTACCCTGGTCTGGAATGTCAGATGACGCCCAGACCAAATGTAAGGCTGGTGCCATGCGTTGGCAGCCGGGGCACTCCAGCGTTTGTGTTGTCTCTGGGCCTCTGCCCATAGGAGAACCCTTGCAGCAAGTTGCTGTGGACATAGCAGGTCCCCTGCCTGTGCACAGTAGATTGGGGAAGACATGCAGCCTCCCTGTAGTGGATGCCACACAGGATCCAGAGGCTGGTGGTCTGGCCGCCATCACTGTGGCACAGGTAGCGGACGAGGAGGAAAGAGTAGGCCTAGGTGACAGGGTAGGTTTCCCGAGTCATAGGTCGACAGAAGAGGATTGGAGGGCAGGTCTGACAGTTAGGGCAGACAGTTGCCAGATAGGTATGACGGAGGTGCAGTGCCTGGGGCACCATGTGGGAGGAGACAGGGGTAGGCCCAACCCAGAGGGGGTGGAGGCAACCAGAGGCTGTCCCCGACCCACATCACCCAGACCGGTACTGACCTTAGAACCTGTAAGGCCCTACGGACATGTTGTCATTGACTTTAGTCCTGTAGTGAACCCCTTGACAGAGATGGCTAGGAAGGGCATTCCCAAGTCAGTGGACTTTGCACCCGCTTGCGAGTTGGCATTCCAGTCATTGAAGGAGGCTCGGGTACCCGCTCCAGTGCTGATGGCGCACATTCTTGACCAGGACTGTGTGTTACGAACTATTGTGCCACTGCACGGACTGGGAGCAGTACCGAGCCAGAAAGAGCCATATGGGCAGGAGCACCCTGTGGCCTGTTTGAGCAGAAAACTGCTATTGTGGGAGGTGGGGTATGCCACAGTTGGGACACCGTGGGTGGCACTTGTTTGTAACCGGCCCCCCACCGTGGTGACTTACCACCTACCTGTTAGGTGGCTGCAACCGACCTTGGGGGAATTGGACAGACTTTTGTGGTGGAGCCTTGAACTTGGAATTCAGGTGGACTATTTGAACATTGTGCACCCACGAAGAGAGGCCCACTACACTATGGATGAACTGTCTAGGCCAGAGCCTGCACCCCCCAGGTAGCGTCCCCTTCACCCCAACGGACTGCGGGACCAGGACCCAAATCGTTGGGACATGGGTCCCTGGTTGACCCGCTTGAATGGGGGGGGGGGAGTGTGGCCGGAGGGACCCCAGCCACGAGGAGAATGGCCGCCTGCGGCACTGAAGGGGTTGACCCCTAGTGCCCGGCGCCATTCTACAGGACAATGGGCGCTTGGCGCCAGATTTGAAAATGTATTGGGCGCTAGGCGCCGGGTTGTATTAAATGTTTTACATGCTGTATTTTAACTGTGCCGTGGTCCCGGACCCCTCCGGAGACCACGGCAGGGAGGACAGCCCCCGGCGCGCTCAGCAGAGTGTGCACGCCGGGGGAGAGGAGGCAGCCGCTGACCGCCGGAGTCCGGGAGCTCCGCTCCCGGCAGCGGTCAGTGTAGCCCCGGGCGCACTGGAGTGTGCGCGCCGGGGAGAAGGGTGAGCGCTGCGGCTGGGAGCTCGGCTCCCGCTGCAGTGCTCTCTGTGAGAGCCGCCGCTGGGGGCCGGGAGCTCTGCTCCCGGCGCCTCAGCCCAGCACGGGTGGCCAGCCGCAGCAGCCGGGACGGACGTCCCGGGCTGCTAGCCGGCGAGGGGGGTGCGCTGCAGCCCGGCTCCCCGCCGGATGCTGCAGCGAGGCTACCAGACAGGCGCCGCTCATGGGGGACCGGGCTAGCCGGCTCCCTAGCGGCGTGGGTGATAGTAGGCTGCCCAGCAGGATGGTGAGCGCTGGGGTCCGGGAGCTACGCTCCCGGCGCCTCAGCGCTGAAACAAGCCAGGGTCACGGCGGCCGGGACAAGTGTCCCGGGCCGCCGGACTTCGGTACAGGGGGGTGCGCCGCTGCGTGCGGCGGGGCCACAAAAGTAGTGCCACACTGGGGGGACAGGGAGAGCCAGCTCCCTGGAACCCCAGAGGCAGGAAGGCAGGCTGGAGGATGGGGGAAGCCAGCCCCATACCTCCAGCACTGAGAGGGAGAGCCCTAGCAGCTAGGCTGCAGGGCTAGGGAAGGCACTGCAGTGCCTGAGTATGTAGAGTCTGTGCAGGGCACAGGCTCAGTGTATAGTTACAGGGAAATGTACAGTGTGATTTAAAATGTAATGTATTTAAAGAGAAATTGCACTTACTTGATTGTGTGTCCCAGGAGGGGGGAATCCATGGCTGTGCAGGCTGATGGATTCTCCCAGACCTTTTTCCCTAAAAACGGAATGCTTTCCCATCCAGCCTCACAGTTCCAATGGGCACAGGGAGAAAGAGAAGCAGCTTAGCTATAAAACAAGCTGAGTGGTTTCTTGGAGCTCCATGGAGATCAGCCGTAGTGGCCAGGAAACCTGGACCGGGGAGCCAGGCTGCCCAGCTCTGGAGCCCAAATCCAGGCTGCAGGCAGTGAGAGGGGTCCCGGGCAGGTTTCTGGAAGTCAGTTTAGGAGGGAAAACCTCCCCCCAGCCAGACTGAACGGCACCGTGGGAGTACCCTGCTCTCCCAGATGGGAGAGTCCAAGGAGACCGACCACTCCCCACTGTCCATAGGGACCAATGTTGGGTGTGCATGAGACCAGAGCATGCACAGCTCATGGGTAAACATTGATTGGTTGTACACCACAGGGCGGGCTTACCCCCTGTGGTAAGGGGTCGTGGAGAGGGATAAAAGAAGGGCAGTTGGCCCATAGGATTGTGTATTGTAACATCTTCTTCTGCTGAAACATCTTAATTGTATGCTGTTGCCCCTAGCAATAGGGAGGAGCCTTTTTAAAGGTTATTTGAGCAATAAACACCTTTGCCTCAAGAAGACTGCTTCATCTTGTGACCAACAGGGTTAGGCCAAACCTAGCCCCGTCCTCCGGCTGTCCAGGGAAGCACCTGACGTCTCCAAGCTCCGCCTTCCGCCAGCTACCGGTAGAGGCCAAGCAAGTGGCTAGTGGGGATTCGTCGACACCACACAGGTGTGGTAAAGCAGTGCGTCGGCACATACAGAGCAGAACCGTGGTTCCAAACGCCACGGCAGGTTAGGAGTTTGGTGGTGGCAGCAAGAACCCGCCCACAACGCAGTGGGTGGAGTCAGTAACAGGCGGTTACTGACGGTAAGCGGGAATCCCCTATGTGGTCAGGCCTCGTGCGGCTTGACCTTCCATTCTGTGCGCAGTCAACGGGACGCGGAAGCAGCGAGTGCTCCCGTACGGCACCGTCCTGTCACAGTCCCCTTTCCCCGAATGCCAGAAACCCACTCTGACTGATGTCTAAGTGGGTTTCTTCAGCCAATCAGGGAGCGCCACGTTGTAGCACCCTCCTGATCGGCTGTGTGCTCCTGTACTGTCTGACAGGCGGCACACGGCAGTGTTACAATGTAGCGCCTATGCGCTCCATTGTAACCAATGGTGGGAACTTTCTACTCAGCGGTTGACCGAAAGTGACCTCACCGCTGAGCAGAAAGTTCCCACCATTGGTTACAATGGAGCGCATAGGCGCTACATTGTAACACTGCCGTGTGCCGCCTGTCAGACAGTACAGGAGCACACAGCCGATCAGGAGGGTGCTACAACGTGGCGCTCCCTGATTGGCTGAAGAAACCCACTTAGACATCAGTCAGAGTGGGTTTCTGGCATTCGGGGAAAGGGGACCCATGTGAAAACATGGGTCCCCTTTCAGTGCATGGCTCGGGTATCCGTTTTATTTTTTTAATCAAGTACGTGGATTACAAAAGGATTATCCGAGGAGCCTGGTACCCTGGATCTGGTGAGTATAATTTATTCAACAGGTACCCCATGGATTCTACTGGAGAAGAGGACCGACCCTCGTGTGAACATAAGGTAAGTATGTATGTATGTTTGTGTGGATGGATGTAATAAAACTTTACTTTCAAGGTGTGTGTGTATTGTCTTTTTTTGGGTATTTTTTTAGTAGTAGTACTACAGGTACCAGCGGGCCCGTTTTTTCGCCGCATGCTGGTACTTGTGGTTCTCCAAGTACCAGCACGCGGGGGAGGCTTGCTGGGCCTTGTAGTACTGCTACTAAAAACAATATCAATCACTTTTACAAAAAGGCTATCAGCCCCCCATCCGCAGCCCATTGGATGGGGGGGACAGCCTCGGGCTTCACCCCTGGCCCTTGGGTGGCTGGGGGGGGGGACCCCTTGATTGAAGGGGTCCCCACTCCCCCAGGGTACCCCGGCCAGGGGTGACTAGTTGGATATTTGATGCCACGGCCGCAGGGCACGGTATAAAAGTGACCCCCGGCTGTGGCATTATCTGTCCAGCTAGTGGAGCCCGGTGCTGGTTTTAAAAATACGGGGGACCCCTACGCTTTTTGTCCCCCGTATTTTTGGAACCAGGACCAGGCGCAGAGCCCGATGCTGGTTGCTTAAATATGGGGGAACCCCTGTCCATTTTTTTCCCATATTTCTGCAACCAGGATCGGCTCAAAGAGCCCGAGGCTGGTTATGCTTAGGAGGGGGGACCCCACGCAATTTTTTTTCAAAAAATTAACACTTTCCCACCCCTTCCCACTGATATACATGCACGGATCTCATGGATCCGTGCATGCCTATCCAATCACGGCTCAAAAAAGCAGGTCTGTTTTTTTTTAGCACTTTTTTACGAGTTGTATTTTTTCACGGCAGTGTTTTTTTTTTTTTTGCTTTGCACTTCTTAGTAAATGACCGAGATTCATATCTAAACAGCCGCGTTTTGACCGATGGTGTATTCATTCGTATTTTTATTCTTGGACTTGCAAAAAAATACGAATGGCCTCATCACTGCCGTGATTTCTGCTTAGTAAATTCCTGAGATGACACTTTGAAGAAAAAACGGCATCTCGGACAAAATCGGGACCTTAGTAAATATACCCCACTGTCTCTCACATGTTGCCCATTCTGAGTCCTGTGTCTACTACAGGCTCCCTCTATAACTTAATCTCACTGTTTCCACAAATTCATTCAAAGCAGATTACACACCCATGGCCACCGGCTGTAGATAGAGGACTCAGAACATTGTGTTCTATGGAGATGTCAGGTGCAGCAGGAGAGTAAGTACATGGAGCGTCAGTCACCTATTTATTGCTGTCTTTCCCAATACACAGGACTACACGGCACTGATAGAGAGATCTGGTGAGTGTGTGACACCCAGGAGCCATCCCCATGTGTCAGGAGGATGGAGCAGGACCCAGAGCCTCATCCCGGTGCCTCCACCTCACTCCCTGATACATGAGAGAGACAGTGACCAGAAGATCCTGGAACTGACCAATCAGATCATTGAGCTGGTGACAGGAGAGGTGACTGCTGGGAAGGGGACGTTATACAGAGACACCGGGGGATGTGTCTGGGTGGTGACTGTGTCATTGTGTGTGTCAGGTTCCTATACAGTGTCAGGAGGAGATGGAGAAGTCAGAAGGACACCGGGATCTGTATGAGGATGTGAAGATGGAGAATCACTGGCCCCTCTCATCACTGGGTAAGTGGAGACTCAGTTACTGCAGTGGGGAGAGCAGATTTGGGGGTGACCTAGATACACATCATCTGATAGTCACATATATACAATGTCCTCAGTCACTGTGTCTCCTACAGATGGGTCCAGGAGCAGAAATACCTCAGAGACAGATCTCCACCATCTTCATTCACAGGATTGTATAGAGGAGAATCACACGATCCCACAGGACGATCAGGTAGGTGGGAGTTAGGGTCTTGCCAGATTTCCAAAGTGACTCTTCATCTGTAAGAAAGCTGCGTGCACCATACACTGTAATATCCTTCTGTTTCATATTAATGTATTATTAGATATATCTTAATTTAAAAAATAGAGCGCTCATAGGGCCTAATTCAAGGTTGATTGCAAAAGTAAAATCTTCCTGTTATGGGCAAAACCATGTGCAGTGCAGGTGGGGCAGATGTAACATGTGCAGAGAGAGTTAGATTTGGGTGGGGTGTGTTCAAACCGAAATCTAAATTGCAGTGTAAAATAAAGCAGCCAGTATTTACCCTGAGCTGCAGTGCTCAGATGACCATGGGAGAAGTTAACCCTCGGTAAGCTGCAGCATGGTAGGCCAGTGCTGTGCGCTGGGCACATTGGTAAGTAATATATTTTAAACTGTATGTGCATTGCTGAGCTGGGACTGCAGTGCTGTGTGGTATAAAGCCTGTTGCAGGGCACAGGATCAGTGTATATTTAAACATGTAAAAAGGTTTTAAATGTATTTAAAGTAAAAGTGCAATTACTTGTGTCCCTAGAGGAATCCAGAGCTCTGTGTGGGTGCTGGATTCCCCAGCCCCCTCCCAGGCAAACGGAATGCCTTCTGTTCCATCCTCCACCATGAATGTAGCACGGGAAGACTAAAAACGAAATGTTTTCATGGAGCTCCAAAGAGCTCCCACCCGGTGGGCAGGAAACCCTGCCGGGGGATCTTGTCTGCCCATCTTGGAGCTCAGGTTCAGGCTAGTGGTGGCAGGATTGGTTCCTGAGCAGATTCTGGAAGTATTTTTGGAAGAAACTTTTTTCCTCACTGTAGACATGACAGCACCAGGGTGTGACTAACACTGTGGGTGGGCTAAGGCACAGAAGAGTAACCGCTCCCCTACATCCATAGAGGACAATGTTAGATGTGCATGTGCCCAAGCCATGCACAGCACATGCACTTAAGGTGATTGGGTAAAGAGAACAGGGTGGAACTACGCCCTGTGGTATTGTGTATTGAAGTGAGATAAAAGGTGAGATTTAAACAGTGTGTCCCTTGTGTGACATCAAGAACGACTGAACTGCTGTAAACATCTTTTGTATGCTGCATCCCCCTGGCAATAGGGGAGGGTATTTTTTAAGACCTATTTTGAGCGAATAACTTACTTGCTTCAAGACAACTGCCTTCATCTTGCGACCACCAGGAATGCAACATTCTCCACCTGTCCTGGATTGAGCACAGCTTCTCCAGACTCTGCCTTCTGCCAGCTACCAATGCAGGGGCCTGGTCAGTGACTAGTGGGGGTCAGTCAGCGCAAACCAGGAGGTGTGGCAGCAGCGTTTCTATGCACACACAGTAGCATGTGGTTCCAGGTGCCACGTGGTAGGAGCCTGGTGGTAGCAGCGACATACCCACCCATTGCACAGTGGGTGGAGTCAGTAACAGGCGGTTACTGATGGTAAGAGGGAATCCCCCATTGGCCATGTCCCGTGTGATCCATATCCAATCTGTCTACTTAAGCGTGTTTTGCTGTATGTAGGCAGTTCTGTCAAACAGTTGAATCTGCTGTGTGGGTTCACAAACCTTAAATGAAATTAATTTAACCAATCATCTGGCGCAGGCAGCGAGGGCACATCCGGTCACAGTCACATTCTTAGAGCTTTTGGAGGGGTGACACTGACAGATGTCGCAGGATGATTGGACAAACTATTTTGAAACAATGAGATTTAGATTTAAGGGATGGGACCTATTGTATGCTATTCACTGACACTACATTATGACTGGACGATTGAGGAAGAGATTAATTAAATACTATTACTCGTCTAAATAATTGTGACTTGTGACAAGTAAGGATGATTGATTAAATTAATTTCATTTAAGGTTTGTGAACCCACATAGGTTCGACCCTTTGACAGAACTGTCTACATACAGTGAAGCGTGCGTCAGGGAGGAGAGGTGTTTGTGCTCAGATTTGGCACATCTTCCTACTCTAGTCTGCTAAAGTTCAACCCCTAGACAGAACTGTCAACATACAGTGAAACGTGCGTCAGGGAGGAGAGGTGTTTGTGCTCAGATTTGGCATAGCTGCCTACTCTAGTCTGCTAAAGTTCAACCCCTAGACAGAACTGTCAACATACAGTGAAACGTGCGTCAGGGAGGAGAGGTGTTTGTGCTCAGATTTGGCACATTCTCCTACTCCAGTCTGCTAAAGTTCAACCCCTAGACCGAACTGTCAACATACAGTGAAACGTGCGTCAGGGAGGAGAGGTGTTTGTGCTCAGATTTGGCACATTCTCCTACTCCAGTCTGCTAAAGTTCTTCTGACATTTCATTGCATTTATTGAATGCTACATGAGTGTTTGAAACACAGCAAGCAGCATTTACTGAGGGAAAGGGGAAAGTGAATTGTGCTCCAATTATTACAGATATTTAGATAGTGATCTATAGCTGTCACAGCACACCAGAACCAGCACCTTCTTACCGGGTCTGGTGGTGCTGGTTCTCCCTGGCGACTGTGGTACTGTGGTCAATAGTGCCAGTCTAGCTATCTGCACCCACTTCAGCCTCCTCACCGCCCGGTGTCAGTGGCACTGGCTGGCGCTTCCTCTCCCTCATTGCTGTGTGAGTTATTCCAGCTCTCCTCCCTGGCAGCAACAGGCGTTCCCATATTAACACGTGTGCCGCTCTGTTCAATTTTCAGGGATAGCTGCACCAAGTTTGACTATCCTTCCGATAAAAGGAACACTCTGGGCACTGTTTAAGTGCCAGAGTTTTAGACTCACTGCCTGTACTCCAGTGTCTGTTCTACTAGAACTCCCAGTGTACTCACTTGTGCTCTGATCCAGTCCATCTAACGATTCTCCTCTCCTGCTCCCTTGGTACTGCTTCTAGTTACTCTCTGGTTCCGAACTTGGCTTTTCTCTCACACGATTCTGCCTGTCCCCTGGTACCGCATCTGCCAGGAGCTCCGTCAAAAATTCTGGTTCATAGGCTTATATACAAACAGAAAGAGTATGCTACCGAATAGACTGCAGCTTCAGCTTACCATTCTATCCTAGCTTGCATCTAGAATCGAGAAAGTCGTATTATCTTATTTCAAAGCAGGCATGAAAGTAACCACTGCTCCGTCATATGTTACACTATGAGTGCTCTCATCTATTCTATGTACCTTGTGTAACCCGTTGTTGTGGGCCATAGAAGCTGCTATTGTGACTGTTATTGCTTGTGTATCTTGCCTACTACTGTGTTTATACACGATAGGGACCTACCCTGATTGTTATAACTATGCACTGGTAATGAATTACTAGTTTTATGATATATTTATTGTTTCTGGGGTAATTAGACTGACGTCCTGACTGCTATTAAAGTAGAATTTCAAGAGGAGGAAGAGACGTATGTGAGGGGTGATCGTCCGTGTAAAGAGGAGGAAGAGACGTATGTGAGGGGTGATCGTCAGTGTAAGGAGGAGGAAATCCCTACAGATATCAGCGCAGGTGAGTAATACACTAAATACAGAAGAACATTCTCTTACTCTTCATCCTCTGTACATACTAGAGAGAACAAAACCTATCTGCCCAGGGTTGTCAGATGTTATAAACTCCTATGATACCTCTGCACTCCCTACATCATCCCATTGTGTGCTGGTAGCTAATAGATCTGACCAGTCTCCTCTGCTGCATCTCAGGGGATGTCACTCAGATCATCCATGATCCCCCTTCTGTGTCATTATCTCCAGTCCCCTCTGCGTACTACACTTGTTATTACCTATTATCTTCCCTGTGTAATAGTCTATGAGTATGTGATATTCATTTACCTGTATATCTACACTATAATACTACAGCAATATACCAGATGATTCTCACCCGTGACATCACACACTCCATCCCAACACCCACCTTCCCGCACACACAGAACTGTGACCACACCCGTCATTGCACTACAGCGCCCCTCTAATCATCGGCTTATCTGTCTGTACCCAGGTCTGCCCTTATGCTTTCTTCCACTATGGGCTGCTGCCCATCTGTGCCCTGCTCCATTCTCCTACTCTGCCCTGATGCTCTCCTCATCTCTGTCCAGTGGTGTGTGTATTGTGCCATGCCAGGCTGCTAGTGTAGCCCATGTCTGCTCCAGTGTCTGTGTGTGAGGGCAGTGCCATGTTGGATAATGACACTGGCCTGTTAGGCTTCCTGTCCTGTGGTGCTGGCCGGGCAACATGTCTGAATTGTAACTCCCCAGACTCTGCATTTGGCCGGAGCTGTCCCATGTGACCATGTAGCCTGTCAGTCAGTGTGGCTGGTTGTATGTAATGTGCTTGCTGATGCTGTTGTATAATTGTAATTAACTTAGAATTTACACAACTGGACCTCTTGAACTGTCTCATCGTATTAACATTTTAGGTATAATAAAATAGGATGTGTATTTCCATATATTTATTTCCAGCAGATGGATGCAAACACGGAAATATCTTAGAGGGACAACTCCTTTTATCTACGCATTTTAAAATGGAAGAAAACGTTATGCAAGATGATCCTGGAGAAACCCCTATTATGCTAAATATATATTCAATACTTCCCAGTGCAGATAAATCATCTGATCCCTATAATCATGAGCAATGTTCCCCTGATAACATAGACAGTGCTGCGCATAGTACAGCTCATATCAACGACAAAATGTTTCCATGTTCTGATGGTGGGAAATGTTTTCCCGCTAAATCATCTTTTCATAAATATCCGAGAACTTGCATAGGCAAGAAACCATTTCCATGTTCTGAGTGTGGAAGATGCTTTAAACACAAATCATCTCTTGCTGAACATCAGAGAACTCACACAGGTGGGAGTCACTTTCCATGTTCCGAATGTGGGAAAGAGTTCGCAGCTAAATCATCTCTCCTTGAGCATCAGAGATCTCACTCCGGGGATAATCTCTTTCTATGTTCTGTGTGTGGGAAAAAGTTTGCAGCTAAGTCATCTCTCCTCGAGCATCAGAGGTCTCACACAGGTGAGAAACTCTTTCCATGTTCCGAGTGTGGGAAAGGGTTTACAAAAAAGTCAAAACTTATTAGACATCAGAGAACGCACACAGGTGAAAAACCATTTTCATGTTCTGAGTGTGGGAAATGTTTTACCAACAAATCACAACTTCGTATACATCATAGAACGCACACAGGTGAGAAACCATATCCATGTCCTGTGTGTGGAGAATGTTTTGCATATAAAGCGCAGGTTACTGTGCATCAGAGAACTCACACAGGTGAGAAACCATTTCCATGCTCTGAGTGTGGGAAGTGGTTCACAAAAAAATCGAAACTTACTGTTCATCAGAGAACTCACACAGGTGAGAAGCCATTTCCGTGTCCTGAGTGTGGGAAATGTTTTACATACAAATCAAGTCTTATGAGACATCAGACAAGTCTTGTTAAACATAACAAAACTAAGATAACTGAAAAACTCTTTCCATGTTCTGAATGTGGGAAATGTTTTACAAGCAAAGGACAATTTAATGTACATCAGAGAACTCACACAGGCGAGAAACCATTTCCATGTTCTGAGTGTGGTAAATGTTTTATTTACAAGGGAAAACTTCTTATACATCAGAGAACTCACACAGGTGAGAAACCATTTCTATGTTCTCAGTGTGGGAAATGTTTTACAAACAAAGCGCAACTTATTGTACATCAGAGAACTCACACAGGCGAGAAACCATTTCCGTGTTCTGAGTGTGGAAAATGTTTTATCTACAAGGGACAACTTATTATACATCAGAGAACGCATACAGGTGAGAAACCATTTCCGTGTTCTCAGTGTGAGAAATGTTTTACAAACAGTGCACAACTTATTGTGCATCAGAAAATGCACACCGGTGAGAAACTCTACCAATGTTCTGAGTGTGGGAAATGTTTTACATATAAGGGACAACTTCTTATACATGAGAGAACTCACACAGGTGAGAGGCCATTTCCGTGCTCTGAGTGTGGGAAATGGTTTACAGCTAAGTCCTCTCTAGTTGAGCATCAGAGGAAGCACACGGGTGAGAAACCGTTTCCATGTTCTGAGTGTGGGAAACTGTTCATACAGCAATCAATACTTATTCGACATCAGAGAACTCACACAGGAGAGAAACCATATTCATGTTCCGAGTGTGGGAAATGTTTTACAATGAAAACACATCTTGTTGTGCATCAGAGAACTCACACAGGCGAGAAACCATTTTCTTGTTCTAAATGTGGGAGATGGTTTACACACAAATCAAGTCTTGTGAGACATCAGGGAACTCACACGGGTTAGAAATCATTTCCGTGCTCTGAATGTAAGAAATGGTTTACAAACCAGTAAGATCTTGTTCAGCAACAGAAACATCACTCAGAGCAAAAGCAGTTGGACACAAAACGTGGTGGCTGCAGATAATATTATTAGTGCAGTTTAATATTGTTTATAAAAATTGTCCATTTGACATCTTTGACTGATGGAAATCAGTTATGGTATAATCCTGGTAAAAGGCAATAATGTGGAACAGGGGACTCTATTACAGGATGTAAGTACATGTTCTCTAATTGAAGCTCTGAGATGGGTCATATAATGGGTTCTGTAATCTGTAATACCCCTTTCAGATCACAATGTCGGGTCCCACCCCGGGAATTGGAAACGGGTCTTTCCCGGGTGGGATCTGGCATTGGACCTTTCACACTGCGTCCCTGACCTGGCAATATGCCGGGTCAGGTTGCCATAGCAGCAGGGGGCAGAGCCAGCATAGAGGCCTGAGGCGGCGCTAGGAGATGAGCTCATCTCCGCGCTGCCTCTCCCTATGCAGTGAGCAGATCGCATCGACCCGGCAACCCCTTCACACTGCACCTGACCCAGTATTCAACCCGAGAATAACCCTTCTTTATTCCCAGGTTGAATTACCGGGTCAGGCAACCTGGGAATTCTCCATGACCCCTTTCACACCGCACAGCGACCTGCGTCGACCCGGCAATAAACCAGGTCGATACCGCGTTATTTGTGCGGTGTGAAAGGGGTATGGCTCACTGGGGATAAATTACAATGAATAAAAAAAAAACGCGTTGCTACAATGAAAATGCAGAGTTGTGATTGGCTATTTGTTCAAATGATCTCATTGTTGCCTCATCACTTAAAATGGACTGAAATTTTACGCATCCACTGAAGCGGGGAGGTCAGGCCTCAGCCTATACCTTTATATGTGATGCTTTTTGTACCTTTCAGTAGTCTGATTCAGAGTTAGGAGCAGTTTGCACCTGGGCAAAACAAGAGATGAGCGGTTTGGGTTTGACTCTACTTCCTGCCAAGTATAAGGACATTTTTCTTAATTGATATCTGATGGCTCCTTTCATTTTCTTGGAAATATTGGGGGTCATTTCGAGTTGATCGTAGCTGTCATTCTGCATGTCAGCGCCGGGTGTAGTATGGTATGCCGGCGACCAGCATACCAGCGCCGGGAGCCCGACCGCCGGCATACCGACAGTGTGGCGAGCGCAAAGGAGCCCCTTGCAGGCTCGCCGCGCTCGCCACGCTGCGGGCATGGTGGCGCGCTATGCGCGCCGCGCTATTTATTCTCCCTCCAGGGGGGTTGTGGACCCCCACGAGGGAGAATAGCTGTCGGTATGCCAGGTGTCGGGATCCCGGCGCCGGGATCCCGACATTCAGCATACTGAAGACCACCCGTCAGTTGACTTTGCACTTCAAGAGTAGCTCCCGACCAGCACAGCTTTAGCATGCTGGCCGGGAGCTACTCATCGCTCCCCGTCCTGCAGTGGCTGCGTGTGATGTCAAGCAGACGCTGCGGCCCGCCCCCCGTTCGGTCCGGCCACACCTGCGTTGGCCGGACCGCTCCCATGAAACGGCGGCTAAATGCCGGCGTTCCGCCCCCTCCCGCCCAGCGGTCGCCTCTGCCTGTCAATCAGGCAGAGGCGATCGCAACCCTGCTACGGCCTTCGGCCTTCTGGCATGCACCGGCGCACTACGGCGCATGCGCAGTAGAGACCCGTTTGCTCGGCTGCAACAAACAGCGAGCAAACGGGTCAGAATGACCCCCATTAAGTGGTGGGAAGAGACTGTGGGACTGAAGAGTCAGTCTTATCTTAAACTATGTAAATGCATCAGATGCACAATATTCAAGTGAGGGGATTTGTACGGGAGATCCTATGTTTGCTGTATGTGATTAAAAAGTAGTTGGACCTAAAAATTTAATCAGTGTCTTTAAAGCTAAAGTCATTGCACCCAGCTGTGGGTTATACATCTGTGTATCACACAGCGGCGTGCGGCAACTGCACTGTGTAACTACAGCCATGGCGTATGGCGTGTAGAATGGTTCCTCTAACAACTACAGTGTAACAGTCATGGCAGCCATCTTGTGGGCAGGGCCGACATGAGAATGCAGCCAATCCGCTCATGAGCAACCAGTGATATCACTGAGGAATTTCTTAAGTCAATTCTAAAGACTTTCCCCATAATGGCGGCATGTACTCTGGGCTGGTGACACTTTTAAGATACAAGTAATGCATTATTACGTCTGTCGCTCGTTACATGCATGGATATCCCTCTTATGTTGTGTACTTGTGTAGTTTTCTCAGTGACTAATAGAATATGTTCTACGTTCAGTTTGAATTTATTTTTATCTATACTTTTTATTCTTTGTATAGAGAATAAGTAGCTGATGTGACAGTACAGGACATACAGGGGCATGACATGTATTTATGTGGTTAGTACGAAAGTCAGGTAATAAAGTCTCCCATTACCGTCCAAGATGGCTTCCTGTGGTTTTTATCCTGTATATAATGTATGGAGAGCAGAGAGTGTGGGGACCCCTGCGTACAGTGTTGGGAATATAGGGTCTATTACTTTACTACTCCCTGTAGTGGTCTGATAACAGATTCCCATGTAGTGTCATGTCCTGTAATCCTATATTGTCACACATATGCTGCCGTCTACCCTCTGACGCTAATCTCTTTGAAGCTGTTCCTCTAACAAGGTAAAGTTTAGGTTGGCATTACACCCAAGGGGGAGGCTGATGCCGGGCCCTATTGTCTCTGGTAACCACAAAATTGTTATGGAAGTACTTCTGGCATCACTGGGGATTTAGGTAACATAGGACGGCACCCTGGATGAGTTATACATCAGATTGTTTTCCAAGCATAGTGACAGTGTTGTGGGCTCAGCACAGCCCTTTCTCAAGTCACTATACTGAAACAAGAATGTGCATTTTTGGTCCATAGTGCAATACTATGGTTTTTCCTGAATATTTATCCTTTCTGCACCAGCACATGCAAGGATTACTGCACATATGATGTTGCAGGATTGCTGGAACAGTGTGAGAGATTCTGTACTGGAGTAGCTGTAGGCCTGCTGAAGCATAGTGAGAGTTAATGCCTAGGTGCAGGAGCAGTGTGAGATACTGCACTTAATAAACTGCAGGTTTGCTGCAGCAGTACACAGGCGGTGGGTGATGCGGGACTGCAGGAGCAGTGCGAGACTGTGCAGTAGAGATGCTGCAACCAAGACACTGGGACATCCACAAGAAGAATCTAAGAAAAGACCAATGCAACTGAAGGACTTGAATGCGAGGTAGTGAATACGACCCCAAAGATTTAGTGAGTCTACCAAGAGGATACTAGAAGGGGATGCAGAAACACCAGAGAACAAGAAAGCCAGGAGCCATAGATCCACTGACCATAAAGATTAGATGAAGTCCAGGCAAAGAGGAAGTGTACAGAAGCCTTTTGAATAGTCCGCCTCTAAAGTGCCTAGCCAGTATTTGCTTGCACTGTTCAGCTAATCCCTGGTCTTGGAATGCGATTTGTCTGCTACAATGGGGTAGAAAATTTAAGATGTGGCATCCATGAACTAGCACTACCATGTGGAAGGAGCCGGTGTAGAGGAGCCACATCTTGGAAAACACCAATGTGAGAGGAAGGTACCAATGAGTAACTGGTCCTGGTAAGTAGGAGTTGCGATTCAGAGGTTTATGAAGGTGCCACCCCTTTTTAAAAATGGTCTTAGTACACCTTCCAAGAGGTCTGAGGAAACAGAAGATGGAATTTCTTGATTAAAGTAGGGTGTGTACATTATTAAAGTCCACCTGAGTCGTCTTCTAGGCCGTATCCTTTTCACTGAATTAGAAAAAGTGGAATACACAATTCACTTCAACTTAAAATCTTCCCTAAACATTGTATTTCTGTGGGTCTCTGATATGAAAGAATATTGTACTCCAAGGAGGAATGGAATGGTCTTTAGTATTGAAGCACTTCAGACATTTTGGATGTATGATTAGATGAGAATCCTCTTCAATTTTTGTCTTTAGAAGAGACAACAGCTCGAGTCAAGGCATCGGCCTTGAGATTCCATAACCCAGAATGAAAGGAGATTTGTAGCTCAATCATGGAGAAAAATAATGACCAGCACTCTTAACTAAAAATGATACTTTAGGCCAGTGGTAGCCAACCCTGGTCCTCGAGAGCTACCAACAGTTCACGTTTTCCAGCTCACCTAGCAGGTGCACAGGAATAGTCATTACTAACTGACACATTTTAAAAGATCCACAGTTGGAGCAAATTACTTCAGTTGTGATTCTGTGAGGAGACCTGGAAAACATGAACTGTTGGTAGCTCTCGGGGACCAGGGTTGGTTACCCCTGCTTTAGGCGGTAGCAAAATATAAGAGATTCTAATGGTTAATAAAACTGGTATCCGTAAATCCTCACTGACCAGAAGATATCGCCATTCCAAGGCCAGGAGCATAGCGAGAAGCTCCTTCTTCCCATTTGTATAATTTTGTTCTGTTGGGAGGAATTTTTAGAAAAGAAACCACATGGATGTAGTTTCCTATTGTCAGACCTTTGAGAGGGGTGGCATTTGATATGCCGGCTGTTGGGTCCTGGCACTCACCACACTGATGTTAGGTATCCCGGCTGTCGGGATTCCAGCAACTATTCTCCCTCTTGGGGTGTCCATGACACCCCTGGAGGGAGAATAAATAGTGTGGCACGCATAGCGGGCCACCGTGCCCGCAAGGGGCTCTTTTGTGCTCACCCTGCTGCCTGCATGCCGGCGGTCGGGATTCCGGCGCCAGGATCCCAAGCGCCAGCATAACATACTACACTTTGAGAGCGTACAGAACCTACTACGACAGAGGGAGCATCAACTTCCAAATAAAAAGGTTTGGTCATATCTGACTGCTAAAAGATTGGAGCGGACACAAAGGCCTCTTTCAGGTTTTGGAAAATCAAAGTAGCTTCTTATGACCAAGATTTACAGGTGGGGCCTTTTTCCCCCCCCCAGAAAATACTGTTAAAAGGAACCCCCCAAAGTAGAATAACCTTGAACTGATTTTTGGTACTGGTTGTGAAGCCCAGGAAACACTGAACTCTCTTGATGTCTGTTGGTTGAGGTTGGTCTAAAACAATTGGGACATTTTTGGGGTCCATGCGAAATCCAGTGCCAGAGGTTATATATCCCATCTTTTTATCAAGAAGAATGGGTGGTGGGAGGAGTGGACAGGTATGCTCTTTTTGAGACACCAACCAAAACAAGCTGAACCCCAAGAGTGGACCTGAGATGTGTTCCAATCTAACTGAGGGGAAAGTTGTTGAAGCCAAAGGAACCCTAAAATGTAAGTCGAAAAGAAATCTTGGGTTTAATTCTCCAATTTTCAAGTGTATAGGATATGTCTAAAAAAAGGATTGTACCATCCAAGAATTTCCATCAACTTCCTCAGCAGACACGACCTCCACCCAGGCGAGTGGGGCCTTCACCTGGCAGTGTTCGGGTGCTTGACATGTCGGTGGGGAATGCCACAAATCGACATTATGGCCTCTCATCTCAACAAGAAGCTCAAGCGGTATTGTTCCAGGTCGAGGGACCCGCAAGCAGTGGCGGTGGACGCTCTGGTGACTCCATGGTGTATGTGTTTTCACAACTCCCATTGATTTCAAAGATTCTCAAAAGAATAAAAAGGGAAAAAGGTTCAAGCAATTCTCATTGCTCTGGACTAACCAAGAAGAGCCTGGTATGCGGATCTACTGGAGATGTTTCTAGAGAACCCGTGGCCTTACCTTGGCTACGTTTGACGGCATGGAGGTTGAGCGTCAAATTCTAGCCCGGAAAGGGATCCCGGATAGGGTTATTCCAACCCTGATCCAAGCCAGAAAGGGGGTAACATCTAAACATTACCACTGTATTTGGAAAAATATGTCTCCTGGTGTTAGAACAGGAAATTTCCTGCGGTGGAATTTCAATTGCGACGTTTTCTCTTTTTTTTCTGCAGTCAGGTGTGGATGTGGGCCCACGTTTGGGCTCCATAAAAGTCCTGATTCGGCCTTATCCATTTTCTTCCGGAAACAATTGGCTTCTCTCCCTGAGGTTCAGACATTTTTGAAGGGGGTTCTGCACATCTAACCGCCCTTTGTGTCACCTACGGCACCTTGAGATCTAAAATTGGGTTTTGCAGTTCCAGTAATTAGATTGGTTTGAGCCTTTACAGTACGTTGACGTCAAGTTTCTAACGTGGAAGGCCGTCACACTGTTGGCCTTGGCTTCTGCGAGGCTTGTATCGGAGCAGGAGGCGTTGTCTCATAAAAGCCCCTATTTGATTTTTCATGAAGATAGGGCTGAACTCAGAACTCGTCAGCAATTTCTTCCAAAGGTGGTGTCTGCTTTTCATATCAACCAGCCTATTGTGGTTCTGGTGGTTACCGACACCTCTGCTACTTCAAAGTTCTTGGATGTTGTGACTCACTGTTTGTTCTCTATGATCCCAATAAAATTAGGTGTCCTGCTTCAAAGCAGACTATTGCACGCTGGATCAGACTTACTATCCAGCATGCTTATTCCACGTCAGTGCCGTATCCAAAATCTGTACATGCCTACTCTACTAGGTCGGTGGGTTCTTCCTGGGCGGTTGCCCGGGGTGTCTTGGCTTTACAGTTCTGCCAAGCAGCTACTTGGTTAGGTTCGAACACGTTTGCTAAGGTCTACAAGTTCGATACTTTGGCCTCTGAGGACCTTCAGTTTGGTCAATATGTTCTGCAGGGACCTCAGCGCTCTCCCACCCGGTTTGGGAGCTTTGGTACATCGCAATGGTACTAATGTGGACCACAGTATCCTCTAGGACGTAAGAGAAAATAGTATTTTAATTACGTACCAGTAAATCCTTTTCTCGTAGTCTGTAATGTAGAGGATACTGGGCGCGTGCCCAGTGCTTTGTTTATTCCTGCCCTGTTACTTGGTTAAGTATTGTTGGTTCAGCGGTTGATGTTCTTGGTTTTATGTTTAGTTAGCTTGGCTTTCCTCTAGTTTGTGTGTGCTGGTTCAGAATCTCACCACTTTCCTTTTATATCCTTTGTCACGGTTCGGGTAACTGGTCGTCATTTCTTACCAGTCAAGTGTCTTCTGAGGTTGGCTCAGCGTTCCAGGGACGGGTCTCAGCTGTGTTGCTGATGTATGTATTCTGCATCGCTTCACTGTTGGCCCGTAGCGCTGGTACAGTGTCCTTCCCAGTATACTTGTCAGGCCCCAGAATGGCGTTCTCATCCCGCCGCGACCGCTGCAGCCGTGCCTATGCCTTCAGTATGCAGAGAGCTGGGTATGACGTCTCATGCTCACTGCGGTCTCTGTCACTGTCCCTGTGGCCTTGCTGCGCGGGTGAGCAGGTGTGGCGTCTCCTGCCCACTGCGATCTCCGTTGCCGCCGGTCCTGTGCCCTCAGTGTGCAGAGAGCTGGGTATGACGTCTTCTGCCCACTGCAGTCTCTGCCGCTGTCCCTGTGGTCTGGCTGTGCAAATGGATGGTGTGGCGTCTCCTGCCTTCCGCGGCCTCCGCCGCCATTACTGTTGTTCTCCACATGTTTCTCCTCAAGCTAACTTTCCTTCCAAGTTGTAACATGGGCGCAGCTATGTTGCTTTTGGTCACATGCTGTTGTTTCCTCCAATCCACTGCACCACAGAACCCTGCTTAATTTCTTAGCCAATGCCTGCATCCCAGCAGGTATAAATATCCTGTTCCTGTGCTGGAGGATGGTCAGTGCTTCAGTTGTCATCCCAGTCTCTCCTCATTGTGGTTGTTCCTGTCTACAAACTCCACTAGAGACTCGCACCAGTTCTACTTCTCATGGTGCAGCCTGACTCCGCAGTGTCTCAACATTGCATCCTGCATCTGGCAGATTAGTCAACACAGGCTTCCAGCATTCCAAGCTATCACCGCTGTCCTGTCTCTGTTCCCTGGTAATCTGCGCTCTCAAGCATTACCTGTATATACCTTCGCTCTCTACATTAGTGCTCACTAGCAGTACTAACACAGCTCATCCATTGGACCAGTCCCATCTGGTAAAACCCGGCAGTTTACTCAGTCACCAGCTTCTGCTCCCAAGTCACCACTTAGTGCATTGGTGTTGGTAAAGGACATACCACCTCCAGGTCCTTTAAGACTGTTTCCTGTTATACCACACCTGGGGGGTAATTCTGAGTTGATCGCAGCAGCAAATTTGTTAGCAGTTGGGCAAAACCATGGCCCTCATTCCGAGTTGATCGGTCGGTATTTTTCATCGCATCGCAATGAAAATCCGCTTAGTACGCATGCGCAATATTCGCACTGCGACTGCGCCAAGTAATTTAACAATGAAGATAGTATTTTTACTCACGGCTTTTTCATCGCTCCGGCGATCGTAATGTGATTGACAGGAAATGGGTGTTACTGGGCGGAAACACGGCGTTTTATGGGCGTGTGGATGAAAACGCTACCGTTTCCGGAAAAAACGCAGGAGTGGCTGGAGAAACGGAGGAGTGTCTGGGCGAACGCTGGGTGTGTTTGTGACGTCAAACCAGGAACGACAAGCACTGAACTGATCGCACAGGCAGAGTAAGGTTGAAGTTACTCAGAAACTGCAAAGTAGTTTGTAATCGCAATATTGCGAATACATCGGTCGCAATTTTAAGAAGCTAAGATACACTCCCAGTAGGCGTAGGCTTAGCGTGTGTAACTCTGCTAAATTCGCCTTGCGACCGATCAACTCGGAATGAGGGCCCATGTGCAGTGCGGGGGGGGGGGGGGGGGCAGATATAACATTTGCAGAGAGAGTTAGATTTGAGTGGGTTATAGTGTTTCTGTGCAGGATAAATACTGGCTGCTTTATTTTTACACTGCAATTTAGATTTCAGTTTGAATACACCCCACCCAAATATAACTCTCTATGCACGTGTTACATCTGCCTCCCCTGCAGTGCACATGGTTTTGCCCAACTGCTAACAAATTTGCTGCTGCGATCAACTCAGAATTAGGCCCCTAGAGACTTCCTACTGCACTTTAAGGAACTGTTGTCGTATTGTCTGTTGACCTCCATACTGCAACTGCCAATGTACCTGTGAGCTGTGTATTTAATAAAATCCTTGAACTTACTCTGTTTGTCGTGGTCACGCCCTCGGGCACTGGTACTGCAAGTTCACACGCATGTTCAGGAATCCTATCTTGCCTCCCAAGTTTTAGTATTCCTCAGCCCCTACAAGTGAGGCTTCCCACAGTCACCACCAGCCCTCAGTTGTGACATCCTTCTCTCAAAGTATGTCCGTCTCCTCGGGCACAGGTTCCTAGACTGAGTCTGGTAGGAGGGGCATAGAGGGAGGAGCCAGCTCACACTATCAATTTCTTAACGTGCCCATGGCTCCTAGTGGACCCGTATATACCCCATGGTACTAATGTGGACCCCAGTATCCTCTACAGACTACAAGAAAAGGATTTACCGGTATTTTCATCCATTGCTGACTTGATGCCACTGATTTCTTCCTGTTTCTGGAACTAGTGATGAGAATGAATAAAAAGGTGCCAGAACTGCGCCCCCCTGAGCAACACCACACTGACAGCACTGGACGTGTTGCGTTTCTCTGCGTAATAGAACACCGTTGCTGCGCCCTGTAACTGTGATGCTTATTAGTTGTTATAGCCCAATGGGATCAATAGTATATGGCAGATCGTAGAATATCTGTGAGTCCGGGCTCAGCAGCATCGCATTGTGACCCTGCCCCTGAAAGTATTGGCTTATAAACATAATTAGAATAAGTAGATCCTCATGTAGGCATACACACTGAGACGGACGCCTGTACATGCAGCCACGCACACTGACAGAGCACACCTGTACACGTAGCAGGGCACACTGATAGAGCACACCTGTACACGTAGCCGGGCACACTGACAGGGCCCACCTGTACACATAGCCGGGCACACCTGTACACGTAGCCTAGCACACCTGTACACATAGCTGGGCATCTTAAGGATACACAGCTGTGCATGGAATAAATCCCCTCAGCAGTAGCAGCTGCTCACACGTGACATATACAGGCCGCCTCGTACAGTAGCAGCAGCTCCTCTGCCCTTGAGCTGCGTCACCAGCAGCAAAACACTTAATTTGACTGTCCCCAGTATGCGGCGGCGGCCATTTTCCTATGGTCTCCGGGAAACTTTTGGCGTACTTAAACCACGTGATGCTTCGTAGGGGGTGGGATCACGCACTTACCTGGCGCCATGTTGGAAGCTGGAGAGCGGCTGTGACTCCGCTATGCTCTATAAATACATCCGGGTCAGTGAGCCGGGCGGAGGTAATCTCTGTGTGTGATAATGTTATTATTCTCCTCAGAGGGGGAGATGTGGGGGCGGGTTATTATACAGTGCGGTATAACGGGGGATCCCCAGCGCCCCCTGTGTGTAATGTGGCGTTATTATCATTATTATATAGGGGGAGGGGTGTGTATAGTGATATATAATGAGGTAATCTCCCAGCACACACTGTGTATGTGATATTATTATATAGGGGGAGGGGTCTGTATAGTGATATATAATGAGGGATAATCTCCCAGCACACAGTGTATGTGATATTATTATATAGGGGGAGGGGTCTGTATAGTGATATATAATGAGGGATAATCTCCCAGCACACAGTGTATGTGATATTATTATATAGGGGAGGGGTCTGTATAGTGATATATAATGAGGTAATCTCCCAGCACACACTGTGTATGTGATATTATTATATAGGGGGAGGGGTCTGTATAGTGATATATAATGAGGGATAATCTCCCAGCACACTGTGTATGTGATATTATTATATAGGGGAGGGGTCTGTGTAGTGATATATAATGAGGGATAATCTCCCAGCACACAGTATATGTGATATTATTATATAGGTGGAGGGGTCTGTATAGTGATATATAATGAGGTAATCTCCCAGCACACACTGTGTATGTGATATTATTATATAGGGGGAGGGGTCTGTATAGTGATATATAATGAGGGATAATCTCCCAGCACACACTGTATATGTGATATTATTATATAGGGGGAGGGGTCTGTATAGTGATATATAATGAGAGATAATCTCCCAGCACACACTGTATATGTGATATTATTATATAGGGGAGGGGTCTGTATAGTGATATATAATGAGAGATAAGCTCCCAGCACACACTGTGTATGTGATATTATTATATAGGGGGAGGGGTCTGTATAGTGATATATAATGAGGGATAATCTCCCAGCACACACTGTATATGTGATATTATTATATAGGGGGAGGGGTCTGTATAGTGATATATAATGAGGGGTAAGCTCCCAGCACACATTGTGTATGTGATATTATTATATAGGGGGAGGGGTCTGTATAGTGATATATAATGAGGGATAATCTCCCAGCACACAGTGTATGTGATATTATTATATAGGTGGAGGGGTCTGTATAGTGATATATAATGAGGTAATCTCCCAGCACACACTGTGTATGTGATATTATTATATAGGGGGAGGGGTCTGTATAGTGATATATAATGAGGGATAATCTCCCAGCACACACTGTATATGTGATATTATTATATAGGGGGAGGGGTCTGTATAGTGATATATAATGAGGGGTAAGCCCCCAGCACACACTGTGTATGTGATATTATTATATAGGGGGAGGGGTCTGTATAGTGATATATAATGAGGGATAAGCCCCCAGCACACACTGTGTATGTGATATTATTATATAGGGGAGGGGTCTGTATAGTGATATATAATGAGGGATAAGCTCCCAGCACACACTGTGTATGTGATATTATTATACTAGGTGATTCATCGCGCCCTACGGGCGCTCTTCACACCGTCGCAAGGGGCTACACCCCTTTAACCGTTACACGCCCTTGGGGCGTGCAATATTTTTATTATATGGAGTATTACCTCCAATGATAATTTTGTGTGTGGTTAAATATTGCAGGGACAAAGGGTGTGGGATGGTTAAGGGGCCGTAGCCCCTTGCGACGGCATGAACATTTCATGCAAGGCCTGATAAATGCACCTAGTAGGTGCTATGGTTGGGGAAGTGGTGGGTGCGTGGGAGATGCGGAGGGGCGATTGCGAGGTTGCCGCGGGTGGGGGAGGGTGTTGTTAGTCACCGAAGGTGGGGGATGGGCGGGGGTGCTGTGGGTGGGGGAGGGGTGCTTGCAGAGGGGGCGCGGATGGGGGATGGGGTCAAGAGGTGCTGCAGGTGGGGGAGGGGCGGGTGCAGAGGGGGAGCGAATGGGGGAGGGGTTGCAGAGGTGTTGCGGGTGGGGGAGGGGATATGTAGATGCTTTTGGTGGGGGAAGGGCAGGGTCGGCAGATGAAGGAGGGGGTCTGGAGGAGCTGTCTGTGGGGGAGGGGCATGTGCAGGGGGGTGCATTTTGGGGAGGGGTTGCAGAGGTGCTGCGGGTGGGGGAGGAGTGGTTGTGGGGTGCCGTGGAAGGGGTCTGTAGATGATGTGGGTGGTGGAGGGGTGGCTGCGGGTGGGTGGCGAATGGGGGAGGGGGGCAGGAGGTGCTGTGGGTTGGGGAGGGGTGGGTGGTGGAGGGGTGGGGGCAGACGGGGTGCTGGGGATGGGGGAGGTGGTCGGGACGTGTTGCGGATGGGGGAGGGCCGAAAAAGTGGGGGCCATAGATGGGGGATGGGTTCCAGAGGTGCTGCGTGTGATGCAGGGATGGGGGTGGCGCAGGTGGGGGAGAGGCAGATGCGGGGCTGTTGCAGATGGGGGAGGGGTTATGGAGGCAGTGCAGGGGGTAGGGGTGGGTGTGGGGGTGCTGCGAGTTATGTAGGGGGTCGCGAGGCGCAGTGGGTGGGGGAGAAGCGAGGGTGAAGCGGCAGGGGGAGTGGCAGGTGCGGGGGTGCAGCGGATGGGGTTAAGAGGTGCTGTGGGTAGTGGAGTGGTAGGTGCGAAGGTTTTGTGGTTTGTGTAGGGGGGCAGGGGTGCCGTGGATGGGGGTCCGGTGGTTGTGGGGTGGATGCTGGGGTGTGGTGTGTGTGTGGGAGGGTGCTGCGGGTGGGGAAGGTGCGGGTGCTGCGAGTGTGATAGCGGGTCGGGAGGCACGGAATTGATGCAGGCGGGGGAGTGGCAGGTGCAGGGGTGCCGCAGATGGGGTCCATAGTTTCTGTGGGTGTTGGAGTGTCGGGTGCGGGGTGCTGCGGTTTGGGTAGGGGTCTGGAGGCGGCACGGGTGGGGGAGGGGCGGGTGCGGTGATGCCGTGGATGGGGTCTGGTGGTGCTGGTGCTCCGGGGGTGGGGGAGGAGCGGGGCTGCGGGGGGTGGGGGAGGGGCGGGTTCGGGGGTGCTGCGGGTGGGGTAGGTTGTCAGGAGGCGTAGCGGGTGGGAGAGGAGCAGGGTTAACATGGGTGGGGGAGTGGCAGGTGCGTGGGTTCTGGGGATGGGGCGTGGTGTCCATAGGTGCAGTGGATGGTGCATTGGCGGGTGCGAGGGTGCCACGGTTTGGGTAGGGGGTGTGGAGGAGCCACGGGTGGGGGAGGGGGAGGTGTGTGGATGTGACGGATGGTGGTGGTGTCTGGTGGCGATGCGGGTGGTAGAGGTCTGTGGGTGGAGGAGGGGTGGGTGTGGGAGAGGGGTGAGGGTGCTGTGTGTGGGGGAGGGGCAGGTGCATGGGTGCTGCGGGTGGGAAAGGGGCAGGTGTGGTGGAGGGGGGACCCAGGGTGCTGCGAGTGGGGTAGGGGGGCAGGAGGTGCAGGGGGTGGGGGCAGAGTGGAGTTGACGCAGGTGGGGGAGTGGCAGGTGCGGGGGTGTCGCGGTTGGGAGATGGGGTCCATAGGTGGTGCGGGTGGTGGAGCGGCCGGTGCGGGGTGCTGTGGTTTGGATAGGGGGTCTGGACGTGCCACGGGTGGGGGAGGGGCGGGTGCGGTGGTGCCATGGATGGGAGTCTGGTGGCGTTGCGGGTGGGGATAGTGCGGATGTGGGGGGAGGGGGGACTCAGGGGGTGGGATGTACTAACCTCTGCCACTGCGGTATCTGGCTTATTGCGTGTCTTCTCCTCGCTAATAGGATTGCTGTCCGCTGGGTGGGAGGTATGGGCCTAGTTCGGTTGTGGGATGGGCTTGTGGGTGCGGTGGGTGTTGCACGTGGGGCGAGAGGTTTGTTTGGAGGAGTTGTAGGTGTGCGTGGGTTGTGTTTGTTGTAGTGGTGTGAGGGTTAGGGGTGCATGAGGTGTTGGGGAGGGTTGTAAGATGTGCAGGGATGGGGAAGGGTGTGTGGGGGGGGGGGAGTGTTAGTGTGTGTGTGTGTGTGTGTGTGTGTGTGTGTGTGTGGGGGGGGGGGGGGGTGTTAGTGTGTGTGAAGGAGAAGAGTGTGGGTTGGTGTGATAAGAAGGAGATGTGTCTCTGGGGTGTATGGCTGCAGCAGATGCGGGTAGTGGGGACTCCCTGTCTATGCAGTGACCTAGTGGTTTGGCTGCTGCAGGAGGGAGGGAGATCCCGCTCAGCAGCACAGTGGCTGGAGCAGTGTCCCGTCTAGGCTCCGGGCCGGTGCACCTGATCTGGCCTCCTCAGTGTGTGCCTGGCGCCGGGGACGGGAATGGGGCTGGCGCCGCGCGTGTTCCCGGAGTTGCGGGCTGGCTGTGAGACGGGCGGCATAGTGGTGTGGCCGGAGCGGAGCGAGGCGGCAGTAGGAGGTAGCTGTGTACGTGCGGCGCTGGGGCTTGGTGAGTGCGGTGCTCCGTCCCGCTGTACCTGCTCGTCCCTGCTGCCGTCCTGCGCGAACCCCCCACTGGCTGGATGCGGCAGGGAACGTGTTGGGGGATGCATAAGGGAGGGATTACTTGGTGTGGGTGTAAGGGGGCCAGGAAGTTGCGTCCAGCGGTGCTAGGAAGTCCCCTCCGCATAGCCTGTATTAGCCTCCCTGCTGCTGGCTGGAGCTGTGTGTGGTGATACTGGTGGCCATGGCACAGGCCATGGTGTCTCTCCTCCCCCCTCCTCCCTCCTCCCTCCCCAGATGCTGCTGACTCCGCCCAGCTCTGTGACTCCGCCCAGCGTTATGGGCACAGAGTCACAGATTAAGGCAAATATATAGGAGATAGGGGAGGGGTCTGTATAGTGATATATAATGAGGAATAAGCTCCCAGCGCACACTGTGTATGTGATATTATTATATAGGGGAAGGGGTCTGTATAGTGATATATAATGAGGGATAATCTCCAGCACACACTGTATGTGATATTATTATATAGGGGAGAGGGGTCTGTATAGTGATATATAATGAGGGATAATCTCCCAGCACACACTGTGTATGTGATATTATTATATAGGGGGAGGGGTCTGTATAGTGATATATAATGAGGGATAATCTCCCAGCACACACTGTGTATGTGATATTATTATATAGGGGGAGGGGTCTGTGTAGTGATATTTCTCTATCGTCCTAAGTGGATGCTGGGGTTCCTGAAAGGACCATGGGGAATAGCGGCTCCGCAGGAGACAGGGCACAAAAGTAAAGCTTTTACAGGTCAGGTGGTGTGTACTGGCTCCTCCCCCTATGACCCTCCCCCAGACTCCAGTTAGATTTTTGTGCCCGGCCGAGAAGGGTGCAATTCTAGGTGGCTCTCATAAAGAGCTGCTTAGAGAGTTTAGCTTAGGTTTTTTATTTTACAGTGATTCCTGCTGGCAACAGGATCACTGCAACGAGGGACAGAGGGGAGAAGAAGTGAACTCACCTGCGTGCAGGATGGATTGGCTTCTTGGCTACTGGACATGAAGCTCCAGAGGGACGATCACAGGTACAGCCTGGATGGTCACCGGAGCCACGCCGCCGGCCCCCTCACAGATGCTGAAGCAAGAAGAGGTCCAGAATCGGCGGCTGAAGACTCCTGCAGTCTTCTTAAGGTAGCGCACAGCACTGCAGCTGTGCGCCATTTTCCTCTCAGCACACTTCACACGGCAGTCACTGAGGGTGCAGGGCGCTGGGGGGGGCGCCCTGGGAGGCAAATGAAAACCTTTAAAAAGGCTAAAAATACCTCACATATAGCCCCAGAGGCTATATGGAGATATTTACCCCTGCCTAAATGTACTAAATAGCGGGAGACGAGCCCGCCGAAAAAGGGGCGGGGCCTATCTCCTCAGCACACGGCGCCATTTTCTGTCACAGCTCCGCTGGTCAGGAAGGCTCCCAGGTCTCTCCCCTGCACTGCACTACAGAAACAGGGTATAACAGAGAGGGGGGGCAGAATAAATGGCAATATATTAATATAAAAGCAGCTATAAGGGAGCACTTAATCATAAGGCTATCCCTGTCATATATAGCGCTTTTTGGTGTGTGCTGGCAGACTCTCCCTCTGTCTCCCCAAAGGGCTAGTGGGTCCTGTCTTCGTATAGAGCATTCCCTGTGTGTCTGCTGTGTGTCGGTACGTGTGTGTCGACATGTATGAGGACGTTGTTGGTGTGGAGGCGGAGCAATTGCCAAATATGAGGATGTCACCTCCTAGGGGGTCGACACCAGAATGGATGCCTTTATTTGTGGAATTACGGGATAGCGTCAACTCGCTTAAGCAGTCGTTTGCCGACATGAGGCGGCCGGACACTCAATTAGTGTCTGTCCAGGCGCCTCAAACACCGTCAGGGGCTGTAAAACGTCCCTTGCCTCAGTCGGTCGACACAGACCCAGACACAGGCACTGATTCCGGTGGTGAGGGTGACGAATCAACCGTATTTTCCAGTAGGGCCACACGTTATATGATTTTGGCAATAAAGGAGATGTTACATTTAGCTGATACTACAGGTACCACTAAACAGGGTATTATGTGGGGTGTGAAAAAACTACCAGTAGTTTTTACCGAATCAGAAGAATTAAATGACGTGTGTGATGAAGCGTGGGGTGCCCCGATAAAAAACTGCTAATTTCAAAGAAGTTATTGGCTTTATACCCTTTCCCGCCAGAGGTTAGGGAGCGCTGGGAAACACCTCCTAGGGTGGACAAAGCGCTAACACGCTTATCAAAACAAGTGGCGTTACCCTCTCCTGAGACGGACGCACTTAAAGATCCATCAGATAGGAGGATGGAAAATATCCAAAAAGGTATATACACACATGCAGGTGTTATACTACGACCAGCTATTGCGACTGCCTGGATGTGCAGTGCTGGGGTAGTTTGGTCAGAGTCCCTGATCGAAAATATTGATACCCTGGACAGGGACAATATTTTACTGTCGTTAGAACAAATAAAGGATGCATTTCTTTATATGCGTGATGCACAGAGAGATATCTGCACACTGGCATCACGGGTAAGTGCTATGTCCATTTCGGCCAGAAGAGCTTTATGGACACGACAGTGGACAGGCGATGCGTAGAGGAGTTATTTGAGGTCGGTCTATCGGATTTGGTGGCCACGGCTACGGCCGGGAAATCCACCTTTCTACCTCAAGTCACTCCCCAACAGAAAAAGGCACCGACCTTTCAACCGCAGCCCTTTCGTTCCTTTAAAAATAAGAGAGCAAAGGGCTATTCATATCTGCCACGAGGCAGAGGACGAGGGAAGAGACAGCAACAGGCAGCTCCTTCCCAGGAACAGAAGCCCTCCCCGGCTTCTACAAAAGCCTCAGCAGGACGCTGGGGCTTCGCAAGCGGACTCGGGGGCGGTAGGCGGTCGTCTCAAAAATTACAGCGCGCAGTGGGCTCACTCGCAGGTAAATCCCTGGATCCTGCAGATAATATCTCAGGGGTACAGGTTGAAATTAGAGACAGAGCCACCTCGCCGTTTCCTGAAGTCTGCTTTACCAACGTCCCCCTCAGAAAGGGAGACGGTTTTGGAAGCCATTCACAAGCTGTATTCTCAGCAGGTGATAGTCAAGGTACCTCTTCTACAACAAGGGAAGGGGTATTATTCCACTCTATTTGTGGTACCGAAGCCGGATGGCTCGGTAAGGCCTATTCTAAATCTGAAGTCCTTGAACCTATACATAAAGAAGTTCAAGTTCAAGATGGAGTCACTCAGAGCAGTGATAGCGAACCTGGAAGAAGGGGACTTTATGGTATCCTTGGACATCAAGGATGCGTATCTCCACGTTCCAATTACCCCTCACACCAGGGGTACCTCAGGTTCGTTGTACAAAACTGTCACTATCAGTTTCAGACGCTGCCGTTTGGTTTGTCCACGGCACCTCGGGTCTTTACAAAGGTAATGGCCGAGATAATATTTCTTCTTCGAAGAAAAGGCGTATTAATTATCCCATACTTGGACGATCTCCTAATAAGGGCAAGGTCCAGAGAACAGCTAGAGATGGGTTTAGCACTATCTCAAGAGGTGCTAAAGCAGCACGGATGGATTCTGAATATTCCAAAATCCCAATTAATGCCGACAACTCGTCTGCTGTTCCTGGGGATGATTCTGGACACAGTTCAGAAAAAGGTTTTTCTTCCCGAAGAAAAAGCCAAGGAGTTATCTGACCTGGTCAGGAACCTCCTAAAACCAGGAAAGGTGTCTGTACATCAATGCACAAGAGTCCTGGGAAAAAATGGTAGCTTCTTACGAAGCAATCCCTTTCGGCAGATTCCATGCAAAGGGATCTGTTGGACAAATGGTCAGGGTCGCATCTTCAGATGCACCTGCGGATAACCCTGTCGCCGAGGACAAGGGTATCCCTTCTGTGGTGGTTGCAGGAGGCTCATCTATTGGAGGGCCGCAGATTCGGCATGCAGGATTGGATCCTGGTGACCACGGATGCCAGCCTGAGAGGCTGGGGAGCAGTCACACAGGGAAGAAATTTCCAGGGAGTGTGGTCGAGCCTGAAAAAGTTTCTTCACATAAGCATTCTGGAACTAAGAGCAATCTACAATGCTCTAAGCCAGGCGGAACCTCTGCTTCAAGGAAGACCGGTGTTGATCCAGTCGGACAACATCACGGCAGTCGCCCATGTAAACAGACAGGGCGGCACAAGAAGCAGGAGGGCAATGGCAGAAGCTGCCAGGATCCTTCGCTGGGCGGAGAATCACGTGATAGCACTGTCAGCAGTATTCATCCCGGGCGTGGACAACTGGGAAGCAGACTTCCTCAGCAGACACGACCTTCACCCGGGAGAGTGGGGACTTCATCCAGAAGTTTTCCACATGCTATTAAACCGTTGGGTAAAACCAATGGTGGACATGATGGCGTCTCGCCTCAACAAAACACTGGACAGGTATTGCGCCAGGTCAAGAGATCCGCAGGCAATAGCTGTGGACGCGCTGGTAACACCTTGGGTGTACCAGTCGGTATATGTGTTTCCTCCTCTGCCTCTCATACCAAAGGTATTGAGGATTATACGGCAAAGAGGAGTAAGACTAGTGGCTCCGGATTGGCCAAGAAGGACTTGGTACCCGGAACTTCAAGAGATGGTCACGGACGATCCGTGGCCTCTACTTCTGAGAAGGGACCTGCTTCAGCAGGGTCCTTGTCTTTTTCAAGACTTACCGCGGCTGCGTTTGACGGCATGGCGTTGAATGCCAGATCCTAAAAGGAAAAGGCATTCCAGAAGAAGTCATTCCTACCTTGATAAAGGCAAGGAAGGAAGTCACCGCGAAGCATTATCGCCGTATTTGGCGAAAATATGTTGCGTGGTGCGAGCAGCGGAGTGCTCCGATGGAGGAATTTCAACTGGGTCGTTTTCCTACATTTCCTGCAATCAGGATTGTCTATGGGTCTCAAATTGGGATCTATTAAGGTTCAAATTTCGGCCCTATCAATATTCTTCCACAAAGAATTGGCCTCAGTCCCTGAGGTCCAGATTTTTATCAAAGGAGTACTGCATATACAGCCTCCTGTGGTGCCTAAGGTGGCACCGTGGGATCTAAATGTAGTTTTAGATTTCCTCAAATCCAATTGGTTTGAACCACTAAAGAATGTGGATTTGAAATATCTCACATGGAAAGTGACTATGTTACTGGCCTGGCTTCGGCCGGGAGAGTATCTGAACTGGCGGCTTTGTCTTATAAAAGCCCTTATTTAATTTTCCATTCGACATAGGGCAGAGCTGCGGACGCGTCCGCATTTTCTCCCTAAGGTGGTATCAGCGTTTCACCTGAACCAGCCTATTGTAGTGCCTGCGGCTACAGACGACTTGAAGGACTCCAAGTTGTTGGACGTTGTCAGAGCCTTAAAAATATACATTTAAAGGACGGCTGGAGTCAGAAAATCTGACTCGCTGTTTATACTGTATGCACCCAACAAGTTGGGTGCACCTGCTTCTAAGCAGTCGATTGCTCGTTGGTTTTGTAACAAAATTCAACTTGTACATTCTGTGGCAGGCCTGCCACAGCCTAAATCTGTTAAGGCCCATTCCGCAAGGAAGGTGGGCTCATCTTGGGCGGCTGCCCGAGGGGTCTCGGCATTACAACTCTGCCGAGCAGCTACGTGGTCAGGGGAGAACACGTTTGTAAATTTTTACAAATTTGATACCCTGGCAAAGGAGGACCTGGAGTTCTCTCATTCGGTGCTGCAGAGTCATCCGCACTCTCCCGCCCGTTTGGGAGCTTTGGTATAATCCCCATGGTCCTTTCAGGAACCCCAGCATCCACTTAGGACGATAGAGAAAATAAGAATTTACTTACCGATAATTCTATTTCTCGGAGTCCGTAGTGGATGCTGGGCGCCCATCCCAAGTGCGGATTATCTGCAATACTTGTACATAGTTATTGTTAACTAATTCGGGTTATTGTTTAGGAAGCCATCTTTCAGAGGCTCCTCTGTTATCATACTGTTAACTGGGTTTAGATCACAAGTTGTACGGTGTGATTGGTGTGGCTGGTATGAGTCTTACCCGGGATTCAAAATCCTCCCTTATTGTGTACGCTCGTCCGGGCACAGTACCTAACTGGAGTCTGGGGGAGGGTCATAGGGGGAGGAGCCAGTACACACCACCTGACCTGTAAAAGCTTTACTTTTGTGCCCTGTCTCCTGCGGAGCCGCTATTCCCCATGGTCCTTTCAGGAACCCCAGCATCCACTACGGACTCCGAGAAATAGAATTATCGGTAAGTAAATTCTTATTATAATGAGGGATAAGCTCCCAGCACACACTGTGTGTATGTGATATTATATTGGGGGAGGGGTCTGTATAGTGATATATAATGAGGAATAATCTCCCAGCACACACTGTGTATGTGATATTATTATATAGGGGGAGGGGTCTTTATAGTGATGAGGGATAATCTCCCAGCGCACACTGCGTATGTGATATTATTATATAGGTGAGGGGTCTGTATAGTGATATATAATGAGGGATAAGCTCCCAGCACACACTGTGTATGTGATATTATTATATAGGGGAGAGGTCTGTACAGTGATATATAATGAGGGATAAGCTCCCAGCACACACTGTGTATGTGATATTATTATATAGGGGGGAGGGGTCTGTATAGTGATATATAATGATAGATAAGCTCCCAGTGCACACTGTGTATGTGATATTATTATATAGGGGGAGGGGTCTGTATGGTGATATATAATGAGGGATAAGATTCCAGCGCACACTGTGTTTGTGATATTATTATATAGGGGGGAGGGGTCTGTATAGTGATATATAATGAGGGATAACCTCCCAGCACACACACTGTGTATGTGATATTATTATATAGGGGGAGGGGTCTGTGTAGTGATATATAATGAGGGATAAGCTCCCAGCACACACACTGTGTATGTGATATTATTATATAGGGGGAGGGGTCTTTATAGTGATATATAATGAGGGATAAGCTTCCAGCGCACACTGTGTTTGTGATATTATTATATAGGGGGGAGGGGTCTGAATAGTGATATATAATGAGGGATAAGCTTCCAGCGCACACTGTGTTTGTGATATTATTATATAGGGGGGAGGGGTCTGAATAGTGATATATAATGAGGGATAACCTCCCAGCACACACACTGTGTATGTGATATTATTATATAGGGCAGGGGTATGTGTAGTGATATATAATGAGTAATAAGAGAGCTAACCAAACACACACTGTGTATGTGATATTATTATATAGGGGGATGGGTCTGTGTAGTGATATATAATGAGGGATAAGCTCCCAGCACACACACTGTGTGTATGTGATATTATTATATTGGGGGAGGGGTCTGTATAGTGATATATAATGAGGGATAATCTCCCAGCACACACTGTGTATGTGATATTATTATATAGGGGGAGGGGTCTGTATAGTGATATATAATGAGGGATAATCTCCCAGCGCACACTGCGTATGTGATATTATTATATAGGGGAGGGGTCTGTATAGTGATATATAATGAGGGATAAGCTCCCAGCACACACTGTGTATGTGATATTATTATATAGGGGGAGGGGTCTGTATAGTGATATATAATGAGGGATAAGCCCCCAGCACACACTGTGTATGTGATATTATTATATAGGGGGAGGGGTCTGTATAGTGATATATAATGAGGGGTAATCCCCCAGCACACACTGTGTATGTGATATTATTATATAGGGGAGGGGTCTGTATAGTGATATATAATGAGGGATAAGCCCCCAGCACACACTGTGTATGTGATATTATTATATAGGGAGAGGGGTCTGTATAGTGATATATAATGAGGGATAATCTCCCAGCACACACTGTGTATGTGATATTATTATATAGGGGGAGGGGTCTGTATAGTGATATATAATGGGGGATAAGTTCCCAGCACACACTGTGTATGTGATATTATTATATAGGGGAGGGGTCTGTATAGTGATATATAATGAGGGGTAATCTCCCAGCACACGCTGTGTATGTGATATTATTATATAGGGGAGGGGTCTGTATAGTGATATATAATGAGGAATAAGCTCCCAGCACACACTGTGTATGTGATATTATTATATAGGGGAAGGGGTCTGTATAGTGATATATAATGAGGGATAATCTCCCAGCGCACACTGCGTATGTGTTATTATTATATAGGGGAGAGGTCTGTACAGTGATATATAATGAGGGATAAGCTCCCAGCACACACTGTGTATGTGATAGTATTATATATCACTATACAGACCCCTCCCCTATATAATACTATCACATACACAGTGTGTGCTGGGAGCTAATCCCTCATTATATATCACTATACAGACCCCTCCCCTGTATAATAATATTACATACACAGTGTGTGCTGGAGGCTTGTCCCTCATTATATATCACAATACAGACCCCTCCCCCTATATAATAATATCACATACACAGTGTGTGCTGGGAGATTATCCCTCATTATATATCACTATACAGACCCCTCCCCTATATAATAATATCACATACACAGTGTGTGCTGGGAACTTATCCCCCATTATATATCACTATACAGTCCCCTCCCCTATATAATATCACATACACAGTGTGTGCTGGAAACTTATCCCTCGTTATATATCACTATACAGACCCCTCCCCTATATAACGAGGGATAAGTTCCCAGCACACACTGTGTATGTGATATTATTATATAGGGGGAGGGGTCTGTATAGTGATATATAATGAGGGATAAGCCCCCAGCACACACTGTATATGTGATATTAATATATAGGTGGAGGGGTCTGTATAGTGATATATAATGAGGAATAAGCTCCCAGCGCACACTGTGTATGTGATATTGTTATATAGGGGGAGGGGGCCTGAATAGTGATATATAATGAGGGATAAGCTCCCAGCACACACACTCTGTATGTGATATTATTATATAGGGGAGGGGTCTATATAGTGATATATAATGAGGGATAAGCTCCCAGCACACACACTGTGTATGTGATATTTTTATATAGGGGAGGGGTCTGTATGGTGATATATAATGAGGGATAAGCTCCCAGCACACACTCTGTATGTAATATTATTTTCTCTGACGTCCTAGTGGATGCTGGGGACTCCGTCAGGACCATGGGGATTAGCGGCTCCGCAGGAGACAGGGCACAAAAATAAAGCTTTAGGATCAGGTGGTGTGCACTGGCTCCTCCCCCTATGACCCTCCTCCAAGCCTCAGTTAGGTTTTTGTGCCCGTCCGAGCAGGGTGCAATCTAGGTGGCTCTCCTAAAGAGCTGCTTAGAAAAAGTTTTTAGGTTTTTTATTTTACAGTGAGTCCTGCTGGCAACAGGCTCACTGCATCGAGGGACTTAGGGGAGAAGAAGTGAACTCACCTGCGTGCAGGATGGATTGGCTTCTTAGGCTACTGGACACCATTAGCTCCAGAGGGATCGAACACAGGCCCAGCCATGGAGTCCGGTCCCGGAGCCGCGCCGCCGACCCCCTTGCAGATGCCGAAAAGTGAAGAGGTCCAGAAACCGGCGGCAGAAGACTTTTCAGTCTTCATGAGGTAGCGCACAGCACTGCAGCTGTGCGCCATTGTTGTCACACACTTCACACCAGCGGTCACGGAGGGTGCAGGGCGCTGCAGGGGGCGCCCTGGGCAGCAATGAGAATACCTTGTTCTGGCTAAAAAATACATCACATATAGCTCCTGGGGCTATATGGATGTATTTAACCCCTGCCAGGTCTCAGAAAAACGGGAGAAGAAGCCCGCCGAAAAGGGGGCGGGGCCTATTCTCCTCAGCACACAGCGCCATTTTCCCTCACAGAAATG
Organism: Pseudophryne corroboree; assembly: GCF_028390025.1. NCBI lineage: Eukaryota > Metazoa > Chordata > Amphibia > Anura > Myobatrachidae > Pseudophryne > Pseudophryne corroboree. The sequence goes on along the minus strand of NC_086455.1, from coordinate 5,046,398 downwards.
CTGGTGGGAAGGCTCCCAGGCTCTCCCCTGCACTGCACTACAGAAACAGGGTTAAAACAGAGAGGGGGGGCACTTATTTGGCGATATGATTATATATATTAAGATGCTATAAGGGAAAAACACTTATATAAAGGTTGTCCCTGTATAATTATAGCGTTTTGGTGTGTGCTGGCAAACTCTCCCTCTGTCTCTCCAAAGGGCTAGTAGGGTCCTGTCCTCTATCAGAGCATTCCCTGTGTGTGTGCTGTGTGTCGGTACGTGTGTGTCGACATGTATGAGGACGATGTTGGTGAGGAGGCGGAGCAATTGCCTGTAATGGTGATGTCACTCTCTAGGGAGTCGACACCGGAATGGATGGCTTATTTAAGGAATTACGTGATAATGTCAACACGCTGCAAGGTCGGTTGACGACATGAGACGGCCGGCAAACCAATTAGTACCTGTCCAGGCGTCTCAAACACCGTCAGGGGCGTTAAAACGTCCTTTTACCTCAGTCGGTCGACACAGACACGGACACTGACTCCAGTGTCGACGGTGAAGAAACAAACGTATTTTCCTTTAGGGCCACACGTTACTTGTTAAGGGCAATGAAGGAGGTGTTACATATTTCTGATACTACAAGTACCACAAAAAAGGGTATTATGTGGAGTGTGAAAAAACTACCTGTAGTTTTTCCTGAATCAGATAAATTAAATGAAGTGTGTGATGATGCGTGGGTTTCCCCCGATAGAAAATTATTGGCGGTATACCCTTTCCCGCCAGAAGTTAGGGCGCGTTGGGAAACACCCCTTAGGGTGGATAAGGCGCTCACACGCTTATCAAAACAAGTGGCGGTACCGTCTCCAGATAGGGCCGCCCTCAAGGAGCCAGCTGATAGGAGGCTGGAAAATATCCTAAAAAGTATATACACACATACTGGTGTTATACTGCGACCAGCGATCGCCTCAGCCTGGATGTGCAGCGCTGGGGTGACTTGGTCGGATTCCCTGACTGAAAATATTGATACCCTTGACAGGGACAGTATTTTATTGACTATAGAGCATTTAAAGGATGCATTTCTATATATGCGAGATGCACAGAGGGATATTTGCACTCTGGCATCAAGAGTAAGTGCGATGTCCATATCTGCCAGAAGTTGTTTATGGACACGACAGTGGTCAGGTGATGCAGATTCCAAACGGCACATGGATGTATTGCCGTATAAAGGAGAAAAAGACAACGTCTTTTCAGCCTCAGTCCTTTCGTCCCCATAAGGGCAAGCGGGCAAAAGGCCAGTCATATCTGCCATGGGATAGAGGAAAGGGAAGAAGACTGCAGCAGGCAGCCCATTCCCAGGAACAGAAGCCCTCCACCGCTTCTGCCAAGTCCTCAGCATGACGCTGGGGCCGTACAAGCGGACTCAGGTGCGGTGGGGGGGTCGTCTCAAGAGTTTCAGCACGCAGTAGGCTCACTCGCAAGTGGACCCCTGGATCCTACAAGTAGTATCCCAGGGGTACAGATTGGAAATTCGAGACGTCTCCCCCTCGCAGGTTCCTGAAGTCTGCTTTACCAACGTCTCCCTCCGACAGGGAGGCAGTAGTGGAAACAATTCACAAGCTGTATTCCCAGCAGGTGATAATCAAAGTACCCCTCCTACAACAAGGAAAGGGGTATTATTCCACACTATATTGTGGTACTGAAGCCAGACGGCTCGGTGAGACCTATTCTAAATCTGAAATATTTGAACACTTACATACAAAGGTTCAAATCAAGATGGAGTCACTCAGAGCAGTGATAGCGAACCAGGAAGAAGGGGACTATATGGTGTCCCGGGACATCAGGGATGCTTACCTCCATGTCCCAATTTGCCCTTCTCACCAAGGGTACCTCAGGTTCGTGGTACAGAACTGTCACTATCAGTTTCAGACGCTGCCGGTTGGATTGTCCACGGCACCCCGGGTCCTTACCAAGGTAATGGCCGAAATGATGATTCTTCTTCAAAGAAAATGGACGATCTCCTGATAAGGGCAAGGTCCAGAGAACAGTTGGAGGTCGGAGTAGCACTATCTCAAGTAGTTCTACGACAGCACGGGTGGATTCTAAATATTCCAAAACCGCAGCTGTTTCCGACGACACGTCTGCTGTTCCTAGGGATGATTCTGGACACAGTCCAGAAAAAGGTGTTTCTCCCGGAGAAGAAAGCCAGGGAGTTATCCGAGCTAGTCAGGAACCTCCTAAAACCAGGAAAAGTGTCAGTGCATCATTGCACAAGGGTCCTGGGAAAAATGGTGGCTTCTTACGAAGCGATTCCATTCGGCAGATTTCACGCAAGAACTTTTCAGTGGGATCTGCTGGAAAAATGGTCCGGATCGCATCTTCAGATGCATCAGCGGATAACCCTGTCTCCAAGGACAAGGGTGTTTCTTCTGCGGTGGCTGCAGAGTGCTCATCTACTAAAGGGCCGCAGATTCGGCATTCAGGACTGGGTCCTGGTGACCACGGATGCCAGCCTGAGAGGCTGGGGAGCAGTCACACAAGGAAAAAATATCCAGGGAGTGTGATCAAGTCTGGAGACTTCTCTCCACATAAATATACTGGAGCTAAGGGCAATTTACAATGTTCTAAGCTTAGCAAGACCTCTGCTTCAAGGTCAGCCGGTATTGATCCAGTGGGACAACATCACGGCAGTCGCCCACGTAAACAGACAGGGCGGCACAAGAAGCAGGAGGGCAATGGCAGAAACTGCAAGGATTCTTCGCTGGGCGAAAAATCATGTGATAGCACTGTCAGCAGTGTTCATTCCGGGAGTGGACAACTGGGAAGCAGACTTCCTCAGCAGGCACGACCTCCACCCGGGAGAGTGGGGACTTCATCAGGAAGTATTCCACATGATTGTGAACCGTTGGGAAAGACCAAAGGTGGACATGATGGCGTCCCGCCTGAACAAAAAACTGGACAGGTATTGCGCCAGGTCAAGAGACCCTCAAGCAATAGCTGTGGACGTTCTGGTAACACCGTGGGTGTACCAGTCGGTGTATGTGTTCCCTCCTCTGCTTCTCATACCCAAGGTACTGAGAATTATAAGACGTAGAGGAGTAAGAACTATACTCGTGGCTCCGGATTGGCCAAGAAGGACGTGGCACCCGGAACTTCAAGAAATGCTCACAGAGGACTCATGGCCTCTGCCGCTAAGAAGGGACTTGCTTCAGCAAGTACCAGGTCTGTTCCAAGACTTACCGCGGCTGCGTTTGACGGCATGGCGGTGGAACGCCGGATCCTAAGGGAAAAAGGCATTCCGGAAGAGGTCATTCCTACCCTGGTCAAAGCCAGGAAGGAGGTGACCGCACAACATTATCACCACATGTGGCGAAAATATGTTGCGTGGTGTGAGGCCAGGAAGGCCCCACGAAGAAATTTCAACTCGGTCGATTCCTGCATTTCCTGCAAACAGGAGTGTCTATGGGCCTCAAATTGGGGTCCATTAAGGTTCAAATTTCGGCCCTGTCAATTTTCTTCCAGAAAGAATTGGCTTCAGTTCCTGAAGTCCAGAAGTTTGTCAAGGGAGTATTGCATATACAACCCCCTTTTTGTGCCTCCAGTGGCACTGTGGGATCTCAACGTAGTTCTGGGATTCCTCAAATCACATTTTAAACCGCTCAAATCTGTGGATTTGAAATATCTCACATGAAAAGTGACCATGCTGTTGGCCCTGGCCTCGGCCAGGCGAGTGTCAGAATTGGCGGCTTTGTCTCACAAAAGCCATATCTGATTGTCCATTCGGACAGGGCAGAGCTGCGGACTCGTCCCCAGTTTCTTCCTAAGGTGGTGTCAGCGTTTCACCTGAACCAGCTTATTGTGGTACCTGCGGCTACTAGGGACTTGGAGGACTCCAAGTTGCTAGATGTTGTCAGGGCCCTGAAAATATAGGTTTCCAGGACGGCTGGAGTCAGGAAAACTGACTTGCTGTTATCCTGTATGCACCCAACAAAAAACTGGGTGCTCTTGCTTCTAAGCAGACGATTGCTCGTTGGATTTGTAGCACATTTCAACTTGCACATTCTGTGGCAGGCCTGCCACAGCCTAAATCTGTCAAGGCCCATTCCACAAGGAAGGTGGGCTCATCCTGGGCGGCTGCCCGAGGGGTCTCGGCATTACAACTCTGCCGAGCAGCTACGTGGTCGGGGGAGAACACGTTTGTAAAATTCTACAAATTTGATACCCTGGCTAAAGAGGACCTTGAGTTCTCTCATTCGGTGCTGCAGAGTCATCCGCACTCTCCCGCCCGTTTGGGAGCTTTGGTATAATCCCCATGGTCCTGACGGAGTCCCCAGCATCCACTAGGACGTCAGAGAAAATAAGATTTTACTTACCGATAAATCTATTTCTCGTAGTCCGTAGTGGATGCTGGGCGCCCATCCCAAGTGCGGATTGTCTGCAATACTTGTACATAGTTATTGTTACAAAAAAAAAATCGGGTTGTTATTGTTGTGAGCCGTCTGTTCAGAGGCTCCTACGTTTGTCATACTGTTAACTGGGTTCAGATCACAAGTTGTACGGTGTGATTGGTGTGGCTGGTATGAGTCTTACCCGGGATTCAAAATCCTTCCTTATTGTGTACGCTCGTCCGGGCACAGTATCCTAACTGAGGCTTGGAGGAGGGTCATAGGGGGAGGAGCCAGTGCACACCACCTGATCCTAAAGCTTTATTTTTGTGCCCTGTCTCCTGCGGAGCCGCTAATCCCCATGGTCCTGACGGAGTCCCCAGCATCCACTACGGACTACGAGAAATAGATTTATCGGTAAGTAAAATCTTATTATATATGGGGAGGGGTCTGTATAGTGATATATAATGAGAGATAATCTCCCAGCACACACTGTGTATGTGATATTATTATATAAGGGGTGGGGTCTGTAAAGTATTATCTAGAGAGGAATTTACTCTGTTTTGATTATTGTTCTTATATTTACTCCTAGACACTTACGTCATGAAGTCACAGAATCTTTTATTAGACTTCCAGTGAAAGTGATTCCCGTTCTGTATAAGTCACTGATTTACTGAGGATGGACAAAAACAAGAGTGACAGGATATTACATCTCACCCTGGAGATCATCTACGTGCTGACCGGGGAGGTGAGGTCTTATGGGAGCGTCACAGTGACGTCACTCTTATCTCTAGTAATAATACAGGGACATGACCGGGAGGTGAGGTCTTATGGGAGCGTCACAGTGACATCACTCTTATCTCTAGTAATAATACAGGGACGTGACCGGGGAGGTGAGGTCTTATGGGAGCGTCACAGTGACATCACTCTTATCTCTAGTAATAATACAGGGACGTGACCGGGGAGGTGAGGTCTTATGGGAGCGTCACAGTGACGTCACTCTTATCTCTAGTAATAATACAGGGACGTGACCGGGGAGGTGAGGTCTTATGGGAGCGTCACAGTGACATCACTCTTATCTCTAGTAATAATACAGGGATGTGACCGGGGAGGTGAGGTCTTATGGGAGCGTCACAGTGACATCACTCTTATCTCTAGTAATAATACAGGGAGGTGACCGGGGAGGTGAGGTCTTATGGGAGCGTCACAGTGACATCACTCTTATCTCTAGTAATAATACAGGGACGTGACCGGGGAGGTGAGGTCTTATGGGAGCGTCACAGTGACATCACTCTTATCTCTAGTAATAATACAGGGAAGTGACCGGGGAGGTGAGGTCTTATGGGAGCGTCACAGTGACATCACTCTTATCTCTAGTAATAATACAGGGAAGTGACCGGGGAGGTGAGGTCTTATGGGAGCGTCACAGTGACATCACTCTTATCTCTAGTAATAATACAGGGACGTGACCGGGGAGGTGAGGTCTTATGGGAGCGTCACAGTGACATCACTCTTATCTCTAGTAATAATACAGGGACGTGACCGGGGAGGTGAGGTCTTATGGGAGCGTCACAGTGACATCACTCTTATCACTAGTAATAATACAGGGACGTGACCGGGGAGGTGAGATCTTATGGGAGCGTCACAGTGACATCACTCTTATCTCTAGTAATAATACAGGGACAAGACCGGGGAGGTGAGGTCTTATGGGAGCGTCACAGTGACATCACTCTTATCTCTAGTAATAATACAGGGACGTGACCGGGGAGGTGAGGTCTTATGGGAGCGTCACAGTGACATCACTCTTATCTCTAGTAATAATACAGGGACATGACCGGGGAGGTGAGGTCTTATGGGAGCGTCACAGTGACGTCACTCTTATCTCTAGTAATAATACAGGGACGTGACCGGGGAGGTGAGGTCTTATGGGAGCGTCACAGTGACATCACTCTTATCTCTAGTAATAATACAGGGACGTGACCGGGGAGGTGAGGTCTTATGGGAGCGTCACAGTGACATCACTCTTATCTCTAGTAATAATACAGGGACATGACCGGGAGGTGAGGTCTTATGGGAGCGTCACAGTGACATCACTCTTATCTCTAGTAATAATACAGGGACATGACCGGGGAGGTGAGGTCTTATGGGAGCGTCACAGTGACGTCACTCTTATCTCTAGTAATAATACAGGGACGTGACCGGGGAGGTGAGGTCTTATGGGAGCGTCACAGTGACATCACTCTTATCTCTAGTAATAATACAGGGACGTGACCGGGGAGGTGAGGTCTTATGGGAGCGTCACAGTGACATCACTCTTATCTCTAGTAATAATACAGGGACATGACCGGGGAGGTGAGGTCTTATGGGAGCGTCACAGTGACGTCACTCTTATCTCTAGTAATAATACAGGGACGTGACCGGGGAGGTGAGGTCTTATGGGAGCGTCACAGTGACATCACTCTTATCTCTAGTAATAATACAGGGACGTGACCGGGGAGGTGAGGTCTTATGGGAGCGTCACAGTGACATCACTCTTATCTCTAGTAATAATACAGGGATGTGACCGGGGAGGTGAGGTCTTATGGGAGCGTCACAGTGACATCACTCTTATCTCTAGTAATAATACAGGGATGTGACCGGGGAGGTGAGGTCTTATGGGAGCGTCACAGTGACGTCACTCTTATCTCTAGTAATAATACAGGGACGTGACCGGGGAGGTGAGGTCTTATGGGAGCGTCACAGTGACATCACTCTTATCTCTAGTAATAATACAGGGACATGACCGGGGAGGTGAGGTCTTATCTCTAGTAATAATACAGGGACGTGACCGGGGAGGTGAGGTCTTATGGGAGCGTCACAGTGACATCACTCTTATCTCTAGTAATAATACAGGGACGTGACCGGGGAGGTGAGGTCTTATGGGAGCGTCACAGTGACATCACTCTTATCTCTAGTAATAATACAGGGACATGACCGGGAGGTGAGGTCTTATGGGAGCGTCACAGTGACATCACTCTTATCTCTAGTAATAATACAGGGACGTGACCGGGGAGGTGAGGTCTTATGGGAGCGTTACAGTGACATCATTCTTATTACTAGTAATAATATAATGCAGTGGTTCCCAAACTTTTTTGAATTATGGCGGTCTAGAATATCATAATATATTTCACGGCACCCCTAGGCCAATTGTTTCTTATTGAGAAATTTAGAAATAAATATTAAATGTAGTAAATTGTGTTCATATGTCATCATTAGGATCAGTTGTGCGGTGAGGGATGGGATTTGCTTCTGTTTGTCCACATATTTTATGATTGGCAGCCGCCAGCGCTGGTTTTGTCTATTACATTAATCATAAATAATTTGAATTGGTCCTGGACCACCAATCCACGGCACCACTGCCAGTGTCCCAAGGCACCCCAGGGTGCCAGACACACAGGTTGGGAACCACTGATATAAACTATATGACCAGTGAGAACAGGTGTCTCCTGGTAAGGAGGAGACTTTATCCTTCATTTCTATACATCTGACCTGGGTCATCTCCTTCAGTGAACAATTGTGACAACAGGTCTCCCATATCTCTATGTAAGTGTTATCATGGAATCATAAGGTTATTTATTTAGGGACTCCCTGGTCTTAGCAATTAACCCTTAATCATTCAGCTTTTGGTCTTATGGATCCACATGTCCTTTACACCACTGTATACTACAAGCCCCCTCTATAGTCTCGCTGTTATCACTAATTTGTTAAAAGCAGATGCTACACCCGTGGCCAGTGCCTGTAGATAGGGGGCTCAGTATGGTGGAGCCTCTGGAGATGGTGGGAGAGATAATCCCTAAAAAACATTTCAGATTCATTGAGTTTCATTTAATTTAAACTGTTGTCTTTCCCAATACACAGGATTACACGGCACTTATAGAGAGATCTGGTGAGTGTGTGACACCCAGGAGCCATCCCCATGTGTCAGGAGGATGGAGCAGGACCCAGAGCCTCATCCCGGTGCCTCCACCTCACTCCCTGATACATGAGAGAGACAGTGACCAGAAGATCCTGGAACTGACCAATCAGATCATTGAGCTGGTGACAGGAAAGGTGACTGCTGGGAAGGGGACGTTATACAGTGATACCGGGGGATGTGTCTGGGTGGTGACTGTGTCATTGTGTGTGTCAGGTTCCTATACAGTGTCAGGAGGAGATGGAGAAGTCAGAAGGACACCGGGATCTGTATGAGGATGTGAAGATGGAGAATCACTGGCCCCTCTCATCACTGGGTAAGTGGAGACTCAGTTACTGCAGTGGGGAGAACAGATTTGGGGGTGACCTAGATACACATCATCTGATAGTCACATATGTACAATGTCCTCAGTCACTGTGTCTCCTACAGATGGGTCCAGGAGCAGAAATACCTCAGAGACAGATCTCCACCATTTTCATTCACAGGAATGTACAGAGGAGAATCACTGGATCCCACAGAAGGATCGGGTAGGTGGGAGTTAGGGTCTCGCCAAATACCAAAGTGTCTCATTACCTGATCTGTAAGAAATCTCCATTCATTGAATCCAATATTATTGAACATGTTATTTTGATCTAAAAAATGTGATGGGCAGTTATACACTTATGTTGAATTAATATACTGTGGGCCTGATTCTCAGTTGCATGCAGCTGGGTCTTTTTGGCGTCGCCCGTCTGCAACAAGGCAAATGCTGCTACAAATGCCTTCCCTAATGCATAGCATTGCTCTACTTCGTGAATATCAGTATTGCATGTGACTCAGAATCAGGCCCTGTAGGTTGTATGTAATAGTCTCTGATTGTGGCAAAATGTCAGGTTCCTGATTAATTGCAGATCACTGTATGCCATAGAGTGAACCCTTCGCCGGAACGCATGGTAAAGCCGCGCAACACCACAAAGTCACCTTTCTGATTTTTTCAATGTTCGAATAGTTATATCTGGAAGTAATAAGCCCCAAGTACACAAGTCGCTTCCAGCATGCTGAGACATAGAGCTGCGCGTGTGATGCTGAGACATAGAGGTGTGTGTACAACGCTGAGACATAGAGGTGTGTGTGACGCTGAGACATAGAGCTGCGCGTGTGATGCTGAGACATAGGGGTGTGTGTACAACGCTGAGACATAGAGGTGTGTGTGACACTGAGACATAGAGGTGTATGTGTGACGCTGAGACATAGAGGTGTGTGTGATGCTGAGACATAGAGGTGTGTGTGATGCTGAGACATAGAGGTGTGTGTACAATGCTGAGACATAGAGGTGTGTGTGATGCTGAGACATAGAGGTGTGTGTGATGCTGAGACATAGAGGTGTGTGATGCTGAGACATAGAGGTGTGTGTGAAGCTGAGACATAGAGGTGTGTGTGATGCTGAGACATAGAGGTGTATGTGTGACGCTGAGACATAGAGGTGTGTGTGTGATGCTGAGACATAGGGGTGCGTGTGACGCTGAGACATAGAGCTGCGCGTGTGATGCTGAGACATAGAGGTGTGTGTGATGCTGAGACATAGAGGTGTGTGTGATGCTGAGACATAGGGGTGTGTGTGTGATGCTGAGACATAGAGGTGTGTATGTGATGCTGAGACATAGAGGTGTGTGTGATGCTGAGACATATGGGTGTGTGTGACGCTGAGACATAGAGCTGCGCGTGTGATGCTGAGACATAGAGGTGTGTGTGACGCTGAGACATAGAGGTGTGTGTACAACGCTGAGACATAGAGGTGTGTGTGATGCTGAGACATAGAAGTGAGTGTTACGATGAGACATAGAGGTGCGTGTGACGGCACGCTGAGACATAGAGGTAACGTGTGACGGCACACTGAGACATAGAGGTGCGTGTGACGGCACGCTGAGACATAGAGGTGCGTGTGATGGCACGCTGAGACATAGAGGTGTGTGTGACGCTGAGACATAGAGGTGTGTGTGACGCTGAGACATAGAGGTGTGTGTGACGCTGAGACATAGAGGTGTGTGTGACGCTGAGACATAGAGGTGTGTGTGATGCTTAGACATAGAGGTGTGTGTGACGCTGAGACATAGAGGCGTGTGTGATGCTGAGATATAGAGGTGTGTGTGACGCTGAGACATAGATGTATGTGTGACGCTGAGACATAGAGGTGTGTGTGACGCTGAGATATAGAGGTTTGTGTGACGCTGAGACATAGAGGTATGTGTGACGCTGAGACATAGAGGTGTGTGTGACGCTGAGACAGAGGTGTGTGACGCTGAGACATAGAGGCGTGTGTGACGCGGAGACATAGAGGCGTGTGTGACGCTGAGACATAGAGGTGTGTGTGACGCTGAGACATAGAGGTGTGTGTGACGCTGAGACATAGAGGTGTGTGTGACGCTGAGACATAGAGGTGTGTGTGATGCTGAGACATAGAAGTGAGTGTTACGATGAGATATAGAGGTGCGTGTGGCGGCACGCTGAGATATAGAGGTACGTGTGACGGCACTCTGAGACATAGAGGTGCGTGTGATGGCACGCTGAGACAGAGGTGCGTGTGACTCTGAGACATAGAGGTGTGTGTGACGCTGAGACATAGAGGTGTGTGACGCTGAGACATAGAGGTGTGTGTGATGCTTAGACATAGAGGTGTGTGTGACGCTGAGACAGAGGCGTGTGTGATGCTGAGATATAGAGGTGTGTGTGACGCTGAGACATAGAGGTATGTGTGACGCTGAGACATAGAGGTATGTGTGACGCTGAGACATAGAGGTGTGTGTGACGCTGAGATATAGAGGTGTGTGTGACGCTGAGACATAGAGGTGTGTGTGACGCTGAGACATAGAGGTGTGTGTGACGCTGAGACATAGAGGTGTGTGTGACGCTGAGACATAGAGGTGTGTGTGACGCTGAGACATAGAGGTGTGTGTGATGCTGAGACATAGAGGCGTGTGTGACGCTGAGACATAGAGGTGCGTGTGACGCTGAGACATAGAGGCGTGTGTGACGCTGAGACATACAGGTGTGTGTGACAGCACACTGAGACGTAGAGGTGTGTGTGACAGGAGATATAGCTGAGTTATTAGATGTGCAGGTCTTGTGATAAGGAGAAGCTGCCAGCACGATCCTGTGACTGTTATCACATGTGCCTGTGTGTCTCCCCCTGTGTCTGTACACAATAGGGGCCTAGGCTGACTGTTATTACTGTGCAATGGTAACGGATTATCAGTTTTATAATATATTTATGTTTTTGGGATAATTAGCATGACGTCCTGACTGATATTAAAGTAGAATTTCAAGAGGAGGAAAAGACGTATGTTAGGGGTGATCGGCAGTGTAAGGAGGAGGAGATCCCTTCAGATATCAGCGCAGGTGAGTAATACACTTACTACAGAAGGGAATCACAAGTTCTATTTATTCAGTCCCTAGAACGGAACCTTATCCTACACCCATCCCTGTCAGTGCAATCTTATGTGGAGAAGTATCTGCCCGGGTGGGGTGGGCGGGGGGAGTGAGGGGGGAATCATCAGCTCCTATTGGAATCCTGCTCTCTCCTGTCAGTCTGGCAAGGCTTTGTATTTCCATACATTTATTTTATTTCCAGCAGATGGAGGCAAACACACGAATATCTTGGAGGGGCAAATACTTTTATCTGCAGGTTTTGAAATAGCAGATAACGACATCAAACACGATTTTCCAGGAGAAATCCCCGTTACCCTAAATATACATCCATTACTTCCCAGTGCAGATAAATCATCGCATTCCACTAACCACGAGACATGTTCTTCTGGTACTGTTCCACATAGTGCAGTGTATACAGAGAACACAATCATTCCATCTACTGAGGTCGGGCAATGGCTTACAGCTACATCATCTCTTCATGTACATTACGGAAGTCACACTGGGGAGAGACCGTTTCCATGTTCTGAATGTGGGAAAAGTTTTAAATACAAATCAAAACTTATTAGACATCTGGGAACACACACAACTGAGAGACCGTTTCCATGTTCACTGTGTGGGAAATGTTTCACACAGAAATCAAAACTTATTAGACATCAGGCAACACACACAGATGAGAAACCGTTTACATGTTCTGACTGCGGGAAATGTTTTAAATACAAATCAGGTCTTGTCGAGCATATGAAAACGCACACAGGGGAGATGCCGTTTCCATGTTCTGAGTGCGGGAAATGTTTTACGCAGAAATGGAAACTAGTCATACATCTCAGAAAGCACACCGGTGAGAAACCCTTTTGGTGTTCTGAGTGCGGGAAACATTTTACTCTGAAATCACGTCTCGTCATTCATCAGAGAATACACACAGGGGAGAAATTGTTTCCATGTTGTGAGTGCGGGAAAAGTTTCACCATGAAGTCACGTCTCGTCATACATCAGAGAAGTCACACAGGGGAGAGACCCTTTCAGTGTTCTGAGTGCGGGAAATGTTTTATTTACAAATCGGGTCTTGTTGAGCATAAGAAAAGGCACACCGGAAATAGACCCTTTCCGTGTTCTGAGTGCGGGAAATGTTTTATGGAGAAAGCGAAACTTCTGATCCACCAAAGAACGCACACTGGGGAGAAATCATTTCCGTGTTCCGAGTGTGGAAAGCGTTTTGCGCAGAAAGCCAAACTTGTCGTCCACTACAGAACGCACACAGGGGAGAGACCGTTTCCATGTTCTGAGTGCGGGAAATGTTTTGCAAAGAAATCAAGTCTGGTCAGACATCAGGGAACTCACACGGGTCAGAGATCCTTTCCAGGGGTCTGAGTGTGGGAAATGGTTTCCACACAAGTCGGATCTTGTGCAGCATCAGAAACATCTCACAAGACATGGGAAATTGGACATAAAATGGCGCGGCAATACTCTCTGATGAAAAGATGTGAGATTATATGTAATTAGTTCTGTAATATGTTACTGTCTCACTGGGATTGGTTACAGTGCTTCTAATATGTGCAAATGCAATTTTGTGATACCATGTGGCTGTTTTTGTACTACTTGTACTATTTATACCAGGGGTGGGCAATTATTTCAACTGGGGGGCCACATAACACATTCCAGCGAATATTGGAGGGCCGCACACAAAATATCCTCTCCCTCCGTGGGTACAGTTGCCAGCTCCCCCCTCTCCTTGTGCACACACAGGTACTAGGCATCACAAACACACACACAGGTGTAGGTGGGTACAGGGTGTGACGCAAAGCGTCAGGGGGTGTACACTGTCAAAAACGTCGGGAAGGTAGGGGTACAGGGTGCCATATACACAGAGGTAGGGGGTTCTGGGTATCAAACATGGGAGGGGAGTACAAGGTGTGTAACACACACACACAGGGGTAGGAGGGTACTGGGACACACATCAGGGGTGAGGGGGGTAGTGGGGGTCACACACAGAGATATGAGGTACAGTGTTTCACACAAGGGGGGGGGTAGGTGGGTACAGGGCTCCCAGGGTGCTCACCTCTCTCTGCACCAATCCACTGAGCTGCAGGGTCTGATCTGCGGGCCCCAGATACAGGCCAGGGGGATCCAGGCTGGTCACCTAACAAGTGTTCTGCAGCCCATGGAGCCGCGCCACCAGTCATTTCGGGTGTAAGGCCGGAACTGTGACCGGGAGGCCAAGGTCTGCTTCCTCCTCCCTGGAGGAGGGAGGGTGCGGGAGATGCTGCCGCTGTTCCTCCATGGTGATGCAGCAGGGAGCAGGAGGTGGAGCTGGCCGAGGAGGTTAGCCAGGGAGCAGGAGACAGTCAGCGTCCAGCTGCCCAGATGATCCGCTGGCCCTACCCGCTGCTGCCTACATCCGCTGCTGCCCCTGCTTTGGCTCCGCCCCCTGCACCGCTCAGTGCCTGACGTCGGAAAGGAAATCCCGGTCAGCAGCCCCTGTGACGTGATCGGGATTTCCTCAGCGGCGCCGCGTCTTGGAGCTGCTGTAGTGCAATGACAAGCGGCTCAGCCAGTCGGGCCGCTTGTCATTGGGCACTGGTGGGGGACAGCGGGCCAGGCAGGATCGGTTCGCGGGCCGCATCCGGCCCGCGGGCCGCATGTTGCCCACCCCTGATTTATACCGTATACCTGTCACTTAGGGGGTGATTCAGACCTGATCACTGTGCTGCAAATTTTGCTGTCCTGCGATCAGATAGTCATCGCCCAGGGGGAGTGTAAATTCGCTGTTCAAGTGTGCGTCCGCATGTATACGCTGTGCTACAAATATCCCTCAGTCAGCGGACAGCTGCAATTCCGTTCACACCTCACTCACCATCAAATGTTTTTACCAGTGTGTGTAGTGTGTGCGCAGCCCAGGACTTACTCCTACAGTGCTATGAGAACAGGCTGATCAGGGCCGGAGCTGACGTCAGACAGCCGCCCTGAAAACTCTTGGGCACGCCTGCGTTTTCCCTGACCCTCCCAGAAAACGGTCAGTTACCAACCGCAAACAGCCTCTTCCTGTCAATCAGCGTGCGAATGGCTGTGCGTTGGAAATTTTGGCACCAGCTTGTCGCTGTTCGGAGATGCCTGTTGTTTGGCGACATGCGTGCGCATTGCGGTGCATACGCAGTCTATCGATAATCGGCCGGTGTGTGAAAACGCACAGCAGCTATCAGGACTGAATCGAGCCCTTAGTGAGTCGGTTTGCACTTGCAGTGTGCAGAGCTATGCACCATCCTATGGTAAAGGGGGCCTGATTCTTGTTTGTAAGGAAAGCAAAATAGAAAGCAAATGGGCAAAACCATGCTGCACTGCAGATGGGGCAGATGTAACATTTGGGTGGGGTGTGTTCAACACTGAACTCTAAAGTGCAGTTTAAAAATACAGCTGTCACATTTGTGGGCTACATACAAAAGCAGCCAGTATTTACCCTGTATGGAACAAATATAACCCACCCAAATCTAAATCTCTCTGCACATGTTACATCATCCCTATCTGCAATGCACCATGGCATTGCCCAGTTGCTTGATTTTTTTGCTGTACTTACAAACATGAATCAGGTACATAGGTCTGAGCTGTTCTCTCTGGATGTGGCTCAGGCGCACTCATACAGCGCCAGCGGGTGAGAACGACAGGTTATGTTGCTGGGTGAGATTTCTACTTGAGGGTTGGGGGGGGGGGGCATATTCCAGGGCTGTCCCCCTATAGCAGGACAACAGGACTCACATTGTACGCATGTCTAGAGGTGGTGAGGTCATCTGTTTGTAACACCTTTTGTACCTCCTAGGATAACTTCTTATGAGAAAGTACATTAATAGGGAGATAAATACAAGTGTAATGATTACGGCCCTGATATCCCCTTACTCGGGCTTGGCACATACATGAGTAGTATTACCAACTGTTTGTACCACTACTTTGGATGATTATCGGCCCCTGTATTGGTCAGAATGGGAATCATTGATAACCGCAGACTCTAGGGTTTGGCCACTAATGCCCAGGCAGAAGCCAGTCCACAGAGTGTCCCTGATATCTGTGTTCCCACCAGCGAGCTCACAGTCCACATCTGCAGTAGAGTAACACAGGAACATAGAATGTGACGGCAGATAAGAACCTCTTGGCCCATCAGGCCTGCCCATGTATACCCACACACTTACTCACTAGGGTTCATTTTTGTCAGGAGCCAATTAAAACTTCCAGTATATTTTTGGATTGTGGGAGGAAACCAGAATACCCAGAGGAAACCCACACAAGTACGGGGAGACTATACAAACTCCACACAGCTAGGGCCATGGTGGTAATAGAACCGCTGACCTCAGTGCTGTGGGACAGTAATGCTAACCATTACACCGGCCGTACTGTAAAGGTCCGTACACACTAGACGATATCACACACTATATTGCTCATTTTCAGATTCTGAGCGACATTGTGTGATCACCCAGTGTGTATGCTACGGACGATAAACGATGCGTGGCTCCGCGCATCGTTACTGCCCCCCTCCGTCGGCTGTGCATGCAGCTCAATTTGTACATATCGTACAAAACTGCATTCATGGGCCGGCTGCGGCATGACGTCACTGTACGGTATCGTACAGTGTGTATACACTATGGGCCTAATTTAGACCTGATCGCTGTTGAATTTGCAAGGCCGGCGATTATCAATCAACTCTGCATGCGTACGGATCGTAGTGCGCACGCGAGGCCATACTGTGAACAAATCTAGCGACTTTTTGATTGCTAGGTGAACGCAGGTTGATTGACAGGAATCCGGCGTTTGTGGGTGGTAACTGTCCGTTTTCTGGGAGTGTCAGGAGAAACGCAGGCGTGCCCGAGCGTTTTCAGGGCGGGTGTCTGATGTCAGCTCCAGCCCGATCAGCCTGTTCTCATCGCACTGTAGGAGTAAGCCCAGACGAGATGCAGTTAATATCCTGGCATTCAGGATCCCGACGCCGAAATCCCGAAAGCCGTGAATGCCGACAGCCTCGACCAGGGCTGTTACCACTCGTGGTTGTCCATGACACCCATAGAGTGGGAATAGATCCTGTGGCGAGCGCAGTGAGCCACCGTGCCCGCATCGTGGCGAGCCCGCAAAGGGCTTCATAGCGCTCGTCCCACTGACGGCATTCTGGCGGGCGGATGCCCTGAGCAGCAATAAAAACACCTTGGCTGGCAAAACAATCACAATATATAGCCCAAGAGGCTATATATGTGATAATTACCCCTGCCAGAATCCTTAAAAAAGCGGGAGAATAGTCCGCGAAAAAGGGGCGGAGCTATCTCTCTCAGCACACTGGCGCCATTTTTCCCTCACAGTTCCGCTGGAAGGAAGCTCCCTGGCTCTCCCCTGCAGTCTACACTACAGAAAAGGGTAAAAAAGAGAGGGGGGGCACTAAATTTAGGCGCAGTAAATATTATAGCAGCTATAGGGGACATAATTCAGTTAGTCCCTGCAGTATATAGCGCTCTGGTGTGTGCTGGCATACTCTCTCTCTGTCTCCCCAAAGGGCTTCTGTGGGGTCCTGTCCTCTGTTAGAGCATTCCCGGTGTGTGTGCGGTGTGTCGGTACGGCTGTGTCGACATGTTTGAGGAGGAAAATTATGTGGAGGCGGAGCAGATGCCTATAGAAGTGATGTCACCCCCTGCGGGGCAGACACCTGAGTGGATGGTTTTATGGAAGGAATTACGTGCAAGTGTCGACTCCTTACACAAAAAATTTGACGACATGCCAAATGCGGGACAGCCAGCTTCTCAGCTCGTGCCTGCCCAGGTGTCTCAAAGGCCATCAGGGGCTCTAAAACGCCCGCTACCTCAGATGGCAGACGCAGATGTCGACACGGATACTGATACCAGTGTCGACGACGATGAGTCTAATCTAATGTCCACTAAGGCCATTCGTTGCATGATTGAGGCAATGAAAGAGGTGTTACACATTTCTGATATAAATACAGGTACCACTAAAAAGGGTATTATGTTTGGGGAGAAAAAACTACCCGTAGTTTCTCTAACGTCCTAAGTGGATGCTGGGGACTCCGTAAGGACCATGGGGAATAGCGGCTCCGCAGGAGACTGGGCACAAAAGTAAAGCTTTAGAACTACCTGGTGTGCACTGGCTCCTCCCCCTATGACCCCCCTCCAAGCCTCAGTTAGATTTTTGTGCCCGAACGAGAAGGGTGCACACTAGGTGGCTCTCCTGAGCTGCTTAGTGAAAAGTTTAGTTTTAGGTTTTTTATTTTCAGTGAGACCTGCTGGCAACAGGCTCACTGCATCGAGGGACTAAGGGGAGAAGAAGCGAACTCACCTGCGTGCAGAGTGGATTGGGCTTCTTAGGCTACTGGACATTAGCTCCAGAGGGACGATCACAGGCCCAGCCATGGATGGGTCCCAGAGCCGCGCCGCCGGCCCCCTTACAGAGCCAGAAGACAGAAGAGGTCCGGAAAATCGGCGGCATTCCCTGTGTGTGTGCTGTGTGTCGGTACGTTTGTGTCGACATGTATGAGGAGAAAAATGATGTGGAGACGGAGCAGATTGCCTGTAATAGTGATGTCACCCCCTAGGGGGTCGACACCTGAGTGGACGGCTACTCAGCTTGTGCCTGTCCAGACGTCTCATAGGCCGTCAGGGGCTCTAAAGCGCCCGTTACCTCAGATGGCAGATATAGACGCCGACACGGATACTGACTCCAGTGTCGACGTTGAAGAGACAAATGTGACTTCCAGTAGGGCCACACTTTACATGATTGAGGCAATGAAAAATGTTTTACACATTTCTGATAATACGAGTACCACCAAAAAGGGGTATTATGTTCGGTGAGGAAAAACTACCTGTAGTTTTCCTGAATCTGAGAAATTAAATGAGGTGTGTGATGATGCGTGGGTTTCCCCCGATAACAACTGATAATTTCTAAAATGTTATTGGCATTATATCCTTTCCCGCCAGAGGTTAGGGTGCGTTGGGAAACACCCCCTAGGGTGGATAAAGCGCTCACACGCTTGTAAGAACAAGGGCTCTACCCTCTCCTGAGATGGCCGCCCTTAAGGATCCTGCTGATAGAAAGCAGGAGGGTATCCTAAAATGTATTTACACACATACTGGTGTTATACTGCGACCAGCAATCGCCTCAGCCTGGATGTGCAGTGCTGGGTTGGCGTGGTCGGATTCCCTGACTGAAAATATTGATACCCTAGATAGGGACAGTATATTATTGCCTATAGAGCATTTGAAAGATGCATTTCTATATATGCGTGATGCACAGCGGAATATTTGCCGACTGGCATCAAGTCTAAGTGCGTTGTCCTTTTCTACCAGTAGAGGGTTATGGACACGACAGTGGTCAGGTGATGCGGATTCCAAACGGCATTTGGAAGTATTGCCTTATTAAGGGGAGGAGTTATTTGGGGTCGGTCTTTCAGAC
The DNA here is from genome assembly GCF_028390025.1 of Pseudophryne corroboree. Classification (NCBI taxonomy): domain Eukaryota; kingdom Metazoa; phylum Chordata; class Amphibia; order Anura; family Myobatrachidae; genus Pseudophryne; species Pseudophryne corroboree. The sequence continues at coordinate 5,027,252 of NC_086455.1, read as the reverse complement.
CTGGTGGCCAAGGCAACAGCTGGGAAATCCACGTTTGTACCCCAGGTCGCCTCTCAACATGAGAAGACGCCGTATTATCAGGCGCAGTCTTTTCGTGGACAAGCGGGCAAAAGGTTCCTCATTTCTGCCCCGTGACAGAGGGAGAGGAAAAAGGCTGCAGAAATCAGCCAGTTCCCAGGAACAGAAACCCTCTCCCGCCTCTGCCAAGCCCTCAGTATGACGCTGGGGCTTTACAAGCAGAATCAGGCACGGTGGGGGGCCCGTCTCAATGAATTTCAGCGCGCAGTGGGCTCACTCGCAAGTAGACCCCTGGATCCTTCAGGTGATATCTCAGGGGTACAAATTGGAATTCGAGACGTCTCCCCCTCGCCGTTTCCTAAAGTCGGCTTTACCGATGTCTCCTTCTGACAGGGAGACAGTTTTGGAAGCCATTCACAAGCTGTATTCCCAGCAGGTGATAATCAAGGTACCCCTCCTACAACAGGGAACGGGGTATTATTCCACACTGTTGTGGTACCGAAGCCGGACGGCTCGGTGAGACCGATTCTAAATCTAAAATCTTTGAACACTTACATACAGAGGTTCAAATTCAAGATTGAGTCACTCAGAGCAGTGATTGCGAACCTGGAAGAAGGGGACTACATGATGTCTCGGGACATCAAGGATGCTTACCTTCATGTCCCAATTTACCCTTCTCACCAAGGGTACCTCAGGTTTATGGTACAGAACTGTCACTATCAGTTCAGACGCTGCCGTATGGATGGTCCACGGCACCCCGGGTCTTTACCAAGGTAATGGCCGAAATGATGATATTCCTTCGAAGGAAGGGAATTTTAGTTATCCCTTACTTGGACGATTCCCTGATAAGGGTAAGATCCAGGGAACAGTTGGAGGTCGGTGTAGCACTATCTCAGGTAGTGTTGCGGCAGCACGATTGGATTCTCAATATTCCAAAATCGCAGCTGGTTCCGACGACTCGTCTTCTGTTCCTAGGGATGATCCTGGACACAGTCCAGAAAAAGGTGTTTCTCCCGGAGGAGAAAGCCAGGGAGTTATCCGAGCTTGTCAGGAACCTCCTAAAACCGAGCCAACTCTCAGTGCATCAATGCACAAGGGTTCTGGGTAAAATGGTGGCTTCCTACGAAGCAATCCCATTCAGCAGATTCCACGCAAGAACTTTCCAGTGGGACCTGCTGGACAAATGGTCCGGGTCGCATCTTCAGATGCATCAGCGGATAACCCTGTCACCAAGGACAAGGGTGTCCCTCCTGTGGTGGTTGCAGAGTGCTCATCTTCTAGAGGGCCGCAGATTCGGCATTCAGGACTGGGTCCTGGTGACCACGGATGCCAGCCTGCGAGGCTGGGGAGCAGTCACACAGGGAAGGAATTTCCAGGGCTTATGGTCAAGCCTGGAGACATCACTTCACATAAATATCCTGAAGCTAAGGGCCATTTACAATGCTCTAAGCTTAGCAAGACCTCTGCTTCAAGGTCAGCCGGTGTTGATCCAGTCGGACAACATCACGGCAGTCACCCACGTAAACAGACAGGGTGGCACAAGAAGCAGGAGGGCAATGGCAGAAGCTGCAAGGATTCTTCGCTGGGCGGAAAATCATGTGATAGCACTGTCAGCAGTATTCATTCCGGGAGTGGACAACTGGGAAGCAGACTTCCTCAGCAGACACGACCTCCACCCGGGAGAGTGGAGACTTCACCCAGAAGTCTTCCACATGATTATAAACCGTTGGGAAAAACTCGTCAGGTATTGCGCCAGGTCAAGGGACCCTCAGGCAATAGCTGTAGACGCTCTGGTAACACCGTGGGTGTACCAGTCAGTGTATGTGTTCCCTCCTCTGCCTCTCATACCCAAGGTACTGAGATTGATAAGATGGAGAGGAGTAAGCACTATATTCGTGGCTCCGGATTGGCCAAGAAGGACTGGGTAACCGGAACTTCAAGAGATGCTCACGGAGGATCCGTGGCCTCTACCTCTAAGAAGGGACCTGCTCCAGCAAGGACCCTGTCTGTTCTGTCGAAGTCAGAAAAATGTCTCTATGCACGTTGCCATATTTGCACCGCACACTGGTCCGTGCTGCGCATGCGTGCGCTCTCCCGTGGAGGCGCATACCCGCAATAGCGTGCACTCGCAGGCGCGGTATGCGTATTTACGGTAGAGTTTACGTAGTCGTAGCGTGCGACCCATTCGTTACAACTGTTCACAATTAATGTAGTTTATAGATCATGGTCCCTTTGATAGATTCTGAAAGTTTGGTTAAAATAGAATGTCCCTGAGCTGAGGAGTCCCTCTTTGCATCGTACGAAGGGTCTAACAGGAATCATACAGCAGTGTTTGGTACCCATCGGAAGAGTATTTAATTAGCAATATTCCGGTGTTGGTTTGGAGCGTATTAATTGCTCGTGCGAATAGTTATGGACATAAGAAGTTATGTCCATTTATTTATTATTATTTGTTCTTACTTAGTCATGCATCTGAACAGTTGGAGACAGGCATCAGTAGGTCTCAAATGTCTCTTTGACCTCAGAGATCCCCCAAACAATAGTTTGCATGTTAAGAGGGCCTCATATCTACACATGCATAAGGTAAACACAGGAATAGTAATTGAAGATCAATTGTACTCCAAATCAGTATCTTTCCCGCAGACGGAGTACAATAGCCTTTAATTACACTGAGCTTTTGAGACTCAATAAGGAGGGCCAACACCTGTGTTTACAAATGGGGCTGGATTTGTATACAGGAGAATGAGGGCTGAGATGTCATTGTCTCAACTGAAAGTGGACATCATGAATATAGAACAAAACCCAGACAGGATTCTGTTTTGTATTCGCCAAACAATAGCTTCTCACTAGACAGGAATGTGTTGGTCATCACCCATTGTGTTACATAACCAAGGCCACTGATGCAGCTGGCTCACATGCTGGGAGGGACACACACTTCCTGTGGTTGACACACCCCCACAGCTGGAATGCAGGTATGATATACCCACTGGAGATCACAGGGCTGACTGACACTCAGAACTAAGCTAGCATCAAGCAGCATGGCGGCTACATCCCCAGGACAGAATTCCTTCCCAAAGGCTAAGTATAGAATCACATGGCTATAGAAGGAAATATAGACATATTGCTTTCTGGTTTAAATAGGATATTGTAACTTGGCTGTGATGATTGTTGGGTGTTAGTGTTGGTGCCCTGTGGAATCTGTGATGGTAGCTGGGATCTTGTTAATCATAAATACCACCATGCAGTACTTTTGAATATGTGCTGGTAGCAATGGCAGGCTGATACTTGTGAGTACCTGGTGGTCTGGTCTTGTGATAACTCATATGCTCTGGTTATAGAGATACTGTGTTTGCTTGAAATTGTGAAAGGTGATTTAGATTGTTTGGAATTGTAAAATCAGAACATATGCATTGTTTTGAGGCTTGGACATTTTGGAATAAGATGGAGTCTAGCTTCTGCCCCATGCGGCATTGTAGGGACGATTGTGTAGCTGGGTGTTGTGTATATAGGGACAGGCAGCATGGGTAAGCTCAAGTACTTTCTAAACAAAGATTCTCAGCATTGATTAACTGCGCAGCGATTGTTCCTCACATGTGTAAGCTTCGCTGCAACCATATTGTCTTTTAATGTTATTGTGAGCCAATCTCTCTCAAATCTCTCTCTCTCTCTTGTCTTCTCATCTTCTCTTATTTCTCCTTAAACTTAACTGTATTGTATTGTAGTGTGTTTCCTGTATAGTTATCTGGTTAGGTGGTTTATGTTATACTGTAGTGTATCATTTGTACTGTGATTCCTTTTTGCAAGTATATTAGTTATAATACATAGTTAATAGGCTTTGGAACCTAAACCAGTATCTGTGTATTTTCTATAGTGTTAAGTGTTCATTTGAGCGTCGGTGACGCTCAAACAGCTTTGTAGTTAGTCAGGTTACACAAGGTTGCACTTACACCCTGTACTCACATTAAGGTATTCAGTGTATTTCATTGGTATAAGGTTTTAACATAAAGGTATAGTGTTGTGAGCGTCTGCATCGCTGGTGACCTCCTCGTGGTCTCGTGCGTAGGCTACGCTACAGCGAATCATTCCCCTAGACATAACCAATAACGTGTCCTGTGATCACTGGGCCGTGAGCGAACGTGACGCTTGAGCGTCTCGCCTACGGCTTAGCGATCGTTACGCAGATAGCGTACCCATACGGTATTTCTTAAGCAAACAGCGTACAGTGTTCTTAGCTTCATAAAGGGTTGTTTATACGACAAGGGAATTTGTTATTGTCAGTTCCAAGACTTACCGCGGCTGCGTTTGACGGCATGGCGGTTGAACGCCGGATCCTGAAGGAAAAAATAAGAATTTACTTACCGATAATTCTATTTCTCATAGTCCGTAGTGGATGCTGGGGACTCCGTCAGGACCATGGGGAATAGCGGCTCCGCAGGAGACAGGGCACAAAAAGTAAGCTTTTAGGATCACATGGTGTGTACTGGCTCCTCCCCCTATGACCCTCCTCCAAGCCTCAGTTAGGTACTGTGCCCGGACGAGCGTACACAATAAGGAAGGATCTTGAATCCCGGGTAAGACTCATACCAGCCACACCAATCACACCGTACAACTTGTGATTTGAACCCAGTTAACAGTATGATAACAACGAAGAAGCCTCTGAAAAGATGGCTCACAACAATAATAACCCGATTTTTGTAACAATAACTATGTACAAGTATTGCAGACAATCCGCACTTGGGATGGGCGCCCAGCATCCACTACGGACTATGAGAAATAGAATTATCGGTAAGTAAATTCTTATTTTCTCTAACGTCCTAGTGGATGCTGGGGACTCCGTCAGGACCATGGGGATTATACCAAAGCTCCCAAACGGGCGGGAGAGTGCGGATGACTCTGCAGCACCGAATGAGAGAACTCCAGGTCCTCCTTAGCCAGAGTATCAAATTTGTAAAATTTTACAAACATGTTCTCCCCTGACCACGTAGCTGCTCGGCAAAGATGTAATGCCGAGACCCCTCGGGCAGCCGCCCAAGATGAGCCCACCTTCCTTGTGGAGTGGGCATTTACAGATTTAGGCTGTGGCAGGCCTGCCACAGAATGTGCAAGTTGGATTGTGCTACAGATCCAACGAGCAATCGTCTGCTTAGACGCAGGAGCACCCATCTTGTTGGGTGCATACAGGATAAACAGCGAGTCAGATTTTCTGACTCCAGCCGTCCTTGAAATATATATTTTCAATGCTCTGACAACGTGCAGCAACTTGGAGTCCTCCAAGTCGCTAGTAGCCGCAGGCACCACAATAGGCTGGTTCAAGTGAAAAGCCGAAACCACCTTAGGCAGAAACTGAGGACGCGTCCGCAGTTCTGCCCTGTCCGAATGGAAAATCAGATATGGGCTTTTGTACGATAAAGCTGCCAACTCTGATACTCTCCTGGCTGAAGCCAGGGCCAGTAGCATGGTTACTTTCCATGTAAGATACTTCAAATCTACCGATTTGAGCGGCTCAAACCAATGGGATTTGAGAAAATCCAAAACTACGTTGAGATCCCACGGTGCCACTGGAGGCACAATCGGGGGCTGTATATGTAGTACACCTTTGACAAAGGTTTGTACTTCAGGCACTGAAGCCAATTCTTTCTGGAAGAAAATCGATAAGGCCGAAATTTGAACCTTAATAGACCCCAATTTGAGGCCCATAGACAATCCTGCCTGCAGGAAATGTAGGAATCGACCCAATTGAAATTCCTCCGTTAGGGCCTTCTTGGCCTCACGCCACGCAACATATTTTCTCCAAATGCGGTGATAATGTTGTGCGGTCACTTCCTTCCTGGCTTTAATCAAGGTAGGAATAACTTCCTCTGGAATGCCCTTTTCTTTTAGAATCCGGCGTTCAACCGCCATGCCGTCAAACGCAGTCGCGGTAAGTCTTGGAACATACAAGGTCCCTGCTGAAGCAGATCCCTTCTTAACGGTAGAGGCCACGGCTCTTCCGTGAGCATCTCTTGAAGTTCCGGGTACCAAGTCCTTCTCGGCCAATCCGGAGCCACGAGTATTGTTCTTACTCCCCGTAGCCGTATAATTCTCAGTACCTTTGGTATGAGAGGCAGAGGAGGAAACACATACACGGACTGGTACACCCACGGTGTTACCAGAGCGTCCACAGCTATTGCCTGAGGGTCTCTTGACCTGGCGCAATATCTGTCCAGTTTCTTGTTGAGGCGGGACGCCATCATGTCCACCTTTGGTTTTTCCCAACGGTTCACAATCATGTGGAAGACTTCTGGATGAAGTCCCCACTCTCCCGGGTGGAGGTCGTGTCTGCTGAGGAAGTCTGCTTCCCAGTTGTCCACTCCCGGAATGAACACTGCTGACAGTGCTATGACATGATTTTCCGCCCAGCGAAGAATCCTTGCAGCTTCTGTCATTGCTCTTCTGCTTCTCGTGCCGCCCTGTCTGTTTACGTGGGCGACTGCCGTGATGTTGTCCGACTGGATCAACACCGGCTGACCCTGAAGCAGCGGTTTTGCCAGGCTTAGAGCATTGTAAATCGCTCTTAGCTCCAGTATATTTATGTGAAGAGACGTCTCCGGGTTTGACCACACGCCCTGGAAGTTTCTTCCCTGTGTGACTGCTCCCCAGCCTCGTAGGCTGGCATCCGTAGTCACCAGGACCCAGTCCTGTATGCCGAATCTGCGGCCCTCTAACAGATGGGCACTCTGCAACCACCACAGAAGAGACACCCTTGTTCTTGGTGACAGTGTTATCCGCTGATGCATGTGCAGATGCGATCCGGACCATTTGTCCAGCAGATCCCACTGAAATATTCGTGCGTGGAATCTGCCGAATGGAATTGCTTCGTAAGAAGCCACCATCTTTCCCAGGACTCTTGTGCATTGATGTACTGACACATTTCCTGGTTTTAGGAGGTTCCTGACAAGTTCGGATAACTCCCTTGCTTTCTCCTCCGGGAGAAACACCTTTTTCTGAACAGTGTCCAGAATCATTCCCAGGAACAGCAGACGTGTCGTCGGGGTCAATTGAGATTTTGGAAGATTCAGAATCCACCCGTGTTGTTGAAGCACTACTTGGGTTAGTGCTACTCCGACTTCCAGCTGTTCTCTGGACCTTGCCCTTATCAGGAGATCGTCCAAGTAAGGGATAATTAATACGCCTTTTCTTCGTAGAAGAACCATCATTTCGGCCATTACCTTGGTAAAGACCCGAGGTGCCGTGGACAAACCAAACGGCAGCGTTTGAAACTGATAATGACAGTTTTGTATCACGAACCTGAGATACCCTTGGTGTGAAGGGTAAATTGGGACATGCAGATAAGCATCTTTTATGTCCAGGGACACCATGAAGTCCCCTTCTTCCAGATTCGCTATCACTGCTCTGAGTGACTCCATCTTGAACTTGAATTTCTGTATGTACAGGTTCAAGGATTTCAGATTTAGAATAGGTCTTACCGAACCGTCCGGCTTCGGTACCACAAATAGTGTGGAATAATACCCCTTTCCCTGTTGTAGGAGGGGTACCTTGACTATCACCTGCTGAGAATACAGCTTGTGAATGGCTTCCAATACCGTCGCCCTTTCTGAGGGAGACGTTGGTAAAGCAGACTTTAGGAACCGGCGAGGGGGAGACTTTTCGAATTCCAACTTGTAACCCTGAGATACTACCTGCAGGATCCAAGGGTCCACCTGTGAGCGCGCCCACTGTGTGCTGAAAATCTTTAGTCGACCCCCCACCGCCCCTGAGTCCGCTTGCACAGCCCCAGCGTCATGCTGAGGGCTTTGTAGAAGCCGGGGAGGGCTTCTGTTCGTGGGAAGTAGTTGCTTGCTGCACCCTCTTACCCCTTCCTTTGCCTCTGGGCAAATATGACTGTCCTTTTGCCCGCTTGTTCTTATAGGAACGAAAGGACTGCGGCTGAAAAGACGGTGTCTTTTTCTGTTGGGAGGTGACCTGAGGTAAAAAAGTGGATTTTCCGGCTGTTGCCGTGGCCACCAGATCCGATAGACCGACCCCAAATAATTCCTCTCCTTTATACGGCAATACTTCCATATGCCGTTTGGAATCCGCATCACCTGACCACTGTCGCGTCCATAAACTTCTTCTGGCAGATATGGACATCGCACTTACTCTCGATGCCAGAGTGCAAATATCCCTCTGAGCATCTCGCATATAAAGAAAAGCATCCTTTAATTGCTCTATAGTCAATAAAATACTGTCCCTATCCAGGGTATCAATATTTTCAGTCAGGGAATCCGACCACACCACCCCAGCACTGCACATCCAGGCTGAGGCTATTGCTGGTCGCAGTATAACACCAGTATGTGTGTATATACTCTTCAGGGTAGTTTCCAGCCTCCTATCAGCTGGATCCTTGAGGGCGGCCGTATCAGGAGACGGTAACGCCACTTGTTTTGATAAGCGTGTGAGCGCCTTATCCACCCTAGGGGGTGTTTCCCAGCGCGCCCTAACCTCTGGTGGGAAAGGGTATAATGCCAATAACTTCTTTGAAATTAGCAGTTTTCTATCGGGGTTAACCCACGCTTCATCACACACGTCATTCAATTCCTCTGATTCTGGAAAAGCTACAGGTAGTTTTTTCACACCCCACATAATACCCCCCTTTGAGGTACCTGCAGTATCAGAGATATGCAAAGCCTCCTTCATTGCCGTGATCATATAACGTGTGGCCCTAATTGGAAAATACGTTTCTTTCTTCACCGTCGACACTAGATTCATCTGTGTCGGTACCTGTGTCGACTGACTGAGGTAAGGGACGTTTTACAGCCCCTGACGGTGCCTGAGACGCCTGGACAGGTACTAACTGGTTTTCCGGCCGTCTCATGTCGTCAACTGACTTTTGCAGCGTGCTAACATTATCACGTAATTCCATAATTAAAGCCATCCATTCCGGTGTCGACTCCCTAGGGGGTGACATCACCATTACCGGCAATTGCTCCGCCTCCACACCAACATCGTCCTCATACATGTCGACACACACGTACCGACACACAGCAGACACACAGGGAATGCTCTTATCGAAGACAGGACCCCACTAGCCCTTTGGGGAGACAGAGGGAGAGTTTGCCAGCACACACCAAAACGCTATAAAAATGTATATAAACAACCCTAAAAGGTGTTGTTTCTGTTATATGCGCTTAATATATAAAAATATCGCCAAAATATGCCCCCCTTCTCTGTTTTACCCTGTTTATGTAGTGCAGTGCAGGGGAGAGTCCTGGGAGCCTTCCTCACAGCGGAGCTGAGCAGGAAAATGGCGCTGTGTGCTGAGGAGAATAGGCCCCGCCCCCTAAAACGGCGGGCTCATCTCCCGGAGTTTGCGATATATGGCAGGGGTTAAATACATCCATATAGCCTCAAGGGCTATATGTGATGTATTTTAGCCATAGAAAAAGGTATTATACATTGCTGCCCAGGGCGCCCCCCCCAGCGCCCTGCACCCTCAGTGACCGCTGGTGTGAAGTGTGCCGACAACAATGGCGCACAGCTGCAGTGCTGTGCGCTACCTTATGAAGACTGAAAGTCTTCTGCCGCCTGTTTCCGGACCTCTGGACCTCTTCAACTTCGGCATCTGCAAGGGGGGTCGGCGGCACGGCTCCGGGACCGGACTCCATGGCTGGGCCTGTGTTCGATCCCTCTGGAGCTAATGGTGTCCAGTAGCCTAAGAAGCAAATCCATCCTGCACGCAGGTGAGTTCACTTCTCTCCCCTAAGTCCCTCGTAGCAGTGAGCCTGTTGCCAGCAGGACTCACTGAAAATAAGAAACCTAAAAAACTTTTTCTAAGCAGCTCTTTATGAGAGCCACCTAGATTGCACCCTGCTCGGACGGGCACAAAAACCTAACTGAGGCTTGGAGGAGGGTCATAGGGGGAGGAGCCAGTACACACCATGTGATCCTAAAAGCTTACTTTTTGTGCCCTGTCTCCTGCGGAGCCGCTATTCCCCATGGTCCTGACGGAGTCCCCAGCATCCACTAGGACGTTAGAGAAAAGGCATTCCGGATGAAGTCATCCCTATCCTGATCAAAGCCAGGAAGGATGTAACCGCAAAACATTATCACCGCATTTGGCGAAAATATGTTGCGTGGTGCGAGGCCAGTAAGGCCTGACGGAGGAAATTCAACTGGGTCGATTCCTACATTTCCTGCAAACAGGAGTGTCTATGGGCCTGAAATTGGGGTCCATTAAGGTTCAAATTTCGGCCCTGTCAATTTTCTTCCAAAAAGAACTAGCTTCAGTCCCTGAAGTTCAGACGTTTGTAAAAGGGGTACTGCATATACAGCCTCCTTTTGTGCCTCCAGTGGCACTTTGGGATCTCAATGTAGTTTTTGGGTTCCAAAAGTCACATTGGTTTGAACCACTTAAATCTGTGGAGTTAAAATATCTCACATGGAAAGTGGTCATGCTGTTGGCCCTGGCCTGGGCCAGGCGCGTGTCAGAATTGGCGGCTTTATCCTGTAAAAGCCCTTATCTGATTTTCCATTCGGACAGGGCGGAATTGAGGACTCGTCCTCAGTTTCTCCCTAAGGTGGTTTCAGCGTTTCACCTGAACCAACCTATTGTGGTGCCTGCGGCTACTAGGGACTTGGAGGACTCCAAGTTGCTAGACGTTGTCAGGGCCCTGAAAATATATGTTTCCAGGACGGCTGGAGTCAGAAAATCTGACTCGCTGTTTATCCTGTATGCACCCAACAAGCTGGGTGCTCCTGCTTCTAAGCAGACTATTGCTCGTTGGATTTGTAGTACAATTCAGCTTGCACATTCTGTGGCAGGCCTGCCACAGCCAAAAATCTGTAAATGCCCACTCCACAAGGAAGGTGGGCTCATCTTGGGCGGCTGCCCGAGGGGTCTCGGCTTTACAACTTTGCCGAGCAGCTACTTGGTCAGGAGCAAATACGTTTGTAAAATTCTACAAAATTGATACCCTGGCTGAGGAGGACCTGGAGTTCTCTCATTTGGTGCTGCAGAGTCATCCGCACTCTCCCGCCCGTTTGGGAGCTTTGGTATAATCCCCATGGTCCTTACGGAGTCCCCAGCATCCACTTAGGACGTTAGAGAAAATAAGAATTTACTTACCGATAATTCTATTTCTCGTAGTCCGTAGTGGATGCTGGGCGCCCATCCCAAGTGCGGATTGTCTGCAATACTGGTACATAGTTATTGTTACCAAAAAATCGGGTTATTGCTGTAGTGAGCCATCTTTTCTAGAGGCTCCTCTGTTATCATGCTGTTAACTGGGTTTAGATCACGAGTTATACGGTGTGATTGCTGTGGCTGGTATGAGTCTTACCCGGGATTCAAAATCCTTCCTTATTGTGTACGCTCGTCCGGGCACAGTATCCTAACTGAGGCTTGGAGGGGGGTCATAGGGGGAGGAGCCAGTGCACACCAGGTAGTTCTAAAGCTTTACTTTTGTGCCCAGTCTCCTGCGGAGCCGCTATTCCCCATGGTCCTTACGGAGTCCCCAGCATCCACTACGGACTACGAGAAATAGAATTATCGGTAAGTAAATTCTTATTTTTTCCCCCATCTGAAGAATTAAATGAAGTGTGTGAAGAAGCGTGGGCTTTCCCTGATAAAAGATTGATAATCTCAAAGCTCACACGTTTGTCTAAAAAGGTGGCACTTCCGTCTCCGGATACGGCCGCCCTGAAGGAGCCTGCGGATAGAAAGCAGGAGGCGATCCTGAAGTCTATATATACACACACAGGCATTATACTTAGACCAGCTATTGCGTCAGCATGGATGTGCAGTGCTGCCGCTGCATGGTCAGATTCCCTGTCAGAAAATATTGACACCCTAGACAGGGACACTATTCTGCTAACCATAGAGCATATAAAAGACTCAGTCTTATACATGAGAGATGCACAGAGGGAGATCTGCCGGCTGGCATCTAAAATAAGTGCATTGTCCATTTCTGCTAGGAGAGGCTTATGGACTCGGCAGTGGACAGGGGATGCAGATTCCAAAAGGCACATGGAAGTTTTGCCTTATAAGGGTGAGGAGTTATTCGGGGATGGTCTCTCGGACCTCGTTTCCACAGCAACAGCTGGGAAGTCAGCATTTTTACCCCATGTTCCCTTACAGCCTAAAAAAGCGCCGTTTTATCAGGTACAGTCCTTTCGGACCCAGAAAAACAGGCGAGGAAAAGGCGGGTCCTTTCTGTCCAGAGGCAGAGGTAGGGGAAAAAGGCTGCAACAAACAGCTGGTTCCCAGGAGCAAAAGTCCTCCCCCGCTTCTTCCAAGTCCGCCGCATGACGGTGGGGCTCCACAGGCGGAGCCAGGTACGGTGGGGGGCCGCCTCAAAAATTTCAGCGATCAGTGGGGTCGCTCACAGGTGGATCCCTGGATCTTTCAAGTAGTATCTCAGGGGTACAAGCTGGAATTCGAGGCGTCTCCCCCCCGCCGTTTCCTCAAATCTGCGTTGCCAACAACTCCCTCGGACAGGGAGGCTGTGCTAGAGGCAATTCACAAGCTGTATTCCCAGCAGGTGATAGTCAAGGTGCCCCTACTTCAACAAGGACGGGGTTACTATTCCACACTGTTTGTGGTACCGAAACCGGACGGTTCGGTGAGACCCATTTTAAATTTGAAATCCTTGAACACATACATAAAGAAATTCAAGTTCAAGATGGAATCGCTCAGGGCGGTTATTGCAAGTCTAGACGAGGGGGATTACATGGTATCCCTGGACATCAAGGATGCTTACCTGCATGTCCCCATTTATCATCCTCACCAGGAGTACCTCAGATTTGCGGTACAGAATTGCCATTACCAATTCCAGACGCTGCCGTTTGGTCTGTCCACGGCACCGAGGGTGTTTACCAAGGTAATGGCGGAAATGATGATACTCCTTCGAAAAAAGGGAGTTTTAATTATCCCATACTTGGACGATCTCCTAATAAAGGCGAGATCCAGGGAGCAGTTGTTGGTAGGAGTAGCACTATCTCAGGAGGTGCTACACCAGCACGGTTGGATTCTGAATATTCCAAAGTCACAGCTGGTTCCGACGACACGTCTACTGTTCCTGGGAATGATTCTGGACACAGTCCAGAAAAAAGTGTTTCTCCCGAAGGAAAAAGCCAAGGAGCTGTCATCTCTAGTCAGAAACCTCCTGAAACCAAAACAGGTGTCGGTGCATCACTGCACGCGAGTCCTGGGAAAGATGGTGGCTTCTTACGAAGCAATTCCTTTCGGCAGGTTCCATGCCAGAATCTTTCAGTGGGACCTGTTGGACCAATGGTCCGGATCGCATCTTCAGATGCATCGGCTAATAACCCTGTCTCCAAGAACCAGGGTGTCTCTGCTGTGGTGGCTGCAGAGTGCTCATCTTCTAGAGGGCCGCAGATTCGGCATACAGGACTGGGTCCTGGTGACCACGGATGCCAGCCTTCGAGGCTGGGGGGCAGTCACACAGGGAAGAAACTTCCAAGGACTATGGTCGAGTCAGGAGACTTCCCTACACATAAATATTCTAGAACTAAGGGCCATTTACAATGCCCTAAGTCAGGCAAAACCCCTGCTTCTACACCAGCCGGTACTGATTCAGTCAGACAACATCACGGCGGTCGCCCATGTAAACCGACAGGGCGGCACAAGAAGCAGGACGGCAATGGCAGAAGCCACAAGGATTCTCCGATGGGCGGAAAATCACGTGTTAGCACTGTCAGCAGTGTTCATTCCGGGAGTGGACAACTGGGAAGCAGACTTCCTCAGCAGGCACGACCTCCACCCGGGAGAGTGGGGACTTCATCCAGAAGTCTTCACACTGATTGTAAATCGTTGGGAACGGCCACAGGTGGACATGATGGCGTCCCGCCTAAACAAAAAACTAGAGAGACATTGCGCCAGGTCAAGGGACCCTCAGGCGATAGCGGTGGACGCTCTAGTGACACCGTGGGTGTACCAGTCGGTTTTTGTGTTCCCTCCTCTGCCTCTCATACCAAAGGTACTGAGAATAATAAGAAAACGAGGAGTAAGGACAATACTCGTGGTTCCGGATTGGCCAAGAAGAGCGTGGTACCCGGAACTTCAAGAGATGATCTCAGAGGACCCATGGCCTCTGCCGCTCAGACAGGACCTGCTGCAGCAGGGGCCCTGTCTGTTCCAAGACTTACCGCGGCTGCGTTTGACGGCATGGCGGTTGACCACCGGATCCTAAAGGAAAAGGGCATTCCGGAGGATGTCATTCCTACGCTGATTAAAGCCAGGAAAGATGTAACTGTAAAACATTATCACCGCATATGGCGGAAATATGTTGCTTGGTGTGAGGCCAATAAGGCCCCAACAGAGGAATTTCAGCTGGGTCGATTTCTGCACTTCCTACAGGCAGGAGTGTCTATGGGCCTAAAATTAGGCTCCATTAAGGTGCAGATATCGGCTCTGTCGATTTTCTTGCAAAAAGAACTAGCTTCACTACCTGAAGTTCAGACATTTGTAAAAGGAGTGCTGCATATTCAGCCCCCTTTTGTGCCTCCAGTGGCACCCTGGGATCTCAACGTGGTGTTGAATTTCCTAAAATCACATTGGTTTGAGCCACTTAAGACCGTGAATCTAAAATATCTCACGTGGAAAGTGGTCATGTTATTGGCCTTGGCTTCGGCCAGGCGTGTATCAGAATTGGCGGCTTTGTCATTTAAAAGCCCTTATCTGATTTTCCATATGGATAGGGCAGAATTGAGGACTCGTCCCCAGTTTCTCCCTAAGGTGGTATCAGCTTTTCACTTGAACCAACCTATTGTAGTGCCTGCGGCTACTAGCGACTTGGAGGATTCCAAGTTGCTGGACGTAGTCAGGGCCTTGAAAATTTATGTTTCCAGGACGGCTGGAGTCAGGAAAACTGACTCGCTATTTATCCTGTATGCACCCAACAAACTGGGTGCTCCTGCTTCTAAGCAGACTATTGCTCGCTGGATTTGTAGCACAATTCAGCTGGCGCATTCTGCGGTTGGACTGCCGCGTCCTAAATCAGTTAAAGCCCATTCTACAAGGAAGGTGGGCTCATATTGGGCGGCTGCCCGAGGGGTCTCGGCTTTACAACTTTGCCGAGCTGCTACTTGGTCAGGGGCAAACACGTTTGCAAAATTCTACAAATTTGATACCCTGGCTGAGGAGGACCTGGAGTTCTCTCATTCGGTGCTGCAGAGTCATCCGCACTCTCACTAATCCCCATGGTCCTTTCGGAGTTCCCAGCATCCACTAGGACGTTAGAGAAAATAAGATTTTACTCACCGGTAAATCTATTTATCGTAGTCCGTAGTGGATGCTGGGCGCCCGTCCCAAGTGCGGATTGTCTGCAATAATTGTACATAGTTATTGTTCACTAACGGGTTATTGTTATGAGCCATCTGTTGAGAGGCTCAGTTATGTTTCATACTGTTAACTGGATATGGTATCACGTGTTATACGGTGTGATTGGTGTGGCTGGTATGAGTCTTACCCGGGATTCAAAATCCTTCCTTATTGTGTCAGCTCTTCCGGGCACAGTATCCTAACTGAGGCTTGGAGGAGGATCATAGTGGGAGGAGCCAGTGCACACCAGGTAGTCTAAAAGCTTTCTTTTAGTTGTGCCCAGACTCCTGCGGAGCCGCTATTCCCCATGGTCCTTTCGGAGTTCCCAGCATCCACTACGGACTACGAGAAATAGATTTACCAGTGAGTAAAATCTTATTTTCTCTAACATCCTAGTGGATGCAGGGTACTCCGTAAGGACCATGGGGAATAGACGGGCTCCACAGGAGACTGGGCACTCTAAGAAAGATTTAGTACTACTGGTGTGCACTGGCTCCTCCCTCTGTGCCCCTCCTCCAGACCTCAGTTAGAATCTGTGCCCGGAAGGAGCTGGGTGCATTTTAGTGAGCTCTCCTGAGCTTGCTATTAAGAAAGTTTCTCTGACGTCCTAGTGGATGCTGGGAACTCCGTAAGGACCATGGGGAATAGCGGCTCCGCAGGAGACAGGGCACATCTAAAGAAAGCTTTAGGATCACCTGGTGTGCACTGGCTCCTCCCCCTATGACCCTCCTCCAAGCCTCAGTTAGATTTTCTGTGCCCGACGAGAAGGGTGCACACTAGGGGCTCTCCTGAGCTCTTTGTGAAAGTTTTAGTTTAGGTTTATTATTTTCAGTGAGACCTGCTGGCAACAGGCTCACTGCATCGAGGGACTAAGGGGAGAAGAAGCGAACTCACCTGCGTGCAGAGTGGATTGGGCTTCTTAGGCTACTGGACATTAGCTCCAGAGGGACGATCACAGGTTCAGCCTGGATGGGTCACCGGAGCCGCGCCGCCGGCCCCCTTACAGAGCCAGAAGAGCGAAGAGGTCCGGAAAAATCGGCGGCAGAAGACTTTCCTGTCTTCAGATAAAGGTAGGCGCACAGCACCGCAGCTGTGCGCCATTGCTCTCAGCACACTTCACACTCCGGTCACTGAGGGTGCAGGGCGCTGGGGGGGCAGCGCCCTGAGACGCAATAAATCGATAGAAAACCTTTTATGGCTAAAATAAATGCATCACATATAACTCCTGGGCTATATGGATGCATTTAACCCCTGCCAAAACATACAAGAAAACGGATGATAAGGACGCCGAGAAAGGGGCGGAGCCTATCTCCTCAGCACACTGGCGCCATTTTCCCTCACAGCTCAGTTGGAGGGAAGCTCCCTGGCTCTCCCCTGCAGTCACTACACTACAGAAAGGGGTTAAAAAAGAGAGGGGGGCACAAATTAGGCGCAGTATAAACAATACAGCAGCGATAAAGGGAAAAACACTTATATAAGGTTATCCCTGTATATATATAGCGCTCTGGTGTGTGCTGGCAAATTCTCCCTCTGTCTCCCCAAAGGGCTAGTGGGGTCCTGTCCTCTACCAGAGCATTCCCTGTGTGTGTGCTGTGTGTCGGTACGTTTGTGTCGACATGTATGAGGAGAAAAATGATGAGGAGACGGAGTAGAGTGTCTGTAATAGTGTTGTCACCCCCTGGGGGGTCGACACCTGAGTGGATGTACTGTTGAAATTGCGTGACAGTGTCAGCTTTGTATAAAAGACAGTGGTTGACATGAGACAGCCGGCTACTCAGCTTGTGCATGTCCAGACGTCTCATACAGGGGCTCTAAAGCGCCCGTTACCTCAGATACAGACGCCGACACGGATACTGACTCCTGTGTCGACGGTGAAGAGACAACCGTGATTTCCAATAGGGCCACACATTGCATGATTGAGGCAATGGAAAAAGTTTACACTCTTCTGATAATATAAATACCACCAAAAAAAAGGGGTATTATGTTTGGTGAGGAAAAACTTCCTGTAGTTTTCCTGAATCTGAGAAATAAAATGAGGTGTGTGATGATGCGTGGGTTTCCCCCCGATAACAATTGATAATTTCTAAAAAGTTATTGGCAGTATACCTTTTCCCGCCAGAGGTTAGGGTGCGTTGGGAAACACCCCCTAGGGGGGATAAGGCGCTCACACGCTTGTAAGAACAAGGGCTCTACCCTCTCTGGAGATGGCCGCCCTTAGGGATCCTGCTGATAGAAAGCAGGAGGGTATCCTAAAATGTATTTACACACCTACTGGTGTTATACTGCGACCAGCAATCGCCTCAGCCTGGATGTGCAGTGCTGGGTTGGCGTGGTCGGATTCCCTGACTGGAAATTTGATATCCTAGATAAGGACAGTATATTATTGCCTATAGAGCAATTAAAAGATGCATTTCTATATATGCATGATGCACAGCGGAATATTTGCCGACTGGCATCAAGTATAAGTGCGTTGTCCAATTATACCAGTAAAGTGGTCAGGTGATGCGGATTCCAAACGGCATTTGGAAGTATTGCCTTAACAAAAAAGGGGATGTACCCCAGGTCGCCTCTCAAAATAAGACGCCGTATTATCAGGCACAGTCCTGGTTGGCAAGCGGACAAAAGGGTTCCTCTTTTCTGCTCGTGACAGAGGGAGAGGAAAATGGCTGCAGAGATCAGCCAGTTCCAAGGAACAGAAACTCTTTTCCGCCTCTGCCAAGCCCTCAGTATGACGCTAGGGCTTTACAAGTTCAGGCACGGTGGGGTCCCGTTCTCAATGAATTTCAGTGCGCAGTGGGCTCACTCGCAAGTAGACCCCTGGATCCTTCAGGTAATATTTCAGGGGTACAAATTGGAATTCGAGACGTATCCCCCTCGCCGTTTCCAAAGGTCTGTTTTACCGACGTCTCCCGCTGACAGGGAGGCAGTTTTGGAAACCATTCACAAGCTGTATTCCCAGCAGGTGATAATCAAGATACCCCTCCTGCAACAGGGAACGGGGTATTATTCCACACTATTGTGGTACCGAAGCCAGACGGCTCGGTGAGTCCGATTTTAAAATCTAAAATCTAAAATCTTTGAACACTTGCATACAGAGGTTCAAATTCAAAATTGAGTCACTCAGAGCAGTGATTGCAAACCTGGAAGAAGGGGACTACATGATGTCTCGGGACATCAAGGATGCTTACCTTCATGTCAAAATTTACCCTTCTCACCAAAGGTATTTCAGGTTATGGTACAGAACTGTCACTATCAGTTCGGACGCTGCCGTAGGGATGGTCCACGGCACCCCGGGTCTTTACCAAGGTAATGGCCGAAATGATATCCCTTCGAAGGAAGGAAATTTTAGTTATCCCTTACTTGGACGATTCCCTGATAAGGGTAAGATCCAGGGAACACTTGGAAGTCGGTGTAGCACTATCTCAGGTAGTGTTGCGGCAGCACGATTGGATTCTCAATATTCCAAAATCGCAGCTGGTTCCGACGACTTGTCTTCTGTTCCTAGGGATGATCCTGGACACAGTCCAGAAAGAAGGTGTTTCTCCCGGAGGAGAAAGCCAGGGAGTTATCCGAGCTAGTCAGGAACCTCCTAAAACCGAACCAAGTCTCAGTGCATCAATGCACAAGGGTTCTGGGTAAAAATGGTGGCTTCCTACGAAGCAATCCCATTCGGCAGATTCCACGCAAGACTTTCCAGTGGAACCTACTGGACAAATGGTCCGGCTCGCATCTTCAGATGCTTCGGCGGATAACCCTGTCACCGGGGACAAGGGTATCCCTCCTGTGGTGGTTGCAGAGTGCTCATCTTCTAGAGGGCCGCAGATTCGGCATTCGGGACTGGGTCCTGGTGGCCACGGATGCCAGCCTGCGAGGCTGGGGAGCAGTCACACAGGGAAGGAATTTCCAGGGCTTATGGTCAAGCCTGGAGACATCTCTTCATATAAACATTCTGGAACTAAGGGCCATTTACAATGCCCTAAGTCAAGCGAAACCCCTGCTTCAGGGTCAGGCGGTATGGATCCAATCGGACAACATCACGTCAGTCGCCCACGTAAACAGACAGGGCGGCACGGGAAGCAGGGGGGCAATGGCAGAAGCTGCAAGGATTCTTCGCTGGGCGGAAGATCATGTGATAGCACTGTCAGCAGTGTTCATTCCGGGAGTGGACAACTGGGAAGCAGACTTCCTCAGCAGACACGATCTACACCCGGGAGAGTGGGGACTTCATCCAGAAGTCTTCCACATGATTGTGAACCGTTGGGAAAAACCAAAGGTGGATATGATGGCGTCCCGCCTCAACAAAAAACTGGACAGGTATTGCGCCAGGTCAAGAGACCCTCAGGCAATAGCTGTGGACGCTCTGGTAACACCGTGGGTGTTCCAGTCAGTGTATGTGTTCCCTCCTCTACCTCTCATACCAAAAGTACTGAGAATTATACGGCAAAGGGGAGTAAGAACGATACTCGTGGCTCCGGATTGGCCAAGAAGAACTTGGTATCCGGAACTTCAAGAGATGCTCACGGACGAACCGTGGCCTCTACCTCTAAGAAAGGACCTGCTCCAGCAGGGGCCTTGTTTGTTCCAAGACTTACCGCGGCTGCGTTTGACGGCTTGGTGGTTGAACGCCGGATCCTGAAGGAAAAAGGCATTCCAGATGAAGTCATCCCTACCCTGGTCAAGGCCAGGAAGGACGTAACCGCAAAACATTATCACCGCATTTGGCGAAAATATGTTGCGTGGTGGGAGGCCAAGAAGGCCCCTACAGAGGAATTTCAACTGGGTCGTTTCCTCTATTTCCTGCAAACAGGACTGTCTATGGGCCTAAAATTAGGGTCCATTAAGGTTCAATTTTCGGCCCTGTCGATTTTCTTCCAAAAGGAACTGGCTTCAGTGCCTGAAGTTCAGACATTTGTAAAAGGGGTACTGCATATACAGCCTCCTTTTGTGCCTCCAGTGGCACCTTGGGATCTCAATGTTGTGTTGAGTTTCCTAAAGTCACATTGGTTTGAACCACTCACCACTGTGGACTTAAAATATCTCGCATGGAAGGTGACGATGCTGTTAGCCCTGGCTTCAGCCAGGCGTGTGTCAGAATTGGCGGCTTTATCATATAAAAGCCCTTATTTAATATTTCATTCTGACAGGGCAGAATTGAGGACTTTTCAACCTATTGTGGTACCTGCGGCTACTAAGGACTTGGAGGATTCCAAGTTGCTTGACGTGGTCAGGGCCCTGTAAATATATGTTTCCAGGACGGCTGGAGTCAGAAAATCTGACTCGCTGTTTATCCTGTATGCACCCAACAAACTGGGTGCTCCTGCTTCTAAGCAGACGATTGCTCGTGGGATTTGTAGTACAATTCAGCTTGCACATTCTGTGGCAGGCCTGCCACAGCCAAAAATCTTAAAATGCCCACTCCACAAGGAAGGTGGGCTCATCTTGGGCAGCTGCCCGAGAGGTCTCGGCTTTACAACTTTGCCGAGCAGTTACTTGGTCAGGAGCAAATACGTTTGTAAAATTCTACAAATTTGATACCCTGGCTGAGGAGGACCTGGAGTTCTCTCATTCGGTGCTGCAGAGTCATCCGCACTCTCCCGCCCGTTTGGGAGCTTTGGTATAATCCCCATGGTCCTTACGGAGTTCCCAGCATCCACTAGGACGTCAGAGAAAATAAGAATTTACTTACCGATAATTCTATTTCTCGTAGTCCGTAGTGGATGCTGGGCGCCCATCCCAAGTGCGGATTGTCTGCAATACTGGTACATAATTATTGTTACCAAAAAATTCGGGTTATTGTTGTAGTGAGCCATCTTTTATAGAGGCTTCTCTATTATCATGCTGTTAACTGGGTTCAGATCACAAGTTGTACAGTGTGATTGGTGTGGCTGGTATGAGTCTTACCCGGGATTCAAAATCCTTCCTTATTGTGTACGCTCGTCCGGGCACAGTATCCTAACTGAGGCTTGGAGGAGGGTCATAGGGGGAGGAGCCAGTGCACACCAGGTGATCCTAAAGCTTTCTTTAGATGTGCCCTGTCTCCTGCGGAGCCGCTATTCCCCATGGTCCTTACGGAGTTCCCAGCATCCACTACGGACTACGAGAAATAGAATTATCGGTAAGTAAATTCTTATTTTCTCTGACGTCCTAAGTGGATGCTGGGACTCCGTAAGGACCATGGGGAATAGCGGCTCCGCAGGAGACTGGGCACAACTAAAAGAAAGCTTTAGACTACCTGGTGTGCACTGGCTCCTCCCACTATGACCCTCCTCCAGACCTCAGTTAGAATCTTGTGCCCGGCTGAGCTGGATGCACACTAGGGGCTCTCCTGAGCTCCTAGAGAGAAAGTATATTTTAGGTTTTTTATTTTACAGTGAGATCTGCTGGCAACAGACTCAATGCAGCGAGGGACTAAGGGGAGAAGAAGCGAACCTACCTAACTGGTGGTAGTTTGGGCTTCTTAGGCTACTGGACACCATTAGCTCCAGAGGGATCGAACACAGGACCCGACCTCGATCGTTCGGTCCCGGAGCCGCGCCGCCGGCCCCCTTACAGAGCCAGAAGCAAGAAGTGTTCCGGAAAATCGGCGGCAGAAGACTTCTGTCTTCAACAAGGTAGCGCACAGCACTGCAGCTGTGCGCCATTGCTCCTCATGCACACCTCACACTCCGGTCACTGATGGGTGCAGGGCGCTGGGGGGGGGCGCCCTGAGGGCAATATAATACACCTTGGCTGGCAAATCTACACCATATATAGTCAGGAAGGCTATATAGGTGTAAAAATACCCCTGCCAGAATTCCAGAAAAAGCGGAAGAAGTCCGCCGGAAAAGGGGCGGGGCCATCTCCCTCAGCACACTGGCGCCATTTTTCCCTCACAGCTCCGCTGGAAGGACGCTCCCTGGCTCTCCCCTGCAGTGTCAAGCTACATAAGGGTAAAAAAGAGAGGGGGGGCACTAAATTTAGGCGCAGTATATATATATAATATAAGCAGCTATAAGGGAAAAAACACTCATTTATAGTGGGATCCCTGTGTTATATAGCGCTGTGGTGTGTGCTGGCATACTCTCTCTCTGTCTCCCCAAAGGGCTTTGTGGGGTCCTGTCCTCTGTCAGAGCATTCCCTGTGTGTATGCGGTGTGTCGGTACGGCTGTGTCGACATGTTTGATGAGGAGGCTTATGTGGAGGCGGAGCAGATGCCGATAAATGTGATGTCACCCCTGCGGGGTCGACACCTGAGTGGATGGTTCTGTGGAAGGAATTACGCGACAGTGTCGACTCCTTGCATAAAAGGTTTGACGACATACCAAATATGGGACAGCCGGCTTCTCAGCCTGTGCCTGCCCAGGCGTCTCAAAAGCCATCAGGGGCTCTAAAACGCCCGCTACCTCAGATGGCAGACACAGATGTCGACACGGATACTGACTCCAGTGTCGACGACGATGAGACTAATGTATCTTCTAATAGGGCCACACGTTATATGATTGAGGCAATGAAAAATGTGTTGCATATTTCTGATGTTACCCCCGGTACCACAAAAAAGGGTATTATGTTTGGAGAGAAAAAACTACCAGTTGTTTTTCCTCCATCTGAGGAATTAAATGAAGTGTGTGAAGAAGCGTGGGCTTCCCCCGATAAGAAACTGGTAATTTCTAAGAGGTTACTAATGGCGTACCCTTTCCCGCCAGAGGATAGGTCACGCTGGGAAACATCCCCTAGGGTGGATAAAGCGCTCACACGCTTGTCAAAGAAGGTGGCACTACCGTCTCCGGATAGGGTTCACTACGGCTGGCCGGCGGTCGGGCTCCCGGCGACCAGCATCCCGGCGCCGGGAGCCCGACCGCCGGCTTACCGACAGCTTGGCGAGCGCAAATGAGCCCCTTGCGGGCTCGCTGCGCTCGCCACGCTACGGGCACGGTGGCGCGCTACGCGCGCCACACCATTTTATTCTCCCTCTATGGGGGTCGTGGACCCCCACGAGGGAAAATAATTGTCGGTATGCCGGCTGTCGGGCTCCCGGCGCCGGTATACTGAGCGCCGGGAGCCCGACCGCCGGCAAACAGAAGACCACCCCTCCGGATACGGCCGCCCTGAAGGAATCTGCTGATAGAAAACAGGAGGCTATCCTGAAGTCTATATATACACACACAGGTGTTATACTGAGGCCAGGTATTGCTTCAGCATGGATGTGAAGTGCTGCAGCTGCATGGTCAGATTCCCTGTCGGAAAATATTGATACCCTAGACAGGGACACTATATTGCTAACCGTAGAGCATATTAAAGACGCACTCTTATACATGAGGGATGCACAGAGGGATATTTGCCGGCTGGCATCTAAAATAAGTGCAATGTCCATTTCTGCCAGGAGAGGGTTATGGACTCGGCAGTGGACAGGAGATGCAGATTCTAAAAGGCGCATGGAAGTTTTGCCTTATAAGGGTGAGGAGTTGTTCGGGGATGGTCTCTCGGACCTCGTTTCCACAGCAACAGCTGGGAAGTCTACATTTTTACCCCATGTTCCCTCACAGCCAAAGAAAGCACCGTATTATCAGGTACAGTCCTTTCGGCCCAATAAGGGCAAGCGGGTTAAAGGCGCGTCCTTTCTGCCCAGAGGCAGAGGTAGAGGGAAAAAGCTGCAGCATACAGCCAGTTCCCAGGAGCAAAAGTCCTCCCCCGCTTCCTCTAAGTCCACAGCATGACGCTGGGGCTCCACAGGCGGAGCCAGGTACGGTGGGGGCCCGTCTCAAAAATTTCAGCGATCAGTGGGCTCGGTCACGGGTGGATCCCTGGATCTTTCAAGTAGTATCTCAGGGGTACAAGCTTGAATTCGAGACGTCTCCCCCACGCCGTTTCCTCAAATCTGCCTTGCCAACAACTCCCTCAGGCAGGGAGGCAGTGTTAGAGGCAATTTACAAGCTGTATTCCCAGCAGGTGATAGTAAAGGTCCCCCTACTTCAACAAGGACGGGGTTACTATTCCACAATGTTTGTGGTACCGAAACCGGACGGTTCGGTGAGACCCATTTTAAATTTGAAATCCTTGAACACGTATAAAAAAAAATTCAAGTTCAAGATGGAATCGCTCAGGGCGGTTATTGCAAGCCTGGACGAGGGGGATTACATGGTATCACTGGACATCAAGGATGCTTACCTGCATGTCCCCATTTACCATCCTCACCAGGAGTACCTCAGATTTGTGGTACAGGATTGTCATTACCAATTCCAGACGTTGCCGTTCGGTCTATCCACGGCTCCGAGGGTCTTTACCAAGGTAATGGCCAAAATGATGATACTCCTTCGAAAGAAGGGAGTTTTGATTATCCCGTACTTGGACGATCTCCTGATAAAGGCGAGGTCCAGGGAGCAGTTGTTGGTCGGGGTAGCACTATCTCGGGAGGTGCTACAACAGCACGGCTGGATTCTAAATATTCCAAAGTCACAGCTGGTCCCTACGACACGTCTACTGTTCCTGGGGATGGTTCTGGACACAGAACAGAAAAAAGTGTTTCTCCCGGAGGAGAAGGCCAAGGAGCTGTCATCTCTAGTCAGAGGCCTCCTAAAACCAAAACAGGTGTCGGTGCATCACTGCACGCGGATCCTGGGAAAGATGCTAGCTTCCTACGAAGCAATTCCATTCGGCAGGTTCCATGCAAGAACCTTTCAGTGGGACCTGTTGGACAAGTGGTCCGGATCGCATCTTCAGATGCATCGGCTGATAACCCTGTCTCCAAGGACCAGGGTGTCTCTGCTGTGGTGGCTGCAGAGTGCTCATCTTCAAGAGGGCCGCAGATTCGGCATACAGGACTGGGTCCTGGTGACCACGGATGCCAGCCTTCGAGGCTGGGGGGCAGTCACACAGGGAAGAAACTTCCAAGGACTATGGTCAAGTCAGGAGACTTCCCTGCACATAAATATTCTGGAGCTGAGGGCCATTTACAATGCCCTAAGTCAGGCAAAACCCCTGCTTCAAAACCAGCCGGTACTGATCCAGTCAGACAACATCACGGCGGTCGCCCATGTAAACCGACAGGGCGGCACGAGAAGCAGGACGGCGATGGCAGAAGCCACAAGGATTCTCCGATGGGCGGAAAATCACGTGTTAGCACTGTCAGCAGTGTTCATTCCGGGAGTGGACAACTGGGAAGCAGACTTCCTCAGCAGGCACGACCTCCACCCGGGAGAGTGGGGACTTCATCCAGAAGTCTTCCAACTGATTGTAAACCGTTGGGAAAGGCCACAGGTGGACATGATGGCGTCCCGCCTAAACAAAAAGCTAGAAAGATATTGCGCCAGGTCAAGAGACCCGCAGGCGATAGCTGTGGACGCTCTAGTGACACCGTGGGTGTACCGGTCGGTTTATGTGTTCCCTCCTCTTCCTCTCATACCAAAGGTACTGAGGATAATAAGGAGAAGAGGAGTAAGAACTATACTCATTGTTCCGGATTGGCCAAGAAGAGCTTGGTACCCGGAACTTCAAGAAATGATGTCAGAGGACCCATGGCCTCTGCCGCTCAGACAGGACCTGCTGCAGCAGGGGCCCTGTCTGTTCCAAGACTTACCGCGGCTGCGTTTGACGGCATGGCGGTTGAACACCGGATCCTGAAGGAAAAGGGCATTCCGGAGGAAGTCATTCCTACGCTGATTAAAGCTAGGAAAGAAGTAACCGCAAACCATTATCACCGCATATGGCGAAAATATGTTGCGTGGTGTGAGGCCAGGAAGGCCCCAACGGAGGAATTTCAGCTGGGCCGTTTCCTGCACTTCCTACAGTCAGGGGTGACTATGGGCCTAAAATTGGGTTCCATTAAGGTCCAGATTTCGGCTCTATCGATTTTCTTCCAGAGAGAACTGGCTTCACTACCTGAAGTTCAAACTTTTGTTAAGGGAGTGCTGCATATTCAGCCCCCTTTTGTGCCTCCAGTGGCACCTTGGGATCTCAACGTGGTGTTGGATTTCCTAAAGTCACATTGGTTTGAGCCACTTAAAACCGTGGATTTGAAGTATCTCACGTGGAAAGTGGTCATGTTGTTGGCCTTGGCTTCGGCCAGGCGTGTATCAGAATTGGCGGCTTTGTCATGTAAAAGCCCTTATCTGATTTTCCATATGGATAGGGCAGAATTGAGGACTCGTCCCCAATTTCTCCCTAAGGTGGTATCAGCCTTTCATCTGAACCAACCTATCGTGGTGCCTGCGGCTACAAAAGACTTGGAGGCTTCCAAGTTGTTGGACGTAGTCAGGGCCCTGAAAATTTATGTTTCCAGGACAGCTGGAGTCAGAAAGACTGACTCGCTATTTATCCTGTATGCGCCCAACAAGTTGGGTGCACCTGCTTCAAAGCAGACTATTGCTCGCTGGATCTGTAGTACGATTCAGCTTGCACATTCTGCGGCTGGACTGCCGCATCCTAAATCAGTGAAAGCCCATTCCACGAGGAAGGTGGGCTCTTCTTGGGCGGCTGCCCGAGGGGTCTCGGCTCTACAACTTTGCCGAGCAGCTACTTGGTCGGGGTCAAACACATTTGCTAAATTCTACAAGTTTGACACCCTGGCTGAGGAGGACCTAGAGTTTGCCCATTCGGTGCTGCAGAGTCATCCGCACTCTCCCGCCCGTTTGGGAGCTTTGGTATAATCCCCATGGTCCTTACGGAGTCCCAGCATCCACTTAGGACGTCAGAGAAAATAAGAATTTACTCACCGGTAATTCTATTTCTCGTAGTCCGTAGTGGATGCTGGGCGCCCATCCCAAGTGCGGATGGTCTGTAATACTTGTATATAGTTATTGTTTAACTAAAGGGTTATTGTTGAGCCATCTGTTGAGAGGCTCAGTTGTTATCATACTGTTAACTGGGTATTGTATCACGAGTTATACGGTGTGATTGGTGTGGCTGGTATGAGTCTTACCCGGGATTCAAAATCCTTCCTTATTGTGTCAGCTATTCCGGGCACTGTATCCTAACTGAAGTCTGGAGGAGGGTCATAGTGGGAGGAGCCAGTGCACACCAGTTAGTCTAAAGCTTTCTTTTAGTTGTGCCCAGTCTCCTGCGGAGCCGCTATTCCCCATGGTCCTTACGGAGTCCCAGCATCCACTACGGACTACGAGAAATAGAATTACCGGTGAGTAAATTCTTATTATTTTAGTTAGTTTTTTTATTTTCAGAGAGCTTCTGCTGGCAACAGACTCTCTGCTACGTGGGACTGACGGGAGAGAAGCAAACCTACTAACTGCGGCTAGGTTGCGCTTCTTAGGCTACTGGACACCATTAGCTCCAGAGGGATCGAACACAGGAACTTAACCTTGGTCGTCCGTTCCCGGAGCCGCGCCGCCGTCCCCCTCGCAGAGCCAGAAGACAGAAGCCGGCGGGTTGAAGCAAGAAGACGTCAAAATCGGCGGCAGAAGACTCCTGTCTTCATATGAGGTAGCGCACAGCACTGCAGCTGTGCGCCATTGCTCCCACACCAACCCACACACTCCGGTCACTGTAGGGTGCAGGGCGCAGGGGGGGCGCCTTGGGCAGCAATTGAGTACCTCCTGGCAAAAAGCAGCATATATACAGCTGTGCACTGTAATATGCATGAGCCCCCGCCATTATTTTTACACAAAATCGCGGGACAGAAGCCTGCCGCTGAGGGGGCGGGGCTTTTTCCTCAGCACTCACCAGCGCCATTTTCTCTCCACAGCTCTGCTGAGAGGAAGCTCCCCAGGCTCTCCCCTGCAGACTCACGGTAGAAAGAGGGTAAAAAGAGAGGGGGGGGGGGGGCACATAAATTTAGCGCATTAATCATATATACAGCAGCTACTGGGTAAGCACTAAGTTACTGTGTAATTCCTGGGTTATATATCGCTGGGGTGTGTGCTGGCATACTCTCTCTATGTCTCTCCAAAAGGCCTTGTGGGGGTCCTGTCCTCATATAGAGCATCCCCAGTGTGTGTGGTGTGTCGGTACGCTTGTGTCGACATGTTTGACGAGGAGGGCTATGTGGAGGCAGAGCAGGTGCAGATGAATGACGTGTCTCCGCCGACACCTGATTGGATGGATATGTGGAAGGTGTTAAATGATAATGTAAACTCCTTGCATAAAAGGTTGGATAAAGCTGAAACCTTGGGACAGTCGGGGTCTCAGCCCATGCCTGATCCTACAGCGCAGAGGCCGTCAGGGTCTCAGAAGCGCCCACTATCCCAAATTATTGACACCGATATCGACACGGATTCTGACTCCAGTGTCGATGGCGATGATGCAAAATTGCAGCCTAAAATGGCTAAAGCCATCCGCTACATGATTATAGCAATGAAGGATGTATTGCACATATCAGAGGTAAACCCTGTCCCTGATAAGAGGGTTTATATGTTTGGGGAGAAAAAGCAAGAGGTGACTTTTCCCCCTTCACATGAGTTAAATGAGTTATGTGAAAAAGCGTGGGATTCCCCTGATAGGAAAGTGCTGATTTCCAAAAGGTTACTTATGGCGTACCCTTTCCCGCCAACGGACAGGATGCGCTGGGAATCCTCCCCTAGGGTAGACAAAGCTCTGACACGCTTATCTAAGAAGGTGGCCCTGCCGTCACAGGATACGGCCTCCCTAAAGGATCCTGCCGATAGGAAGCAGGAAAGTATCCTGAAGTCTGTTTATACACATTCAGGTACTCTACTGAAGCCGGCAATTGCGTCGGCCTGGATGTGTAGTGCTGTAGCAGCATGGACAGATAATCTGTCTGAGGAACTGGATACCTTGGACAAGGATACTATTTTACTGACCCTGGGGCATATAAAAGACGCTGTCCTATATATGAGGGATGCCCAGAGGGACATTTGCCTACTGGGCTCTAGAATAAATGCAATGTCAATTTCTGCCAGAAGGGTCCTGTGGACTCGGCAATGGACAGGTGATGCCGACTCCAAAAAGCACATGGAGGTTTTACCTTACAAGGGTGAGGAATTGTTTGGGGACGGTCTCTCGGACCTAGTTTCCACAGCTACGGCTGGGAAGTCAAATTTTTTGCCATATATTCCTTCACAGCCTAAGAAAGCACCGTATTACCAAATGCAGTCCTTTCGATCACAAAAAAGCAAGAAAGTCAGAGGTGCATCCTTTCTTGCCAGAGGCAGGGGTAGAGGAAAGAAGCTGCACCATACAGCTAGTTCCCAGGAACAGAAGTCCTCCCCGGCTTCCGCTAAATCCACCGCATGACGCTGGGGCTCCACAGGTGGAGCCAGGAGCGGTGGGGGCGCGTCTCCGAAATTTCAGCCACCAGTGGGTTCGCTCACAGGTGGATCCCTGGGCTATACAGATTGTGTCTCAGGGATACAAGCTGGAATTCGAAGTGATGCCCCCTCACCGTTACCTCAAATCGGCCCTGCCAGCTTCCCCCATGGAAAGGGAGGTAGTGTTAGCGGCAATTCACAAGTTATATCTCCAGCATGTGGTGGTAAAGGTTCCCCTCCTTCAACACGGAAGGGGATACTATTCCACAATGTTTGTGGTACCGAAACCGGACGGTTCGGTCAGACCCATATTGAATTTAAAGTCCCTGAACATTTATCTGAAAAGATTCAAGTTCAAAATGGAATCGCTCAGAGCGGTCATTGCAAGCCTGGAAGAGGGGGATTTTAGGGTGTCTCTGGACATGTCCCCATTTATCCACCTCATCAGGAGTACCTCAGATTTGTGGTACAGGACTGTCATTACCAATTCCAGACGTTGCCGTTTGGGCTCTCCACGGCACCGAGAATATTTACCAAGGTAATGGCGGAAATGATGGTGCTCCTTCGAAAGCAAGGAGTCACAATTATCCCATACTTGGATGATCTCCTCATAAAGGCGAGGTCCAGAGAGCAGTTGCTGATCAGCGTAGCACACTCTCAGGAAGTGTTGCAACAGCACGGCTGGATTCTGAATATCCCAAAGTCGCAGCTGATTCCTACGACGCGTCTGCCCTTTCTGGGCATGATTCTGGACACAGACCAGAAGAAGGTGTTTCTCCCGGCGGAGAAGGCTCAGGAGCTCGTGACTCTAGTCAGAGACCTCTTAAAACCGAAACAGGTGTCGGTGCATCACTGCACGCGAGTCCTGGGAAAGAGGGTGGCATCATACGAAGCCATTCCCTTCGGCAGGTTCCATGCGAGGATCTTTCAGTGGGATCTGTTGGACAAGTGGTCCGGATCGCATCTTCAGATGCATCGGCTGATCACCCTATCCCCCAGGGCCAGGGTGTCTCTTCTGTGGTGGCTGCAGAGTGCTCACCTTCTCGAGGGCCGCAGGTTCGGCATACAGGATTGGGTCCTGGTGACCACGGATGCGAGCCTCCGAAGATGGGGGGCAGTCACTCAGGTAAGAAACTTCCAAGGGTTGTGGTCAAGTCAGGAGTCTTGTCTGCACATAAATATCCTGGAACTAAGGGCCATATACAACGCCCTGAGTCAAGCGGAGCCTCTGCTTCGCAACCAACCGGTGCTGATTCAGTCAGACAACATCACCGCAGTGGCTCATGTAAACCGCCAGGGCGGCACAAGAAGCAGGGTGGCGATGGCGGAAGCCACCAGGATTCTTCGTTGGGCGGAGAATCGCGTGCAAGCACTGTCAGCAGTGTTCATTCCGGGAGTGGACAACTGGGAAGCAGACTTCCTCAGCAGGCACGACCTCCACCCGGGAGAGTGGGGACTTCATCAAGAAGTCTTCACGCAGATTACAAATCGATGGGAACTGCCACAGGTGGACATGATGGCATCCCGCCTCAACAAAAAGCTAAAAAGGTATTGCGCCAGGTCAAGGGACCCTCAGGCGATAGCTGTGGACGCACTAGTGACACCGTGGGTGTTCCATTCGGTCTATGTATTTCCTCCTCTTCCTCTCATACCCAAGGTGCTGAGAATCGTAAGAAAAAGAGGAGTGAGAACAATACTCATTGTTCCGGATTGGCCAAGAAGGACTTGGTACCCGGAACTGCAAGAAATGCTCACAGAAGACCCATGGCCTCTGCCTCTAAGACGGGACTTGTTGCAACAGGGGCCCTGTCTGTTCCAAGACTTACCGCGGCTGCGTTTGACGGCATGGCGGTTGAACGCTGGATCCTAGCAGAAAAAGGGCATTCCGGATGAGGTCATTCCTACGCTAATAAAGGCTAGGAAGGACGCGACGGCTCGACATTATCACTGTATATGGCGAAAATATGTTGCGTGGTGTGAGGCCAGGAATGCCCCTACGGAGGAATTCCAGCTGGGCCGTTTCCTTCGCTTCCTACAGTCGGGAGTGACTTTGGGCCTGAAATTGGGTTCCATTAAGGTCCAGATTTCGGCCCTATCCATTTTCTTTCAAAAAGAACTGGCTTCTCTTCCTGAGGTTCAGACGTTTGTTAAGGGAGTGCTGCATATTCAGCCCCCTTTTGTGCCACCAGTGGCACCTTGGGATCTCAACGTGGTGTTGGGTTTCCTGAAATCCCACTGGTTTGAGCCAGTTAAGACCGTGGAGCTGAAGTATCTCACATGGAAGGTGGTCATTCTTTTGGCCTTAGCTTCGGCTAGGCGTGTGTCAGAATTGGCGGCTTTGTCATGTAAAAGCCCCTATCTGGTTTTCCATGTGGACAGGGCAGAATTATGGACTCGTCCACAATTTCTGCCGAAGTTGGTGTCATCTTTTCATTTGAACCAACCTATTGTGGTGCCTACGGCTACTCGTGACTTGGAGGATTCCAAGTTGCTTGATGTAGTCAGGGCTTTGAAGATTTATGTGGCCAGAACGGCTGGAGTCAGGAAAACTGACTCGCTGTTTATCCTGTATGCATCCAACAAGCTGGGTGCTCCTGCTTCAAAGCAAACTATTGCTCGCTGGATCTGTAACACGATTCAGCAGGCTTATTCTGCGGCGGGATTTCCGCATCCAAAATCGATAAAAGCCCATTCCACAAGGAAAGTGGGCTCTTCTTGGGCGGCTGCCCGAGGGGTCTCGGCATTACAGCTTTGCCGAGCAGCTACTTGGTCGGGTTCAAACACCTTTGCAAAATTCTACAAGTTTGATACCCTGGCTGAGGAGGACCTTGTGTTTGCCCATTCGGTGCTGCAGAGTCATCCGCACTCTCCCGCCCGTTTGGGAGCTTTGGTATAATCCCCATAGTCCTTACGGAGTCCCCAGCATCCACTAGGACGTTAGAGAAAATAAGATTTTACTCACCGGTAAATCTATTTCTCGTAGTCCGTAGTGGATGCTGGGCGCCCGTCCCAAGTGCGGACTTTCTGCAATACGTGTATATAGTTATTGCTTAATAAAGGGTTATGTTATGTTGGCATCCGTGGTTGATGCTTTGTTGTTGTTCATACTGTTAACTGGGTATGTTATCACGAGTTATACGGTGTGATTGGTGTGGCTGGTATGAGTCTTACCCTGGATTCCAAAATCCTTTCCTTGTACTGTCAGCTCTTCCGGGCACATTTTCCTTAACTGAGGTCTGGAGGAGGGGCATAGAGGGAGGAGCCAGTGCACACCAGTAGTACTAAATCTTTCTTAGAGTGCCCAGTCTCCTGCGGAGCCCGTCTATTCCCCATGGTCCTTACGGAGTCCCCAGCATCCACTACGGACTACGAGAAATAGATTTACCGGTGAGTAAAATCTTATTTTTACTTTTATTTTTTTCTCTGATGGTTCCCAGTCTGGGAATGCAGCTAGGACCGTCCTTGCGCTATCAATGTCTGCCTACAATGAGGGTGGTCTCCTGAGAGGCCCAACACCTCTGCAACAGGTTGTGAATACAGATAAGAGTATGAGAAGAGGGAGGACAGTGGATGGAGATAATATATGTGGAGAGAGTACAGGGAGAGGGAGAATATATGTAGAAGAGAATAAAAGAGTACAGGAAGAGATTTAATATTTAAAGTAAGAATATGTGGAGAACACAGGTAGAAAGAATATCTGGAGTACGAGTATGGAGAGAGTGCAGGGAGAATATCTGGGTTAAAAGTATGGAGAGAGCACAGGGAGAGGGAGAATATTTGGAGTAAGAGTACAGAGAGCGCAGGGAGAATATCTGGAGTAAGAGTACGGAGAGAGCGCAGGGAGATGGAGAATATTTGGAGTAAGAGTACAGAGAGCGCAGGGAGAATATCTACAGTAAGAGTACGGAGAGAGCGCAGGGAGATGGAGAATATTTGGAGTAAGAGTACAGAGAACGCAGGGAGAAATATCTACAGTAAGAGTACGGAGAGAGCGCAGGGAGAAGAAGAATATCTGGGGTAAGAGTACAGAGAGCGCAGGGAGAATATCTGGAGTAAGAGTACGGAGAGAGCGCAGGGAGATGGAGAATATTTGGAGTAAGAGTACAGAGAGCGCAGGGAGAATATCTACAGTAAGAGTACGGAGAGAGCGCAGGGAGATGGAGAATATTTGGAGTAAGAGTACAGAGAGCGCAGGGAGAATATCTACAGTAAGAGTACGGAGAGAGCGCAGGGAGAAGAAGAATATCTGGGGTAAGAGTACAGAGAGCGCAGGGAGAATATCTGGAGTAAGAGTACGGAGAGAGCGCAGGGAGATGGAGAATATTTGGAGTAAGAGTACAGAGAGCGCAGGGAGAATATCTGGAGTAAGAGTACGGAGAGAGCGCAGGGAGATGGAGAATATTTGGAGTAAGAGTACAGAGAGCGCAGGGAGAATATCTACAGTAAGAGTACGGAGAGAGCGCAGGGAGATGGAGAATATTTGGAGTAAGAGTACAGAGAGCGCAGGGAGAATATCTACAGTAAGAGTACGGAGAGAGCGCAGGGAGAAGAAGAATATCTGGGGTAAGAGTACAGAGAGCGCAGGGAGAATATCTGGCGTAAGAGTACGGAGAGAGCGCAGGGAGATGGAGAATATTTGGAGTAAGAGTACAGAGAGCGCAGGGAGAATATCTACAGTAAGAGTACAGAGAGAGCGCAGGGAGAAGAAGAATATCTGGGGTAAGAGTACGGAGAGAGCGCAGCGAGAGGAAGAATATCTGGTGTAAGAGTACGGAGAGAGTGCAGGGAGAGAGAGAATATCTGGAGTAAGAGTACAGAGAGCGCAGGGAGAATATTTTGATTAAGAGTATGGAGAGAGCACAGGGAGAGGGAGAATATTTGGAGTAAGAGTACAGAGAGCGCAGGGAGAATATCTGGAGTAAGAGTACGGAGAGAGCGCAGGGAGATGGAGAATATTTGGAGTAAGAGTACAGAGAGCGCAGGGAGAATATCTGCAGTAAGAGTACGGAGAGAGTACAGGGAGAGGAAGAATATCTGGAGTAAGAGTACGGAGAAAGCGCAGGGAGGAAGAATATCTGGAGTAAGAGTACAGAGAGAGCGAAGGGAGGATATCTGGAGTAAGAGTACAGAGTGAGCGCAGGGAAAGAGAGTATAGTTGGAGTAAGAGTACGAAGAGAGCGCAGGGAGAGGGAGAATATTTGCAGTAATAGTACGGAGAGAGTGCAGGGAGAATATCTGGAGTAAAAGTACAGAGAGAGTGCAGGTAGAGGGAGAATATTTGGAGTAAGAGTACAGAGAGAGTGCAGGTAGAGGGAGAATATTTGGAGTAAGAGTACAGAGAGCACAGGGAGAATATCTGAGTAAGAGTACGGAGAGAGCGCAGGGAGAGGAAGAATATGTGGAGTAAGAGTACGGCGACAGTGCAGGGAGAGGGGGAATATTTGGAGTAAGAGTACGGGTAAAGCGAAGGGCGATGGACAATATTTGGAGTAAGAGTACGGAGAAAGTACATGGTGGAGAATATCTGGAGTAAGAGTACGCAGAAAGCGCAGAGAGAGGGAAAATATCTGGAGTAAGCGTACAGAGAGAGTGCAGCGAGAGGAAGAATATCTGGGGTAAGAGTACTGAGAGAGCGCAGGGAGAGAGTATATGGAGTAAGAGTACAGAAAGAGCACAGAGAGTAAAAACATCTGGAGTAAGAGTACAGAGAGAGCGCAGGGAGAGGGAGAATATTTGGAGTAAGAGTACGGAGAAAGCGTAGGAAGAGGGAGAATATATGGCGTAAGAGTATGGAGAGCGCGAAGGGAGAAAGAGAATATTTGGAGTAAGAGTACAGAAAGAGCGCAGGGAGGAAAATATCTGGAGTAAGAGTATGAAGTGAGCGCAGGGAGAGGGAGAATATTTGGAGTAAGAGTACGGAGAGAGCACAGGGAGAATATCTG
This sequence comes from Pseudophryne corroboree, assembly GCF_028390025.1. Taxonomy (NCBI): domain Eukaryota; kingdom Metazoa; phylum Chordata; class Amphibia; order Anura; family Myobatrachidae; genus Pseudophryne; species Pseudophryne corroboree. Next base: position 4,991,781 of record NC_086455.1, on the reverse strand, counting down.
GACTAACAGTACGGAGAGAGCACAGAGAATATCTGGACTAAGAGTATGGAGAGAGGGAGAATATCTGGAGTAAGAGTACGGAGAGAGCACAGAGAATATCTGGAGTAAGAGTATGGAGAGAGGGAGAATATCTGGAGTAAGAGCACGGAGAGAGCGCAGGGAGAGGAAGAATATCTGGAGTAAGAGTACGGAGTGAGTGCAGGGAGAGGGAGAATATTTTGAATGAGTACGTTGAGAGTGCAGGGAGAGGAAGAATATCTGCAGTAAGAGTACGGAGAGCGCAGGGAGAGGAAGAATATCTGGAGAAAGAGTCCGGAGAGGAAGAATATCTGGAGTAAGTACAGAGAGAGCACAAGGAGAATATTTGGAGTAAGAGTACGGAGAGAGTGCAGGGAGAGGAAGACTATCTGGAGTAAGAGTACAGAGAGAGCGCAGGGAGGATATCTGGAGTAAGAGTACAGAGAGAGCGCAGGGAAAGAGGGTATAGTTGGAGTAAGAGAGCGCAGGGAGAGGGAGAATATTTGCAGTAATAGTACGGAGAGAGTGCAGGGAGAATATCTGGAGTAAAAGTACAGAGAGAGTGCAGGTAGAGGGAGAATATTTGGAGTAAGTACAGAGAGCGCAGGGAGAGGCGGAATATTTGGAGTAAGAGTACGGAGAAAGCGAAGGGAGATGGACAATATTTGGAGTAAGACTACGGAGAGAGCACAGGGAGTAGAATATTTGGAGTAAGAGTACGGAGAAAGCACAGAGAGAGGGAGAATATCTGGAGTAAGCGTACAGAGAGAGCGCAGCAAGAGGAAGAATATCTGGGGTAAGAGTACTGAGAGAGCGCAAGGAGAGGGAGAATATCTCGAGTAGGAGTATGGAGAGAGCGCAGGGAGAGGAAGAATATCTGGAGTAAGAGTACGGAGTCAGTGCAGGGAGAGGGAGAATATTTTGAATAAGAATACGTTGAGAGCGCAGGGAGAGGAAGAATATCTGCAGTAAGAGTACGGAGAGAGCGCAGGGAGAGGAAGAATATCTGCAGTAAGAGTACGGAGAGAGCGCAGGGAGAGGAAGAATATCTGGAGAAAGAGTCCGGAGAGGAAGAATATCTGGAGTAAGTACAGAGAGAGCACAAGGAGAATATTTGGATTAAGAGTACGGAGAGAGTGCAGGGAGAGGAAGACTATCTGGAGTAAGAGTACAGAGAGAGTTCAGGGAGAGGAAGAATATCTGGAGTAAGAGTACAGAGAGAGCGCAGGGAGGATATCTGGAGTAAGAGTACAGAGAGAGCGCAGGGAAAGAGGGTATAGTTGGAGTAAGAGAGCGCAGGGAGAGGGAGAATATTTGCAGTAATAATACAGAGAGAGTGCAGGGAGAATATCGAGTAAAAGTACAGAGAGAGTGCAGGTAGAGGGTGAATATTTGAAGTAAGAGTACAGAGAGCGCAGGGAGAATATCTGGAGTAAGAGTACGGAGAGAGCGCAGGGAGAAGAAGAATATGTGGAGTAAGATTATGGCGACAGTGCAGGGAGAGGGAGAATATTTGGAGTAAGAGTACGGAGAGAGCGCAGGGAGAGGGAGAATATCTGGAGTAAGAGTACGGAGAAAGCGCAGGGAGAGGGACAATATTTGGAGTAAGAGTTCGGAGAGAACGCAGGGAGGAGAATATTTGGAGTGAGTACGGAGAAAGCGCAGGGAGAGGGAGAATATATGGAGTAAGAGGGTATATGGAGTAAGAGTACAGAAAGAGCGCAGGGAGTAAAAATATCTGGAGTTAGAGTACGGAGAGAGTGCAGGGAGAGGGACAATATTTGGAGTAAGAGTTCGGAGATTGCGCAGGGAGAAGGAGAATATTTGGAGTAAGAGTACGGAGAAAGCGTAGGGAGAGGGAGAACATATGGCGTAAGAGTATGGAGAGAGTGCAGGGAGAAAGAGAGTATATGGAGTAAGAGTACAGAAAGAGCACAGGGAGTAAAAACATCTGGAGTAAGAGTACAGAGAGAGCGCAGGGAGAGGGAGAATATCTGGAGTAAGTACGGCGAGAGCATGGAGGAGAATATTTGGAGTAAGAGTACAGAGAAAGCGCAGGGAGAGGGAGACTATCTGGAGTAAGAGTATGGAGAGCGCACAGGGAGAAAGAGAATATTTGGAGTAAGAGTACAGAAAGAGCGCAGGGAGGAAAATATCTGGAGTAAGAGTTTGAAGTGAGCGCAGGGAGAGGGAGAATATTTGGAGTAAGAGTACGGAGAGAGCACAGGGAGAATATCTGGAGTAACAGTACGGAGAGAGCACAGAGAATATGTGGCCTAAGAGTATGGAGAGAGGGAGAATATCTGGAGTAAGAGTACGGAGAGAGCACAGAGAATATCTGGAGTAAGAGTACGGAGAGAGCACAGAGAATATCTGGAGTAAGAGTACAGAGAGAGCACAGAGAATATCTGGAGTAAGAGTACGGAGAGAGCACAGAGAATATCTAGAGTAAGAGTACGGAGAATATCTGGAGTAAGAGTACAGAGAGAGCACAGAGAATATCTGGAGTAAGAGTACGGAGAGAGGGAGAATATCTGGAGTAAGAGTACAGAGAGAGGGAAAATATCTGGAGTAAGAGTACGGAGAGAGGGAGAAGATCTGGAGTAAGAGTATGGAGAGAGGGAGAATATCTGGAGTAAGAGTATGGAGAATATCTGGAGTAAGAGTACGGAGAATATCTGGAGTAAGAGTACGGAGAGAGGGAGAATATCTGGAGTAAGAGTACGGAGAGAGGGAGAATATCTGGAGTAAAAGTACGGAGAGAGGGAGAATATCTGGAGTAAGAGTACGGAGAGAGGGAGAATATCTGGAGTAAGAGTACGGAGAGAGGGAGAATATCTGGAGTAAGAGTACGGAGAGAGTGCAGGGAGTGAAAAAGAGGAGAAAAATCCACACCCAGGCAACACTTGGTATGTACATGCATAAATACATGACAGCATACAAAAGGTAAGAATGATCATAATATATGTGATGTCCCTGTGCACAGCAATGAGCAAAAATGTATAAAACACTAAAACCAACTGTCCACAATGACGGCGGCCATTTTCTTGAAGTACAATACACTTTCTTGCTATCTCACTGATTAATATTTTCTCACTGTCATTTGCTTCATCTCTATGTGAATTTCAACTAATAAATATGTGACACCACAGAAGCATCCGACTCTTATTAGGGAAATACATGCAGAGAGGCGGCCATGTTGCTGTTGTTTAGACACCCACAGCACTACTATACAAACCTCTCTATTTAGGACATACCACGTGATGCTGCGGGGGGGCGGGGTCACGCACTCCCCCGGGCGCCATGTTGGAAGCTGGAGAGCGGCTGTACCTCAGCCATACTCTATAAGTACATCCGGGTCAGTGAGCCGGGCGGAGGTAACTTCTGTGTGTGATAATGTTATTATTCTCCTCAGAAGGGGAGATATGAGGGCGGGTTATTATACAGTGCGGTATAACGGGGGATAAAGAGCGCCCCCTGTGTGTAATGTGGCGTTATTATCATTATTATATAGAAGAGGGGTCTGTATAGTGATATATAATGAGGGATAATCAATCCTCCAGCACACACTGTGTATGTGATATTATTATATAGGGGGAGGGGTCTGTATAGTGATGTATAATGAGGGGTAATCTCCCAGCACACACTGTGTATGTGATATTATTATATAGGGGGAGAGGTCTGTATAGTGATATATAATGAGGGATAATCTCCCAGCGCACACTGTGTATGTGATATTATTATATAGGGGGAGGGGTCTGTATAGTGATATATAATGAGGGATAAGCTCCCAGCACACACTGTGTATGTGATATTATTATATAGGGGAGGGGTCTGTATAGTGATATATAATGAGGGATAAGCTCCCAGCACACACTGTGTATGTGATATTATATAGGGGGAGAGGTCTGTATAGTGATATATAATGAGGGATAATCTCCCAGCGCACACTGTGTATGTGATATTATTATATAGGGGGAGGGGTCTGTATAGTGATATATAATGAGGGATAAGCCCCCAGCACACACTGCGTATGTGATATTATTATATAGGGGAGGGGTCTGTATAGTGATATATAATGAGGGATAAGCCCCCAGCACACACTGTGTATGTGATATTATTATATAGGGGAGGGGTCTGTATAGTGATATATAATGAGGGATAAGCCCCCAGCACACACTGTGTATGTGATATTATATAGGGGAGGGGTCTGTATAGTGATATATAATGAGGGATAAGCTCCCAGCACACACTGTGTATGTGATATTATTATATAGGGGGAGGGGTCTGTATAGTGATATATAATGAGGGATAATCTCCCAGCACACACTGTGTATGTGATATTATTATATAGGGGAGGGGTCTGTATAGTGATATATAATGAGGGATAAGCCCCCAGCACACACTGTGTATGTGATATTATTATATAGGGGAGGGGTCTGTATAGTGATATATAATGAGGGATAAGCTCCCAGCACACACTGTGTATGTGATATTATTATATAGGGGGAGGGGTCTGTATAGTGATATATAATGAGGGATAATCTCCCAGCACACACTGTGTATGTGATATTATTATATAGGGGGAGAGGTCTGTATAGTGATATATAATGAGGGATAATCTCCCAGCACACACTGTGTATGTGATATTATTATATAGGGGGAGGGGTCTGTATAGTGATATATAATGAGGGATAAGCTCCCAGCACACACTGTGTATGTGATATTATTATATAGGGGAGGGGACTGTATAGTGATATATAATGGGGGATAAGTTCCCAGCACACACTGTGTATGTGATATTATTATATAGGGGGATGGGTCTGTATAGTGATATATAATGAGGGATAATCTCCCAGCACACACTGTGTATGTGATATTATTATATAGGGGGAGGGGTCTGTATAGTTATATATAATAAGGGATAATCTCCCAGCACACACTGTGTATGTGATATTATTATATAGGGGGAGGGGTCTGTATAGTGATATATAATGAGGGATAAACTCCCAGCGCGCACACTGTGTATGTGATATTATTATATAGGGGGAGCGGTATGTATAGTGATATATAATGAGGGATAAGCTCCCAGCACACACTGTGTATGTGATATTATTATATAGGGGAGGGGACTGTATAGTGATATATAAGGGGGGATAACTTCCCAGCACACACTGTGTATGTGATATTATTATATAGGGGAGGGGTCTGTATAGTGATATATAATGAGGGATAAGCTCCCAGCACACACTGTGTATGTGATATTATTATATAGGGGGATGGGTCTGTATAGTGATATATAATGAGGGATAATCTCCCAGCACACACTGTGTATGTGATATTATTATATAGGGGGAGGGGTCTGTATAGTGATATATAATGAGGGATAATCTCCCAGCAGACACTGTGTATGTGATATTATTATATAGGGGGGAGGGGTCTGTATAGTTATAATAAGAATTTACTTACCGATAATTCTATTTCTCGTAGTCCGTAGTGGATGCTGGGGACTCCGTCAGGACCATGGGGAATAGCGGCTCCGCAGGAGACAGGGCACAAAAGTAAAAGCTTTAGGATCAGGTGGTGTGCACTGGCTCCTCCCCCTATGACCCTCCTCCAAGCCTCAGTTAGGATACTGTGCCCGGACGAGCGTACACAATAAGGAAGGATTTTGAATCCCGGGTAAGACTCATACCAGCCACACCAATCACACTGTACAACCTGTGATCTGAACCCAGTTAACAGCATGATAACAGCGGAGCCTCTGAAAAGATGGCTCACAACAATAATAACCCGATTTTTGTAACAATAACTATGTACAAGTATTGCAGACAATCCGCACTTGGGATGGGCGCCCAGCATCCACTACGGACTACGAGAAATAGAATTATCGGTAAGTAAATTCTTATTTTCTCTGACGTCCTAAGTGGATGCTGGGGACTCCGTCAGAACCATGGGGATTATACCAAAGCTCCCAAACGGGCGGGAGAGTGCGGATGACTCTGCAGCACCGAGTGAGAGAACTCCAGGTCCTCCTCAGCCAGGGTGTGCCCCTGACCAAGTAGCAGCTCGGCAAAGTTGTAAAGCCGAGACCCCTCGGGCAGCCGCCCAAGATGAGCCCACCTTCCTTGTGGAATGGGCATTTACATATTTTGGCTGTGGCAGGCCTGCCACAGAATGTGCAAGCTGAATTGTACTACACATCCAACTAGCAATCGTCTGCTTAGAAGCAAGAGCACCCAGTTTGTTGGGTGCATACAGGATAACAGCAAGTCAGTTTACCTGACTCCAGCCGTCCTGGAAACCTATATTTTCAGGGCCCTGACAACATCTAGCAACTTGGAGTCCTCCAAGTCCCTAGTAGCCGCAGGTACCACAATAAGCTGGTTCAGGTGAAACGCTGACACCACCTTAGGGAGAAACTGGGGACGAGTCCGCAGCTCTGCCCTGTCCGAATGGACAATCAGATATGGGCTTTTGTGAGACAAAGCCGCCAATTCTGACACTCGCCTGGCCGAGGCCAGGGCCAACATCATGGTCACTTTCCATGTGAGATATTTCAAATCCACAGATTTGAGCGGTTTAAACCAATGTGATTTGAGGAATCCCAGAACTACGTTGAGATCCCACAGTGCCACTGGAGGCACAAAAGGGGGTTGTATATGCAGTACTCCCTTGACAAACTTCTGGACTTCAGGAACTGAAGCCAATTCTTTCTGGAAGAAAATCGACAGGGCCGAAATTTGAACCTTAATGGACCCCAATTTGAGGCCCATAGACACTCCTGTTTGCAGGAAATGCAGGAATCGACCGAGTTGAAATTTCTTCGTGGGGCCTTCCTGGCCTCACACCACGCAACATATTTTCGCCACATGTGGTGATAATGTTGTGCGGTCACCTCCTTCCTGGCTTTGACCAGGGTAGGAATGACCTCTTCCGGAATGCCTTTTTCCCTTAGGATCCGGCGTTCAACCGCCATGCCGTCAAACGCAGCCGCGGTAAGTCTTGGAACAGACATGGTACTTGCTGAAGCAAGTCCCTTCTTAGCGGCAGAGGCCATGAGTCCTCTGTGAGCATCTCTTGAAGTTCCGGGTACCAAGTCCTTCTTGGCCAATCCGGAGCCACGAGTATAGTTCTTACTCCTCTACGTCTTATAATTCTCAGTACCTTAGGTATGAGAAGCAGAGGAGGGAACACATACACCGACTGGTACACCCACGGTGTTACCAGAACGTCCACAGCTATTGCCTGAGGGTCTCTTGACCTGGCGCAATACCTGTCCAGTTTTTTGTTCAGGCGGGACGCCATCATGTCCACCTTTGGTCTTTCCCAACGGTTCACAATCATGTGGAAGACTTCCCGATGAAGTCCCCACTCTCCCGGGTGGAGGTCGTGCTGAGGAAGTTTGCTTCCCAGTTGTCCACTCCCGGAATGAACACTGCTGACAGTGCTATCACATGATTTTCCGCCCAGCGAAGAATCCTTGCAGTTTCTGCCATTGCCCTCCTGCTTCTTGTGCCGCCCTGTCTGTTTACGTGGGCGACTGCCGTGATGTTGTCCCACTAGATCAATACCGGCTGACCTTGAAGCAGAGGTCTTGCTAAGCTTAGAGCATTGTAAATTGCTCTTAGCTCCAGTACATTTTTGTGGAGAGAAGTCTCCAGACTTGATCACACTCCCTGGAAATTTTTTCCTTCTGTGACTGCTCCCCAGCCTTTCAGGCTGGCATCCGTGGTCACCAGGACCCAGTCCTGAATGCCGAATCTGTGGCCCTTTAGTAGATGAGCCCTCTGCAGCCACCACAGAAGAGACACCCTTGTCCTTGGAGACAGGGTTATCCGCTGATGCATCTGAAGATGCGATCCGGACCATTTTTCCAGCAGATCCCACTGAAAAGTTCTTGCGTGAAATCTGCCGAATGGAATCGCTTCGTAAGAAGCCACCATTTTTCCCAGGACCCTTGTGCAATGATGCACTGACACTTTTCCTGGTTTTAGGAGGTTCCTGACTAGCTCGGATAACTCCCTGGCTTTCTCCTCCGGGAGAAACACCTTTTTCTGGACTGTGTCCAGAATCATCCCTAGGAACAGCAGACGTGTCGTCGGAGACAGCTGCGATTTTGGAATATTTAGAATCCACCCGTGCTGTCGTAGAACTACTTGAGATAGTGCTACTCCGACATCCAACTGTTCTCTGGACCTTGCCCTTATCAGGAGATCGTCCAAGTAAGGGATAATTAAGACGCCTTTTCTTTGAAGAAGAATCATCATTTCGGCCATTACCTTGGTAAAGACCCGGGGTGCCGTGGACAATCCAAACGGCAGCGTCTGAAACTGATAGTGACAGTTTTGTACCACGAACCTGAGGTACCCTTGGTGAGAAGGGCAAATTGGGACATGGAGGTAAGCATCCTTGATGTCCAGGGACACCATATAGTCCCCTTCTTCCTGGTTCGCTATCACTGCTCTGAGTGACTCCATCTTGATTTGAACCTTTGTATGTAAGTGTTCAAATATTTCAGATTTAGAATAGGTCTCACCGAGCCGTCTGGCTTCAGTACCACAATATAGTGTGGAATAATACCCCTTTCCTTGTTGTAGGAGGGGTACTTTGATTATCACCTGCTGGGAATACAGCTTGTGAATTGTTTCCAATACTGCCTCCCTGTCGGAGGGAGACGTTGGTAAAGCAGACTTCAGGAACCTGCGAGGGGGAGACGTCTCGTATTTCCAATCTGTACCCCTGGGATACTACTTGTAGGATCCAGGGGTCCACTTGCGAGTGAGCCCACTGCGCGCTGAAACTCTTGAGACGACCCCCCACCGCACCTGAGTCCTGTACGGCCCCAGCGTCATGCTGAGGACTTGGCAAAAGCGGTGGAGGGCTTCTGTTCCTGGGAATGGGCTGCCTGCTGCAGTCTTCTTCCCTTTCCTCTATCCCTGGGCAGATATGACTGGCCTTTTGCCTGCTTGCCCTTATGGGGACGAAAGGACTGAGGCTGAAAAGACGGTGTCTTTTTCTGCTGAGATGTGACTTGGGGTAAAAAAGGTGGATTTTCCAGCTGTTGCCGTGGCCACCAGGTCCGATGGACCGACCCCAAATAACTCCTCCCCTTTATACGGCAATACTTCCATGTGCCGTTTGGAATCTGCATCACCTGACCACTGTCGTGTCCATAAACATCTTCTGGCAGATATGGACATCGCATTTACTCTTGATGCCAGAGTGCAAATATCCCTCTGTGCATCTCGCATATATGGAAATGCATCCTTTAAATGCTCTATAGTCAAGGGTATCAATATTTTCAGTCAGGGAATCCGACCAAGCCACCCCAGCGCTGCACATCCAGGCTGAGGCGATCGCTGGTCGCAGTATAACACCAGTATGTGTGTATATACTTTTTAGGATATTTTCCAGCCTCCTATCAGCTGGCTCCTTGAGGGCGGCCGTATCTGGAGACGGTAACGCCACTTGTTTTGATAAGCGTGTGAGCGCCTTATCCACCCTAAGGGGTGTTTCCCAACGCGCCCTAACTTCTGGCGGGAAAGGGTATAACGCCAATAATTTTCTATCGGGGGAAACCCACGCATCATCACACACTTCATTTAATTTTATCTGATTCAGGAAAAACTACAGGTAGTTTTTTCACACCCCACATAATACCCTCTTTTGTGGTACTTGTAGTATCAGAAATATGTAACACCTCCTTCATTGCCCTTAACATGTAACGTGTGGCCCAAATGGAAAATACGTTTGTTTCTTCACCGTCGACACTGGAGTCAGTGTCCGTGTCTGTGTCTGTGTCGACCGACTGAGGTAAATGGGCGTTTTAAAGCCCCTGACGGTGTTTGAGACGCCTGGACAGGTACTAATTGGTTTGCCGGCCGTCTCATGTCGTCAACCGACCTTGCAGCGTGTTGACATTATCACGTAATTCCCTAAATAAGCCATCCATTCCGGTGTCGACTCCCTAGAGAGTGACATCACCATTACAGGCAATTGCTCCGCCTCCTCACCAACATCGTCCTCATACATGTCGACACACACGTACCGACACACAGCACACACACAGGGAATGCTCTGATAGAGGACAGGACCCCACTAGCCCTTTGGGGAGACAGAGGGAGAGTTTGCCAGCACACACCAAAACGCTATATTATACAGGGACAACCTTATATAAGTGTTTTCCCTTATAGCATCTTAATATATAATAATATCGCCAAATAAGTGCCCCCCCTCTCTGTTTTAACCCTGTTTCTGTAGTGCAGTGCAGGGGAGAGCCTGGGAGCCTTCCTAGCAGCGGAGCTGTGTAGGAAAATGGCGCTGTGTGCTGAGGAGAATAGGCCCCGCCCCCTTTTCGGCGGGCTTCTTCTCCCGTTTTTCTGACAACCTGGCAGGGGTTAAATACATCCATATAGCCCCAGGGGCTATATGTGATGTATTTTTAGCCAGCATAGGTACTTTCATTGCTGCCCAGGGCGCCCCCCCAAGCGCCCTGCACCCTCAGTGACCGTTGGTGTGAAGTGTGCTGAGAGCAATGGCGCACAGCTGCAGTGCTGTGCGCTACCTCATGAAGACTGAGAAGTCTTCAGCCGCCGATTTCTGGACCTCTTCTCTCTTCAGCATCTGCAAGGGGGTCAGCGGCGCGGCTCCGGTGACCCATCCAGGCTGTACCTGTGATCGTCCCTCTGGAGCTAGTGTCCAGTAGCCTAAGATGCCAATCCATCCTGCACGCAGGTGAGTTCACTTCTTCTCCCCTAAGTCCCTCGATGCAGTGAGCCTGTTGCCAGCAGGACTCACTGAAAATAAAAAACCTAACAAAACTTTTACTCTAAGCAGCTCTTTAGGAGAGCCACCTAGATTGCACCCTTCTCGGCCGGGCACAAAAACCTAACTGAGGCTTGGAGGAGTGTCATAGGGGGAGGAGCCAGTGCACACCACCTGATCCTAAAGCTTTTACTTTTGTGCCCTGTCTCCTGCGGAGCCGCTATTCCCCATGGTCCTGACGGAGTCCCCAGCATCCACTTAGGACGTCAGAGAAATATAATAAGGGATAATCTCCCAGCACACGCTGTGTATGTGATATTATTATATAGGGGAGGGGTCTGTATAGTGATATATAATGAGGGATAAACTCCCAGCGCACACACTTTGTATGTGATATTATTATATAGGGGGAGCGGTATTATAGTGATATATAATGAGGGATAAGCTCCCAGCACACACTGTGTATGTGATATTATTATATAGGGGGAGGGGTCTGTATAGTGATATATAATGAGGAATTAGCTCCCAGCACACACTGTGTATGTGATATTATTATATAGGGGGAGGGGGCCTGAATAGTGATATATAATGAGGGATAAGCTCCCAGCACACACACTCTGTATGTGATATTATTATATAGGGGAGGGGTCTGTATAGTGATATATAATGAGAGATAAGCTCCCAGCACACACTGTGTATGTGATATTATTATATAGGGGAGGGGTCTGTATAGTGATATATAATGAGAGATAAGCTCCCAGCACACACTGTGTATGTGATATTATATAGGGGAGGGGTCTGTATAGTGATATATAATGAGAGATAAGCTCCCAGCACACACTGTGTATGTGATATTATTATATAGGGGGAGGTGGTCTGTATAGTGATATATAATGAGAGATAAGCTCCCAGCACACACTGTGTATGTGATATTATTATATAGGGGAGGGGTCTGTATAGTGATATATAATGAGAGATAATCTCCCAGCACACACTGTTTATGTGATATTATTATATAGGGGAGGGGTCTGTATAGTGATATATAATGAGAGATAAGCTCCCAGCACACACTGTGTATGTGATATTATTATATAAGGGGTGGGGTCTGTAAAGTATTATCTAGAGAGGAATTTACTCTGTTTTGATTATTATTCTTATATTTACTCCTAGACACTTACGTCATGAAGTCACAGAATCTTTTATAAGACTTCCAGTGAAAGCGATTCCCGTTCTGTATAAGTCACTGATTTACTGAGGATGGACAAAAACAAGAGTGACAGGATATTACATCTCACCCTGGAGATCATCTACGTGCTGACCGGGGAGGTGAGGTCTTATGGGAGCGTCACAGTGACATCACTCTTATCTCTAGTAATAATACAGGGACGTGACCGGGGAGGTGAGGTATTATGGGAGCGTCACAGTGACATCACTCTTATCTCTAGTAATAATACAGGGACGTGACCGGGGAGGTGAGGTCTTATGGGAGTGTCACAGTGACATCACTCTTATCTCTAGTAATAATACAGGGACATGACCGGGGAGGTGAGGTCTTATGGGAGCGTCACAGTGACATCACTCTTATCTCTAGTAATAATACAGGGACGTGACCGGGGAGGTGAGGTATTATGGGAGCGTCACAGTGACATCACTCTTATCTCTAGTAATAATACAGGGACGTGACCGGGGAGGTGAGGTCTTATGGGAGCGTCACAGTGACATCACTCTTATCTCTAGTAATAATACAGGGACATGACCGGGGAGGTGAGGTCTTATGGGAGCGTCACAGTGACATCACTCTTATCTCTAGTAATAATACAGGGACGTGACCGGGGAGGTGAGGTCTTATGGGAGCGTCACAGTGACATCACTCTTATCTCTAGTAATAATACAGGGACGTGACCGGGGAGGTGAGGTCTTATGGGAGCGTCACAGTGACATCACTCTTATCTCTAGTAATAATACAGGGACGTGACCGGGGAGGTGAGGTCTTATGGGAGCGTCACAGTGACATCACTCTTATCTCTAGTAATAATACAGGGACGTGACCGGGAGGTGAGGTCTTATGGGAGCGTCACAGTGACATCACTCTTATCTCTAGTAATAATACAGGGACGTGACCGGGGAGGTGAGGTCTTATGGGAGCGTCACAGTGACGTCACTCTTATCTCTAGTAATAATACAGGGACATGACCGGGGAGGTGAGGTCTTATGGGAGCGTCACAGTGACGTCACTCTTATCTCTAGTAATAATACAGGGACGTGACCGGGGAGGTGAGGTCTTATGGGAGCGTCACAGTGACATCACTCTTATCTCTAGTAATAATACAGGGACGTGACCGGGGAGGTGAGATCTTATGGGAGCGTCACAGTGACATCACTCTTATCTCTAGTAATAATACAGGGACGTGACCGGGGAGGTGACGTCTTATGGGAGCATCACAGTGACATCATTCTTATCACTAGTAATAATACAGGGACGTGACCGGGGAGGTGAGGTCTTATGGGAGCGTCACAGTGACATCACTCTTATCTCTAGTAATAATACAGGGACATGACCGGGGAGGTGAGGTCTTATGGGAGCGTCACAGTGACATCACTCTTATCTCTAGTAATAATACAGGGACATGACCGGGGAGGTGAGGTCTTATCTCTAGTAATAATACAGGGACGTGACCGGGGAGGTGAGGTCTTATGGGAGCGTCACAGTGACATCACTCTTATCTCTAGTAATAATACAGGGACATGACCGGGGAGGTGAGGTCTTATCTCTAGTAATAATACAGGGACGTGACCGGGGAGGTGAGGTCTTATGGGAGCGTCACAGTGACATCACTCTTATCTCTAGTAATAATACAGGGACGTGACCGGGGAGGTGACGTCTTATGGGAGCATCACAGTGACATCACTCTTCCTCTAGTAATAATACAGGGACGTGACCGGGAGGTGAGGTCTTATGGGAGCGTCACAGTGACGTCACTCTTATCTCTAGTAATAATACAGGGACGTGACCGGGGAGGTGAGGTCTTATGGGAGCGTCACAGTGACATCACTCTTATCTAGTAATAATACAGCGACATGACCGGGGAGGTGAGGTCTTATGGGAGCGTCACAGTGACATCACTCTTATCACTAGTAATAATACAGGGACGTGACCGGGAGGTGAGGTCTTATGGGAGCGTCACAGTGACGTCATTCTTATCTATAGTAATAATACAGGGACGTGACCGGGGAGGTGAGGTCTTATGGGAGCGTCACAGTGATATCACTCTTATCTCTAGTAATAATACAGGGACGTGACCGGGGAGGTGAGGTCTTATGGGAGTGTCACAGTGACATCACTCTTATCTCTAGTAATAATACAGGGACGTGACCGGGGAGGTGAGGTCTTATGGGAGCGTCACAGTGACATCACTCTTATCACTAGTAATAATACAGGGACGTGACCGGGAGGTGAGGTCTTATGGGAGCGTCACAGTGACATCACTCTTATCTCTAGTAATAATACAGGGACATGACCGGGGAGGTGAGGTCTTATGGGAGCGTCACAGTGACATCACTCTTATCTCTAGTAATAATACAGGGACGTGACCGGGGAGGTGAGGTCTTATGGGAGCGTCACAGTGACATCACTCTTATCTCTAGTAATAATACAGGGACGTGACCGGGAGGTGAGGTCTTATGGGAGCGTCACAGTGACATCACTCTTATCTCTAGTAATAATACAGGGACATGACCGGGGAGGTGAGGTCTTATGGGAGCGTCACAGTGACATCACTCTTATCTCTAGTAATAATACAGGGACGTGACCGGGGAGGTGAGGTCTTATGGGAGCGTCACAGTGACATCACTCTTATCTCTAGTAATAATACAGGGACGTGACCGGGGAGGTGAGGTCTTATGGGAGCGTCACAGTGACATCACTCTTATCTCTAGTAATAATACAGGGACGTGACCGGGGAGGTGAGGTCTTATGGGAGCGTCACAGTGACATCACTCTTATCTAGTAATAATACAGCGACATGACCGGGGAGGTGAGGTCTTATGGGAGCGTCACAGTGACATCACTCTTATCTCTAGTAATAATACAGGGACGTGACCGGGAGGTGAGGTCTTATGGGAGCGTCACAGTGACGTCATTCTTATCTATAGTAATAATACAGGGACGTGACCGGGGAGGTGAGGTCTTATGGGAGCGTCACAGTGACATCACTCTTATCACTAGTAATAATACAGGGACGTGACCGGGAGGTGAGGTCTTATGGGAGCGTCACAGTGACATCACTCTTATCTCTAGTAATAATACAGGGACATGACCGGGGAGGTGAGGTCTTATGGGAGCGTCACAGTGACATCACTCTTATCTCTAGTAATAATACAGGGACGTGACCGGGGAGGTGAGGTCTTATGGGAGCGTCACAGTGACATCACTCTTATCTCTAGTAATAATACAGGGACGTGACCGGGGAGGTGTGGTCTTATGGGAGCGTCACAGTGACATCACTCTTATCTCTAGTAATAATACAGGGACGTGACCGGGAGGTGAGGTCTTATGGGAGCGTCACAGTGACATCACTCTTATCTCTAGTAATAATACAGGGACGTGACCGGGGAGGTGAGGTCTTATGGGAGCGTCACAGTGACATCACTCTTATCTCTAGTAATAATACAGGGACGTGACCGGGGAGGTGTGGTCTTATGGGAGCGTCACAGTGACATCACTCTTATCTCTAGTAATAATACAGGGAAGTGACCGGGGAGGTGAGGTATTATGGGAGCGTCACAGTGACATCACTCTTATCTCTAGTAATAATACAGGGACGTGACCGGGAGGTGAGGTCTTATGGGAGCGTCACAGTGACATCACTCTTATCTCTAGTAATAATACAGGGACGTGACCGGGGAGGTGAGGTCTTATGGGAGCGTCACAGTGACGTCACTCTTATCTCTAGTAATAATACAGGGACGTGACCGGGGAGGTGAGGTCTTATGGGAGCGTCACAGTGACATCACTCTTATCTCTAGTAATAATACAGGGACGTGACCGGGGAGGTGAGGTCTTATGGGAGCGTCACAGTGACATCACTCTTATCTCTAGTAATAATACAGGGACGTGACCGGGGAGGTGAGATCTTATGGGAGCGTCACAGTGACATCACTCTTATCTCTAGTAATAATACAGGGACGTGACCGGGGAGGTGACGTCTTATGGGAGCATCACAGTGACATCATTCTTATCACTAGTAATAATACAGGGACGTGACCGGGGAGGTGAGGTCTTATGGGAGCGTCACAGTGACATCACTCTTATCTCTAGTAATAATACAGGGACATGACCGGGGAGGTGAGGTCTTATCTCTAGTAATAATACAGGGACGTGACCGGGGAGGTGAGGTCTTATGGGAGCGTCACAGTGACATCACTCTTATCTCTAGTAATAATACAGGGACATGACCGGGGAGGTGAGGTCTTATCTCTAGTAATAATACAGGGACGTGACCGGGGAGGTGAGGTCTTATGGGAGCGTCACAGTGACATCACTCTTATCTCTAGTAATAATACAGGGACGTGACCGGGGAGGTGACGTCTTATGGGAGCATCACAGTGACATCACTCTTCCTCTAGTAATAATACAGGGACGTGACCGGGAGGTGAGGTCTTATGGGAGCGTCACAGTGACGTCACTCTTATCTCTAGTAATAATACAGGGACGTGACCGGGGAGGTGAGGTCTTATGGGAGCGTCACAGTGACATCACTCTTATCTAGTAATAATACAGCGACATGACCGGGGAGGTGAGGTCTTATGGGAGCGTCACAGTGACATCACTCTTATCACTAGTAATAATACAGGGACGTGACCGGGAGGTGAGGTCTTATGGGAGCGTCACAGTGACGTCATTCTTATCTACAGTAATAATACAGGGACGTGACCGGGGAGGTGAGGTCTTATGGGAGCGTCACAGTGACATCACTCTTATCACTAGTAATAATACAGGGACGTGACCGGGAGGTGAGGTCTTATGGGAGCGTCACAGTGACATCACTCTTATCTCTAGTAATAATACAGGGACATGACCGGGGAGGTGAGGTCTTATGGGAGTGTCACAGTGACATCATTCTTATCTCTAGTAATAATACAGGGACGTGACCGGGGAGGTGACGTCTTATGGGGGCGTCACAGTGACATCACTCTTATCACTAGTAATAATACAGGGACGTGACCGGGGAGGTGAGGTCTTATGGGAGCGTCACAGTGACGTCACTCTTCTCTCTAGTAATAATACAGGGACATGACCGGGGAGGTGAGGTCTTATCTCTAGTAATAATACAGGGACGTGACCGATGAGGTGAGGTCTTATGGGAGCGCCACGGTGACATCACTCTTATCTCTAGTAATAATACAGGGACATGACCGGGGAGGTGAGGTCTTATCTCTAGTAATAATACAGGGACGTGACCGATGAGGTGAGGTCTTATGGGAGCGTCACAGTGACATCATTCTTATCTCTAGTAATAATACAGGGACGTGACCGGGGAGGTGACGTCTTATGGGAGCGTCACAGTGACGTCACTCTTATCTCTAGTAATAATACAGGGACGTGACCGGGGAGGTGACGTCTTATGGGAGCGTCACAGTGACATCACTCTTATCACTAGTAATAATACAGGGACGTGACCGGGGAGGTGAGGTCTTATGGGAGCGTCACAGTGACGACACTCTTCTCTCTAGTAATAATACAGGGACATGACCGGGGAGGTGAGGTCTTATCTCTAGTAATAATACAGGGACGTGACCGATGAGGTGAGGTCTTATGGGAGCGTCACAGTGACGTCACTCTTCTCTCTAGTAATAATACAGGGACATGACCGGGGAGGTGAGGTCTTATCTCTAGTAATAATACAGGGACGTGACCGATGAGGTGAGGTCTTATGGGAGCGTCACAGTGACATCATTCTTATCTCTAGTAATAATACAGGGACGTGACCGGGGAGGTGACGTCTTATGGGAGCGTCACAGTGACGTCACTCTTATCTCTAGTAATAATACAGGGACGTGACCGGGGAGGTGACGTCTTATGGGAGCGTCACCGTGACATCACTCTTATCTCTAGTAATAATACAGGGACGTGACCGGGGAGGTGACGTCTTATGGGAGCGTCACAGTGACGTCACTCTTATCTCTAGTAATAATACAGGGACGTGACCGGGGAGGTGAGGTCTTATGGGAGCGTCACAGTGACATCACTCTTATCTCTAGTAATAATACAGGGACGTGACCGGGGAGGTGAGGTCTTATGGGAGCGTCACAGTGACGTCACTCTTATCTCTAGTAATAATACAGGGACATGACCGGGGAGGTGAGGTCTTATGGGAGCGTCACAGTGACATCACTCTTATCTCTAGTAATAATACAGGGACGTGACCGGGGAGGTGAGGTCTTATGGGAGCGTCACAGTGACGTCATTCTTATCTATAGTAATAATACAGGGACGTAACCGTGGAGGTGAGGTCTTATGGGAGCGTCACAGTGACATCACTCTTATCTCTAGTAATAATACAAGGATGTGACCGGGGATGTGAGGTCTTATGGGAGCGTCACAGTGACATCACTCTTATCTCTAGTAATAATACAGGGACGTGACCGGGGAGGTGAGGTCTTATGGGAGCGTCACAGTGACGTCACTCTTATCTCTAGTAATAATACAGGGACGTGACCGGGGAGGTGAGGTCTTATGGGAGCATCACAGTGACATCACTCTTATCTCTAGTAATAATACAAGGATGTGACCGGGGATGTGAGGTCTTATGGGAGCGTCACAGTGACGTCACTCTTATCTCTAGTAATAATACAGGGACGTGACCGGGGAGGTGAGGTCTTATGGGAGCGTCACAGTGACGTCACTCTTATCTCTAGTAATAATACAGGGACATGACCGGGGAGGTGAGGTCTTATGGGAGCGTCACAGTGACATCACTCTTATCTCTAGTAATAATACAGGGAGGTGACCGGGGAGGTGAGGTCTTATGGGAGCGTCACAGTGACATCACTCTTATCTCTAGTAATAATACAGGGACGTGACCGGGGAGGTGAGGTCTTATGGGAGCGTCACAGTGACGTCACTCTTATCTCTAATAATAATACAGGGACGTGACCGGGGAGGTGAGGTCTTATGGGAGCGTCACAGTGACGTCACTCTTATCTCTAGTAATAATACAGGGACGTGACCGGGGAGGTGAGGTCTTATGGGAGCGTCACAGTGACATCACTCTTATCTCTAGTAATAATACAGGGACGTGACCGGGGAGGTGAGGTCTTATGGGAGCGTCACAGTGACATCACTCTTATCACTAGTAATAATACAGGGACGTGACCGGTGAGGTGAGGTCTTATGGGAGTGTCACAGTGACATCACTCTTATCTCTAGTAATAATACAGGGACGTGACCGGGGAGGTGAGGTCTTATGGGAGCGTCACAGTGACATCACTCTTCTCTCTAGTAATAATACAGGGACGTGACCGGGGAGGTGAGTTCTTATGGGAGCATCACAGTGACATCACTATTATCTCTAGTAATAATACAGGGATGTGACCGGGGAGGTGAGGTCTTATGGGAGCGTCACAGTGACATCACTCTTATCTCTAGTAATAATACAGGGATGTGACCGGGGAGGTGAGATCTTATGGGAGCGTCACAGTGACATCACTCTTATCTCTAGTAATAATACAGGGACGTGACCGGGAGGTGAGGTCTTATGGGAGCGTCACAGTGACGTCACTCTTATCTCTAGTAATAATACAGGGACGTGACCGGGGAGGTGAGGTCTTATGGGAGCGTCACCGTGACATCACTCTTATCTCTAGTAATAATACAGGGACGTGACCGGGGAGGTGAGGTCTTATGGGAGCGTCACAGTGACATCACTCTTATCTCTAGTAATAATACAGGGACGTGACCGGGAAGTGAGGTCTTATGGGAGCGTCACAGTGACATCACTCTTATCACTAGTAATAATACAGGGACGTGACCGGGAAGTGAGGTCTTATGGGAGCGTCACAGTGACATCACTCTTATCTCTAGTAATAATACAGGGACGTGACCGGGGAGGTGAGGTCTTATGGGAGCGTCACAGTGACATCACTCTTATCACTAGTAATAATACAGGGACGTGACCGGGAAGTGAGGTCTTATGGGAGCGTCACAGTGACATCACTCTTATCTCTAGTAATAATACAGGGACGTGACCGGGGAGGTGAGGTCTTATGGGAGCGTCACAGTGACATCACTCTTATCACTAGTAATAATACAGGGACGTGACCGGGGAGGTGAGGTCTTATGGGAGCGTCACAGTGACATCACTCTTATCACTAGTAATAATACAGGGACGTGACCGGGGAGGTGAGGTCTTATGGGAGCGTCACAGTGACATCACTCTTATCTCTAGTAATAATACAGGGACGTGACCGGGGAGGTGAGGTCTTATGGGAGCGTCACAGTGACGTCACTCTTATCTATAGTAATAATACAGGGACGTGACCGGGAGGTGAGGTCTTATGGGAGCGTCACAGTGACATCACTCTTATCTCTAGTAATAATACAGGGACATGACCGGGGAGGTGAGGTCTTATGGGAGCGTCACAGTGACGTCACTCTTATCTCTAGTAATAATACAGGGACGTGACCGGGGAGGTGAGGTCTTATGGGAGCGTCACAGTGACATCACTCTTATCACTAGTAATAATACAGGGACGTGACCGGGGAGGTGAGGTCTTATGGGAGCGTCACAGTGACATCACTCTTATCTCTAGTAATAATACAGGGACATGACCGGGGAGGTGAGGTCTTATGGGAGCGTCACAGTAACATCACTCTTATCTCTAGTAATAATACAGGGACGTGACCGGGGAGGTGAGATCTTATGGGAGCGTCACAGTGGCATCACTCTTATCACTAGTAATAATACAGGGACGTGACCGGGAAGTGAGGTCTTATGGGAGCGTCACAGTGACATCACTCTTATCTCTAGCAATAATACAGGGACGTGATCGGAGAGGTGAGGTCTTATGGGAGCGTCACAGTGACATCACTCTTATCTCTAGTAATAATACAGGGACGTGACCGGGAAGTGAGGTCTTATGGGAGCGTCACAGTGACATCACTCTTATCTCTAGCAATAATACAGGGACGTGATCGGAGAGGTGAGGTCTTATGGGAGCGTCACAGTGACATCACTCTTATCACTAGTAATAATACAGGGACGTGACCGGGGAGGTGAGGTCTTATGGGAGTGTCACAGTGACATCACTCTTATCTCTAGTAATAATACAGGGACGTGACCGGGAAGTGAGGTCTTATGGGAGCGTCACAGTGACATCACTCTTATCTCTAGTAATAATACAGGGACGTGACCGGGGAGGTGAGGTCTTATGGGAGCGTCACAGTGACGTCACTCTTATCTCTAGTAATAATACAGGGACGTGACCGGGGAGGTGAGATCTTATGGGAGCGTCACAGTGACATCATTCTTATCTGTAGTAATAATACAGGGACGTGACCGGGGAGGTGAGATCTTATGGGAGCGTCACAGTGACATCACTCTTATCACTAGTAATAATACAGGGACGTGACCGGGAAGTGAGGTCTTATGGGAGCGTCACAGTGACATCACTCTTATCTCTAGTAATAATACAGGGACGTGACCGGGAAGTGAGGTCTTATGGGAGCGTCACAGTGACATCACTCTTATCTCTAGTAATAATACAGGGACGTGACCGGGGAGGTGAGGTCTTATGGGAGCGTTACAGTGACATCACTCTTATCTCTAGTAATAATACAGGGACGTGACCGGGGAGGTGAGATCTTATGGGAGCGTCACAGTGACATCACTCTTATCACTAGTAATAATACAGGGACGTGACCGGGAAGTGAGGTCTTATGGGAGCGTCACAGTGACATCACTCTTATCTCTAGTAATAATACAGGGACGTGACCGGGAAGTGAGGTCTTATGGGAGCGTCACAGTGACATCACTCTTCTCTCTAGTAATAATACAGGGACGTGACCGGGAAGTGAGGTCTTATGGGAGCGTCACAGTGACATCACTCTTCTCTCTAGTAATAATACAGGGACGTGACCGGGAAGTGAGGTCTTATGGGAGCGTCACAGTGACGTCACTCTTATCACTAGTAATAATACAGGGACGTGACCGGGGAGGTGAGGTCTTATGGGAGCGTCACAGTGACGTCACTCTTATCACTAGTAATAATACAGGGACGTGACCGGGGAGGTGAGGTCTTATGGGAGCGTCACAGTGACGTCACTCTTATCACTAGTAATAATACAGGGACATGACCGGGGAGGTGAGGTCTTATGGGAGCGTCACAGTGACATCACTCTTATCTCTAGTAATAATACAGGGATGTGACCGGGGAGGTGAGGTCTTATGGGAGTGTCACAGTGACATCACTCTTCTCTCTAGTAATAATACAGGGACGTGACCGGGGAGGTGAGGTCTTATGGGAGCGTCACAGTGACATCACTCTTATCTCTAGTAATAATACAGGGAGGTGACCGGGGAGGTGAGGTCTTATGGGAGTGTCACAGTGACATCACTCTTCTCTCTAGTAATAATACAGGGACGTGACCGGGGAGGTGAGGTCTTATGGGAGCGTCACAGTGACATCACTCTTATCTCTAGTAATAATACAGGGAGGTGACCGGGGAGGTGAGGTCTTATGGGAGCGTCACAGTGACATCACTCTTATCTCTAGTAATAATACAGGGACGTGACCGGGGAGGTGAGGTCTTATGGGAGCGTCACAGTGACATCACTCTTATCTCTAGTAATAATACAGGGACATGACCGGGGAGGTGAGGTATTATGGGAGCGTCACAGTGACATCACTCTTATCTCTAGTAATAATACAGGGACGTGACCGGGGAGGTGAGGTCTTATGGGAGCGTCACAGTGACATCACTCTTATCTCTAGTAATAATACAGGGAGGTGACCGGGGAGGTGAGGTCTTATGGGAGTGTCACAGTGACATCACTCTTCTCTCTAGTAATAATACAGGGACGTGACCGGGGAGGTGAGGTCTTATGGGAGCGTCACAGTGACATCACTCTTATCTCTAGTAATAATACAGGGACGTGACCGGGGAGGTGAGGTCTTATGGGAGCGTCACAGTGACATCACTCTTCTCTCTAGTAATAATACAGGGACGTGACCGGGGAGGTGAGGTCTTATGGGAGCGTCACAGTGACATCACTCTTATCACTAGTAATAATACAGGGACGTGACCGGGGAGGTGAGGTCTTATGGGAACGTCACAGTGACATCACTCTTATCTCTAGTAATAATACAGGGACATGACCGGGGAGGTGAGGTCTTATGGGAGCGTCACAGTGACGTCACTCATCTCTAGTAATAATACAGGGACGTGACCGGGGAGGTGAGGTCTTATGGGAGCGTCACAGTGACATCACTCTTATCTCTAGTAATAATACAGGGACGTGACCGGGGAGGTGAGGTCTTATGGGAGCGTCACAGTGACGTCACTCTTATCTCTAGTAATAATACAGGGACGTGACCGGGGAAGTGAGGTCTTATGGGAGCGTCACAGTGACATCACTCTTATCTCTAGTAATAATACAGGGACGTGACCGGGGAGGTGAGGTCTTATGGGAGCGTCACAGTGACATCACTCTTATCTCTAGTAATAATACAGGGACGTGACCGGGGAGGTGAGGTCTTATGGGAGCGTCACAGTGACATCACTCTTATCTCTAGTAATAATACAGGGAGGTGACCGGGGAGGTGAGGTCTTATGGGAGCGTCACAGTGACATCATTCTTATCTCTAGTAATAATACAGGGAGGTGACCGGGGAGGTGAGGTCTTATGGGAGCGTCACAGTGACATCACTCTTATCTCTAGTAATAATACAGGGAGGTGACCGGGGAGGTGAGGTCTTATGGGAGCGTCACAGTGACATCACTCTTATCACTAGTAATAATACAGGGACGTGACCGGGGAGGTGAGGTCTTATGGGAGCGTCACAGTGACATCACTCTTATCTCTAGTAATAATACAGGGACGTGACCGGGAGGTGAGGTCTTATGGGAGCGTCACAGTGACATCACTCTTCTCTCTAGTAATAATACAGGGACGTGACCGGGAGGTGAGGTCTTATGGGAGCGTCACAGTGACATCACTCTTATCTCTAGTAATAATACAGGGACATGACCGGGGAGGTGAGGTCTTATAGGAGCGTCACAGTGACATCACTCTTATCTCTAGTAATAATACAGGGACGTGACCGGGGAGGTGAGATCTTATGGGAGCGTCACAGTGACATCACTCTTATCTCTAGTAATAATACAGGGACGTGACCGGGGAGGTGAGGTCTTATGGGAGTGTCACAGTGACATCACTCTTATCTCTAGTAATAATACAGGGACGTGACCGGGAGGTGAGGTCTTATGGGAGCGTCACAGTGACGTCACTCTTATCTCTAGTAATAATACAGGGACGTGACCGGGGAGGTGAGGTCTTATGGGAGCGTCACAGTGACATCACTCTTATCACTAGTAATAATACAGGGACGTGACCGGGGAGGTGAGGTCTTATGGGAGCGTCACAGTGACATCACTCTTATCTCTAGTAATAATACAGGGACGTGACCGGGGAGGTGAGGTCTTATGGGAGTGTCACAGTGACATCACTCTTATCTCTAGTAATAATACAGGGACATGACCGGGGAGGTGAGGTCTTATGGGAGCGTCACAGTGACATCACTCTTATCTCTAGTAATAATACAGGGACATGACCGGGGAGGTGAGGTCTTATGGGAGCGTCACAGTGACATCACTCTTATCTCTAGTAATAATACAGGGACGTGACCGGGGAGGTGAGATCTTATGGGAGCGTCACAGTGGCGTCACTCTTATCTCTAGCAATAATACAGGGACGTGATCGGAGAGGTGAGGTCTTATGGGAGCGTCACAGTGACATCACTCTTATCACTAGTAATAATACAGGGACGTGACCGGGAAGTGAGGTCTTATGGGAGCGTCACAGTGACATCACTCTTATCTCTAGTAATAATACAGGGACGTGACCGGGAAGTGAGGTCTTATGGGAGCGTCACAGTGACATCACTCTTATCTCTAGTAATAATACAGGGACGTGACCGGGGAGGTGAGGTCTTATGGGAGCGTCACAGTGACGTCACTCTTATCTCTAGTAATAATACAGGGACGTGACCGGGGAGGTGAGGTCTTATGGGAGCGTCACAGTGACATCACTCTTATCTCTAGTAATAATACAGGGACGTGACCGGGGAAGTGAGATCTTATGGGAGCGTCACAGTGACATCACTCTTATCTCTAGTAATAATACAGGGACGTGACCGGGGAGGTGAGATCTTATGGGAGCGTCACAGTGACATCATTCTTATCTGTAGTAATAATACAGGGACGTGACCGGGGAGGTGAGATCTTATGGGAGCGTCACAGTGACATCACTCTTATCACTAGTAATAATACAGGGACGTGACCGGGAAGTGAGGTCTTATGGGAGCGTCACAGTGACATCACTCTTATCTCTAGTAATAATACAGGGACGTGACCGGGGAGGTGAGGTCTTATGGGAGCGTCACAGTGACATCACTCTTATCTCTAGTAATAATACAGGGACGTGACCGGGGAAGTGAGATCTTATGGGAGCGTCACAGTGACATCACTCTTATCTCTAGTAATAATACAGGGACGTGACCGGGGAGGTGAGATCTTATGGGAGCGTCACAGTGACATCATTCTTATCTGTAGTAATAATACAGGGACGTGACCGGGGAGGTGAGATCTTATGGGAGCGTCACAGTGACATCACTCTTATCACTAGTAATAATACAGGGACGTGACCGGGAAGTGAGGTCTTATGGGAGCGTCACAGTGACATCACTCTTATCTCTAGTAATAATACAGGGACGTGACCGGGAAGTGAGGTCTTATGGGAGCGTCACAGTGACATCACTCTTATCTCTAGTAATAATACAGGGACGTGACCGGGGAGGTGAGGTCTTATGGGAGCGTCACAGTGACGTCACTCTTATCTCTAGTAATAATACAGGGACGTGACCGGGGAGGTGAGATCTTATGGGAGCGTCACAGTGACATCACTCTTATCACTAGTAATAATACAGGGACGTGACCGGGAAGTGAGGTCTTATGGGAGCGTCACAGTGACATCACTCTTCTCTCTAGTAATAATACAGGGACGTGACCGGGAAGTGAGGTCTTATGGGAGCGTCACAGTGACATCACTCTTCTCTCTAGTAATAATACAGGGACGTGACCGGGGAGGTGAGATCTTATGGGAGCGTCACAGTGACGTCACTCTTATCACTAGTAATAATACAGGGACGTGACCGGGGAGGTGAGGTCTTATGGGAGCGTCACAGTGACGTCACTCTTATCACTAGTAATAATACAGGGACGTGACCGGGGAGGTGAGGTCTTATGGGAGCGTTACAGTGACATCACTCTTATCTCTAGTAATAATACAGGGACGTGACCGGGGAGGTGAGGTCTTATGGGAGCGTCACAGTGACATCACTCTTATCTCTAGTAATAATACAGGGACGTGACCGGGGAAGTGAGGTCTTATGGGAGCGTCACAGTGACGTCACTCTTATCACTAGTAATAATACAGGGACGTGACCGGGGAGGTGAGGTCTTATGGGAGCGTCACAGTGACGTCACTCTTATCACTAGTAATAATACAGGGACATGACCGGGGAGGTGAGGTCTTATGGGAGCGTCACAGTGACATCACTCTTATCTCTAGTAATAATACAGGGATGTGACCGGGGAGGTGAGGTCTTATGGGAGCGTCACAGTGACATCACTCTTATCTCTAGTAATAATACAGGGACGTGACCGGGGAGGTGAGATCTTATGGGAGCGTCACAGTGACGTCACTCTTATCACTAGTAATAATACAGGGACATGACCGGGGAGGTGAGATCTTATGGGAGCGTCACAGTGACATCACTCTTATCTCTAGTAATAATACAGGGACGTGACCGGGGAAGTGAGGTCTTATGGGAGCGTCACAGTGACGTCACTCTTATCACTAGTAATAATACAGGGACGTGACCGGGGAGGTGAGGTCTTATGGGAGCGTCACAGTGACGTCACTCTTATCACTAGTAATAATACAGGGACATGACCGGGGAGGTGAGGTCTTATGGGAGCGTCACAGTGACATCACTCTTATCTCTAGTAATAATACAGGGATGTGACCGGGGAGGTGAGGTCTTATGGGAGTGTCACAGTGACATCACTCTTCTCTCTAGTAATAATACAGGGACGTGACCGGGGAGGTGAGGTCTTATGGGAGCGTCACAGTGACATCACTCTTATCTCTAGTAATAATACAGGGAGGTGACCGGGGAGGTGAGGTCTTATGGGAGTGTCACAGTGACATCACTCTTCTCTCTAGTAATAATACAGGGACGTGACCGGGGAGGTGAGGTCTTATGGGAGCGTCACAGTGACATCACTCTTATCTCTAGTAATAATACAGGGACATGACCGGGGAGGTGAGGTCTTATGGGAGCGTCACAGTGACATCACTCTTATCTCTAGTAATAATACAGGGACGTGACCGGGGAGGTGAGGTCTTATGGGAGCGTCACAGTGACATCACTCTTATCTCTAGTAATAATACAGGGACGTGACCGGGGAGGTGAGGTCTTATGGGAGCGTCACAGTGACATCACTCTTCTCTCTAGTAATAATACAGGGACGTGACCGGGAAGTGAGGTCTTATGGGAGCGTCACAGTGACATCACTCTTATCTCTAGTAATAATACAGGGACGTGACCGGGGAGGTGAGGTCTTATGGGAGCGTCACAGTGACATCACTCTTCTCTCTAGTAATAATACAGGGACGTGACCGGGGAGGTGAGGTCTTATGGGAGCGTCACAGTGACATCACTCTTATCACTAGTAATAATACAGGGACGTGACCGGGGAGGTGAGGTCTTATGGGAGCGTCACAGTGACGTCATTCTTATCTCTAGTAATAATACAGGGACATGACCGGGGAGGTGAGGTCTTATGGGAGCGTCACAGTGACGTCATTCTTATCTCTAGTAATAATACAGGGACATGACCGGGGAGGTGAGGTCTTATGGGAGCGTCACAGTGACATCACTCTTCTCTCTAGTAATAATACAGGGACGTGACCGGGAAGTGAGGTCTTATGGGAGCGTCACAGTGACATCACTCTTCTCTCTAGTAATAATACAGGGACGTGACCGGGAGGTGAGGTCTTATGGGAGCGTCACAGTGACGTCACTCTTATCTCTAGTAATAATACAGGGACGTGACCGGGGAGGTGAGGTCTTATGGGAGCGTCACAGTGACATCACTCTTATCTCTAGTAATAATACAGGGACATGACCGGGGAGGTGAGGTCTTATGGGAGCGTCACAGTGACATCACTCTTATCTCTAGTAATAATACAGGGACATGACCGGGGAGGTGAGGTCTTATGGGAGCGTCACAGTGACATCACTCTTATCTCTAGTAATAATACAGGGACGTGACCGGGGAGGTGAGGTCTTATGGGAGCGTCACAGTGACATCACTCTTATCTCTAGTAATAATACAGGGAGGTGACCGGGGAGGTGAGGTCTTATGGGAGCGTCACAGTGACATCACTCTTATCTCTAGTAATAATACAGGGAGGTGACCGGGGAGGTGAGGTCTTATGGGAGCGTCACAGTGACATCACTCTTATCTCTAGTAATAATACAGGGACATGACCGGGGAGGTGAGGTCTTATGGGAGCGTCACAGTGACATCACTCTTATCTCTAGTAATAATACAGGGACGTGACCGGGGAGGTGAGATCTTATGGGAGCGTCACAGTGACATCACTCTTATCTCTAGTAATAATACAGGGACGTGACCGGGGAGGTGAGGTCTTATGGGAGTGTCACAGTGACATCACTCTTCTCTCTAGTAATAATACAGGGACGTGACCGGGAGGTGAGGTCTTATGGGAGCGTCACAGTGACGTCACTCTTATCTCTAGTAATAATACAGGGACGTGACCGGGGAGGTGAGGTCTTATGGGAGCGTCACAGTGACATCACTCTTATCTCTAGTAATAATACAGGGACGTGACCGGGGAGGTGAGATCTTATGGGAGCGTCACAGTGACGTCACTGTTATCTCTAGTAATAATACAGGGACATGACCGGGGAAGTGAGGTCTTATGGGAGCGTCACAGTGACATCACTCTTATCTCTAGTAATAATACAGGGACGTGACCGGGGAGGTGAGGTCTTATGGGAGTGTCACAGTGACATCACTCTTATCTCTAGTAATAATACAGGGACATGACCGGGGAGGTGAGGTCTTATGGGAGCGTCACAGTGACATCACTCTTATCTCTAGTAATAATACAGGGACATGACCGGGGAGGTGAGGTCTTATGGGAGCGTCACAGTGACATCACTCTTATCTCTAGTAATAATACAGGGACGTGACCGGGGAGGTGAGGTCTTATGGGAGCGTCACAGTGACATCACTCTTATCTCTAGTAATAATACAGGGACGTGACCGGGGAGGTGAGGTCTTATGGGAGCGTCACAGTGACATCACTCTTATCACTAGTAATAATACAGGGACGTGACCGGGGAGGTGAGGTCTTATGGGAGCGTCACAGTGACATCACTCTTATCACTAGTAATAATACAGGGACGTGACCGGGGAGGTGAGGTCTTATGGGAGCGTCACAGTGACATCACTCTTATCTCTAGTAATAATACAGGGACGTGACCGGGGAGGTGAGGTCTTATGGGAGCGTCACAGTGACATCACTCTTATCTCTAGTAATAATACAGGGACGTGACCGGGGAGGTGAGATCTTATGGGAGCGTCACAGTGACATCACTCTTATCTCTAGTAATAATACAGGGACGTGACCGGGAAGTGAGGTCTTATGGGAGCGTCACAGTGACATCACTCTTATCTCTAGCAATAATACAGGGACGTGATCGGAGAGGTGAGGTCTTATGGGAGCGTCACAGTGACATCACTCTTATCTCTAGTAATAATACAGGGACGTGACCGGGAAGTGAGGTCTTATGGGAGCGTCACAGTGACATCACTCTTATCTCTAGCAATAATACAGGGACGTGATCGGAGAGGTGAGGTCTTATGGGAGCGTCACAGTGACATCACTCTTATCACTAGTAATAATACAGGGACGTGACCGGGGAGGTGAGGTCTTATGGGAGTGTCACAGTGACATCACTCTTATCTCTAGTAATAATACAGGGACGTGACCGGGAAGTGAGGTCTTATGGGAGCGTCACAGTGACATCACTCTTATCTCTAGTAATAATACAGGGACGTGACCGGGGAGGTGAGATCTTATGGGAGCGTCACAGTGACATCATTCTTATCTGTAGTAATAATACAGGGACGTGACCGGGGAGGTGAGATCTTATGGGAGCGTCACAGTGACATCACTCTTATCACTAGTAATAATACAGGGACGTGACCGGGAAGTGAGGTCTTATGGGAGCGTCACAGTGACATCACTCTTATCTCTAGTAATAATACAGGGACGTGACCGGGAAGTGAGGTCTTATGGGAGCGTCACAGTGACATCACTCTTATCTCTAGTAATAATACAGGGACGTGACCGGGGAGGTGAGGTCTTATGGGAGCGTCACAGTGACGTCACTCTTATCTCTAGTAATAATACAGGGACGTGACCGGGGAGGTGAGATCTTATGGGAGCGTCACAGTGACATCACTCTTATCTCTAGTAATAATACAGGGACGTGACCGGGGAGGTGAGGTCTTATGGGAGCGTCACAGTGACATCACTCTTATCACTAGTAATAATACAGGGACGTGACCGGGAAGTGAGGTCTTATGGGAGCGTCACAGTGACATCACTCTTATCTCTAGTAATAATACAGGGACGTGACCGGGAAGTGAGGTCTTATGGGAGCGTCACAGTGACATCACTCTTCTCTCTAGTAATAATACAGGGACGTGACCGGGAAGTGAGGTCTTATGGGAGCGTCACAGTGACATCACTCTTCTCTCTAGTAATAATACAGGGACGTGACCGGGAAGTGAGGTCTTATGGGAGCGTCACAGTGACGTCACTCTTATCACTAGTAATAATACAGGGACGTGACCGGGGAGGTGAGGTCTTATGGGAGCGTCACAGTGACGTCACTCTTATCACTAGTAATAATACAGGGACGTGACCGGGGAGGTGAGGTCTTATGGGAGCGTCACAGTGACGTCACTCTTATCACTAGTAATAATACAGGGACATGACCGGGGAGGTGAGGTCTTATGGGAGCGTCACAGTGACATCACTCTTATCTCTAGTAATAATACAGGGATGTGACCGGGGAGGTGAGGTCTTATGGGAGTGTCACAGTGACATCACTCTTCTCTCTAGTAATAATACAGGGACGTGACCGGGGAGGTGAGGTCTTATGGGAGCGTCACAGTGACATCACTCTTATCTCTAGTAATAATACAGGGAGGTGACCGGGGAGGTGAGGTCTTATGGGAGTGTCACAGTGACATCACTCTTCTCTCTAGTAATAATACAGGGACGTGACCGGGGAGGTGAGGTCTTATGGGAGCGTCACAGTGACATCACTCTTATCTCTAGTAATAATACAGGGAGGTGACCGGGGAGGTGAGGTCTTATGGGAGCGTCACAGTGACATCACTCTTATCTCTAGTAATAATACAGGGACGTGACCGGGGAGGTGAGGTCTTATGGGAGCGTCACAGTGACATCACTCTTCTCTCTAGTAATAATACAGGGACGTGACCGGGAAGTGAGGTCTTATGGGAGCGTCACAGTGACATCACTCTTATCTCTAGTAATAATACAGGGACGTGACCGGGGAGGTGAGGTCTTATGGGAGCGTCACAGTGACATCACTCTTCTCTCTAGTAATAATACAGGGACGTGACCGGGGAGGTGAGGTCTTATGGGAGCGTCACAGTGACATCACTCTTATCACTAGTAATAATACAGGGATGTGACCGGGGAGGTGAGGTCTTATGGGAGCGTCACAGTGACATCACTCTTATCACTAGTAATAATACAGGGACGTGACCGGGGAGGTGAGGTCTTATGGGAGCGTCACAGTGACATCACTCTTATCTCTAGTAATAATACAGGGACGTGACCGGGGAGGTGAGGTCTTATGGGAGCGTCACAGTGACATCACTCTTATCTCTAGTAATAATACAGGGAGGTGACCGGGGAGGTGAGGTCTTATGGGAGCGTCACAGTGACATCACTCTTATCTCTAGTAATAATACAGGGAGGTGACCGGGGAGGTGAGGTCTTATGGGAGCGTCACAGTGACATCACTCTTATCACTAGTAATAATACAGGGACGTGACCGGGGAGGTGAGGTCTTATGGGAGCGTCACAGTGACATCACTCTTATCTCTAGTAATAATACAGGGACGTGACCGGGAGGTGAGGTCTTATGGGAGCGTCACAGTGACATCACTCTTCTCTCTAGTAATAATACAGGGACGTGACCGGGAGGTGAGGTCTTATGGGAGCGTCACAGTGACATCACTCTTATCTCTAGTAATAATACAGGGACATGACCGGGGAGGTGAGGTCTTATAGGAGCGTCACAGTGACATCACTCTTATCTCTAGTAATAATACAGGGACGTGACCGGGGAGGTGAGATCTTATGGGAGCGTCACAGTGACATCACTCTTATCTCTAGTAATAATACAGGGACGTGACCGGGGAGGTGAGGTCTTATGGGAGTGTCACAGTGACATCACTCTTATCTCTAGTAATAATACAGGGACGTGACCGGGAGGTGAGGTCTTATGGGAGCGTCACAGTGACGTCACTCTTATCTCTAGTAATAATACAGGGACGTGACCGGGGAGGTGAGGTCTTATGGGAGCGTCACAGTGACATCACTCTTATCACTAGTAATAATACAGGGACGTGACCGGGGAGGTGAGGTCTTATGGGAGTGTCACAGTGACATCACTCTTATCTCTAGTAATAATACAGGGACATGACCGGGGAGGTGAGGTCTTATGGGAGCGTCACAGTGACATCACTCTTATCTCTAGTAATAATACAGGGACATGACCGGGGAGGTGAGGTCTTATGGGAGCGTCACAGTGACATCACTCTTATCTCTAGTAATAATACAGGGACGTGACCGGGGAGGTGAGGTCTTATGGGAGCGTCACAGTGACATCACTCTTATCTCTAGTAATAATACAGGGACGTGACCGGGGAGGTGAGATCTTATGGGAGCGTCACAGTGGCGTCACTCTTATCTCTAGCAATAATACAGGGACGTGATCGGAGAGGTGAGGTCTTATGGGAGCGTCACAGTGACATCACTCTTATCACTAGTAATAATACAGGGACGTGACCGGGAAGTGAGGTCTTATGGGAGCGTCACAGTGACATCACTCTTATCTCTAGTAATAATACAGGGACGTGACCGGGAAGTGAGGTCTTATGGGAGCGTCACAGTGACATCACTCTTATCTCTAGTAATAATACAGGGACGTGACCGGGGAGGTGAGGTCTTATGGGAGCGTCACAGTGACGTCACTCTTATCTCTAGTAATAATACAGGGACGTGACCGGGGAGGTGAGATCTTATGGGAGCGTCACAGTGACATCATTCTTATCTGTAGTAATAATACAGGGACGTGACCGGGGAGGTGAGATCTTATGGGAGCGTCACAGTGACATCACTCTTATCACTAGTAATAATACAGGGACGTGACCGGGAAGTGAGGTCTTATGGGAGCGTCACAGTGACATCACTCTTATCTCTAGTAATAATACAGGGACGTGACCGGGAAGTGAGGTCTTATGGGAGCGTCACAGTGACATCACTCTTATCTCTAGTAATAATACAGGGACGTGACCGGGGAGGTGAGGTCTTATGGGAGCGTCACAGTGACGTCACTCTTATCTCTAGTAATAATACAGGGACGTGACCGGGGAGGTGAGGTCTTATGGGAGCGTCACAGTGACATCACTCTTCTCTCTAGTAATAATACAGGGACGTGACCGGGAAGTGAGGTCTTATGGGAGCGTCACAGTGACATCACTCTTCTCTCTAGTAATAATACAGGGACGTGACCGGGGAGGTGAGATCTTATGGGAGCGTC
Source organism: Pseudophryne corroboree (assembly GCF_028390025.1). Taxonomy (NCBI): domain Eukaryota; kingdom Metazoa; phylum Chordata; class Amphibia; order Anura; family Myobatrachidae; genus Pseudophryne; species Pseudophryne corroboree. The sequence continues at coordinate 4,957,749 of NC_086455.1, read as the reverse complement.
ACAGTGACGTCACTCTTATCACTAGTAATAATACAGGGACGTGACCGGGGAGGTGAGGTCTTATGGGAGCGTCACAGTGACGTCACTCTTATCACTAGTAATAATACAGGGACGTGACCGGGGAGGTGAGGTCTTATGGGAGCGTCACAGTGACATCACTCTTATCTCTAGTAATAATACAGGGACGTGACCGGGGAAGTGAGGTCTTATGGGAGCGTCACAGTGACGTCACTCTTATCACTAGTAATAATACAGGGACGTGACCGGGGAGGTGAGGTCTTATGGGAGCGTCACAGTGACGTCACTCTTATCACTAGTAATAATACAGGGACATGACCGGGGAGGTGAGGTCTTATGGGAGCGTCACAGTGACATCACTCTTATCTCTAGTAATAATACAGGGATGTGACCGGGGAGGTGAGGTCTTATGGGAGCGTCACAGTGACATCACTCTTATCTCTAGTAATAATACAGGGACGTGACCGGGGAGGTGAGATCTTATGGGAGCGTCACAGTGACGTCACTCTTATCACTAGTAATAATACAGGGACATGACCGGGGAGGTGAGATCTTATGGGAGCGTCACAGTGACATCACTCTTATCTCTAGTAATAATACAGGGACGTGACCGGGGAAGTGAGGTCTTATGGGAGCGTCACAGTGACGTCACTCTTATCACTAGTAATAATACAGGGACGTGACCGGGGAGGTGAGGTCTTATGGGAGCGTCACAGTGACGTCACTCTTATCACTAGTAATAATACAGGGACATGACCGGGGAGGTGAGGTCTTATGGGAGCGTCACAGTGACATCACTCTTATCTCTAGTAATAATACAGGGATGTGACCGGGGAGGTGAGGTCTTATGGGAGTGTCACAGTGACATCACTCTTCTCTCTAGTAATAATACAGGGACGTGACCGGGGAGGTGAGGTCTTATGGGAGCGTCACAGTGACATCACTCTTATCTCTAGTAATAATACAGGGAGGTGACCGGGGAGGTGAGGTCTTATGGGAGTGTCACAGTGACATCACTCTTCTCTCTAGTAATAATACAGGGACGTGACCGGGGAGGTGAGGTCTTATGGGAGCGTCACAGTGACATCACTCTTATCTCTAGTAATAATACAGGGACATGACCGGGGAGGTGAGGTCTTATGGGAGCGTCACAGTGACATCACTCTTATCTCTAGTAATAATACAGGGACGTGACCGGGGAGGTGAGGTCTTATGGGAGCGTCACAGTGACATCACTCTTATCTCTAGTAATAATACAGGGACGTGACCGGGGAGGTGAGGTCTTATGGGAGCGTCACAGTGACATCACTCTTCTCTCTAGTAATAATACAGGGACGTGACCGGGAAGTGAGGTCTTATGGGAGCGTCACAGTGACATCACTCTTATCTCTAGTAATAATACAGGGACGTGACCGGGGAGGTGAGGTCTTATGGGAGCGTCACAGTGACATCACTCTTCTCTCTAGTAATAATACAGGGACGTGACCGGGGAGGTGAGGTCTTATGGGAGCGTCACAGTGACATCACTCTTATCACTAGTAATAATACAGGGACGTGACCGGGGAGGTGAGGTCTTATGGGAGCGTCACAGTGACGTCATTCTTATCTCTAGTAATAATACAGGGACGTGACCGGGAAGTGAGGTCTTATGGGAGCGTCACAGTGACATCACTCTTCTCTCTAGTAATAATACAGGGACGTGACCGGGAAGTGAGGTCTTATGGGAGCGTCACAGTGACATCACTCTTCTCTCTAGTAATAATACAGGGACGTGACCGGGAGGTGAGGTCTTATGGGAGCGTCACAGTGACGTCACTCTTATCTCTAGTAATAATACAGGGACGTGACCGGGGAGGTGAGGTCTTATGGGAGCGTCACAGTGACATCACTCTTATCTCTAGTAATAATACAGGGAGGTGACCGGGGAGGTGAGGTCTTATGGGAGCGTCACAGTGACATCACTCTTATCTCTAGTAATAATACAGGGAGGTGACCGGGGAGGTGAGGTCTTATGGGAGCGTCACAGTGACATCACTCTTATCTCTAGTAATAATACAGGGACATGACCGGGGAGGTGAGGTCTTATGGGAGCGTCACAGTGACATCACTCTTATCTCTAGTAATAATACAGGGATGTGACCGGGGAGGTGAGGTCTTATGGGAGCGTCACAGTGACATCACTCTTATCTCTAGTAATAATACAGGGAGGTGACCGGGGAGGTGAGGTCTTATGGGAGCGTCACAGTGACATCACTCTTATCTCTAGTAATAATACAGGGACGTGACCGGGGAGGTGAGATCTTATGGGAGCGTCACAGTGACATCACTCTTATCTCTAGTAATAATACAGGGACGTGACCGGGGAGGTGAGGTCTTATGGGAGCGTCACAGTGACATCACTCTTATCTCTAGTAATAATACAGGGAGGTGACCGGGGAGGTGAGGTCTTATGGGAGCGTCACAGTGACATCACTCTTATCTCTAGTAATAATACAGGGACATGACCGGGGAGGTGAGGTCTTATGGGAGCGTCACAGTGACATCACTCTTATCTCTAGTAATAATACAGGGACGTGACCGGGGAGGTGAGATCTTATGGGAGCGTCACAGTGACATCATTCTTATCTCTAGTAATAATACAGGGACGTGACCGGGGAAGTGAGGTCTTATGGGAGCGTCACAGTGACATCACTCTTATCTCTAGTAATAATACAGGGACGTGACCGGGGAGGTGAGGTCTTATGGGAGCGTCACAGTGACATCACTCTTCTCTCTAGTAATAATACAGGGACGTGACCGGGAGGTGAGGTCTTATGGGAGCGTCACAGTGACGTCACTCTTATCTCTAGTAATAATACAGGGACGTGACCGGGGAGGTGAGGTCTTATGGGAGCGTCACAGTGACATCACTCTTATCTCTAGTAATAATACAGGGACGTGACCGGGGAGGTGAGATCTTATGGGAGCGTCACAGTGACATCACTCTTATCTCTAGTAATAATACAGGGACATGACCGGGGAGGTGAGGTCTTATGGGAGCGTCACAGTGACGTCACTGTTATCTCTAGTAATAATACAGGGACATGACCGGGGAGGTGAGGTCTTATGGGAGCGTCACAGTGACATCACTCTTATCTCTAGTAATAATACAGGGACATGACCGGGGAAGTGAGGTCTTATGGGAGCGTCACAGTGACATCACTCTTATCTCTAGTAATAATACAGGGACATGACCGGGGAGGTGAGGTCTTATGGGAGCGTCACCGTGACATCACTCTTATCTCTAGTAATAATACAGGGACGTAACCGGGGAGGTGAGGTATTATGGGAGCGTCACAGTGACATCACTCTTATCTCTAGTAATAATACAGTAACGTGACCGGGGAGGTGAGGTCTTATGGGAGCGTCACAGTGACATCACTCTTATCTAGTAATAATACAGGGACGTGACCGGGGAAGTGAGGTCTTATGGGAGCGTCACAGTGACGTCACTCTTATCTCTAGTAATAATACAGGGACGTGACCGGGGAGGTGAGGTCTTATGGGAGCGTCACAGTGACATCACTCTTATCTCTAGTAATAATACAGGGACGTGACCGGGGAAGTGAGGTCTTATGGGAGCGTCACAGTGACGTCACTCTTATCTCTAGTAATAATACAGGGACGTGACCGGGGAGGTGAGGTCTTATGGGAGCGTCACAGTGACATCACTCTTATCTCTATTAATAATACAGGGACGTGACCGGGGAGGTGAGGTCTTATGGGAGCGTCACAGTGACATCACTCTTATCTCTAGTAATAATACAGGGATGTGACCGGGGAGGTGAGGTCTTATGGGAGCGTCACAGTGACATCACTCTTATCACTAGTAATAATACAGGGACGTGACCGGGGAGGTGAGGTCTTATGGGAGCGTCACAGTGACATCACTCTTATCTCTAGTAATAATACAGGGACGTGACCGGGGAGGTGAGATCTTATGGGAGCGTCACAGTGACGTCACTCTTATCTCTAGTAATAATACAGGGACGTGACCGGGGAGGTGAGGTCTTATGGGAGCGTCACAGTGACGTCACTCTTATCTCTAGTAATAATACAGGGACGTGACCGGGGAGGTGAGGTCTTATGGGAGCGTCACAGTGACGTCACTCTTATCTCTAGTAATAATACAGGGACGTGACCGGGGAGGTGAGGTCTTATGGGAGCGTCACAGTGACGTCACTCTTATCTCTAGTAATAATACAGGTACGTGACCGGGAGGTGAGGTCTTATGGAAGCGTCACAGTGACATCACTCTTATCTCTAGTAATAATACAGGGACATGACCGGGGAGGTGAGGTCTTATGGGAGCGTCACAGTGACGTCACTCTTATCTCTAGTAATAATACAGGGACGTGACCGGGGAGGTGAGGTCTTATGGGAGTGTCACAGTGACGTCACTCTTATCTCTAGTAATAATACAGGGACGTGACCGGGGAGGTGAGGTCTTATGGGAGCGTCACAGTGACGTCACTCTTATCTCTAGTAATAATACAGGTACGTGACCGGGAGGTGAGGTCTTATGGAAGCGTCACAGTGACATCACTCTTATCTCTAGTAATAATACAGGGACATGACCGGGGAGGTGAGGTCTTATGGGAGTGTCACAGTGACATCACTCTTATCTCTAGTAATAATACAGGGACGTGACCGGGGAGGTGAGGTCTTATGGGAGCGTCACAGTGACATCACTCTTATCTCTAGTAATAATACAGGGACGTGACCGGGGAGGTGAGGTCTTATGGGAGCGTCACAGTGACATCACTCTTATCGCTAGTAATAATACAGGGACGTGACCGGGGAGGTGAGGTCTTATGGGAGCGTCACAGCGACATCATTCTACTAGATGCCCCATTTGTACAAAGCAGATTACACACCCATGGCCACCGGCAGTAGATAGAGGACTCAGTACATTGGGCCCTATGGAGATGTCAGTAGCAGCAGGAGAGTAAGTACATAGAGCGTCAGTCACCTATTTATTGCTGTCTTTCCCAATACACAGGATTACACAGCACTGATAGAGAGATCTGGTGAGTGTGTGACACCCAGGAGCCATCCCCATGTGTCAGGAGGATGGAGCAGGACCCAGAGCCTCATCCCGGTGCCTCCACCTCACTCCCTGATACATGAGAGAGACAGTGACCAGAAGATCCTGGAACTGACCAATCAGATCATTGAGCTGGTGACAGGAGAGGTGACTGCTGGGAAGGTGACGTTATACAGTGATACCGGGGGATGTGTCTGGGTGGTGACTGTGTCATTGTGTGTGTCAGGTTCCTATACAGTGTCAGGAGGAGATGGAGAAGTCAGAAGGACACCGGGACCTGTATGAGGATGTGAAGATGGAGAATCACTGGCCCCTCTCATCACTGGGTAAGTGGAGACTCAGTTACTGCAGTGGGGAGAACAGATTTGGGGGTGACCTAGATACACATCATCTGATACATATATACAATGTCCTCAGTCACTGTGTCTCCTACAGATGGGTCCAGGAGCAGAAATACCTCAGAGACAGATCTCCACCATCTTCATCCACAGGACTGTACAGAGGAGAATCACTGGATCCCACAGGAGGATCAGGTAGGTGGCATTTTGGTAAATATGACAGGAGTGGGAATTCTGGTGCCACTTAACTACTGAGTGTGCCCAATCCTACAATTTAGAACCGTCCCAAACAGGTGAAAGCACTAGATTAATAAAACAATGTGGTAATTGGATCTAAGCCGACACAGATATATAAATAACATATACAGTAATGGGTGTGAAACCAATAGTCCGTAATTGATCAAATAAAGATGAAGATGTTTCTTCATTCTTTAAGGATTTCTCCATGAAGTAGATGGAATTATGAGAATACATAAAATATCACACCGTCTAGTACTGTTGAGAATACATTGTGCACCCTGGTGAGGGAAATGGAATGCAGGTGAATATACTATTAAAGGTCCCTTATACAATTCAGAGCAGTGGGAAGTAAATAAACAGGCCTCTCACCACCAGATTAATAGTGTAGGGCGTGCCAAAAACTCACTTGGAAAGTGAATCGGATATACATGTAAAGGTTCCTTTTCATAAAGATGTTTCACCTCTGGGTAAGAGAAGACTTTAACTACAACAACGTACATATTAGGAGAGATAAAAAATACTATAAAGTATACCCAAATCACATAAACAATGGTACACAGGTACATCAGAAAAGAAGATTTAATCAAGAAAGACCACAAAAAAATCCACTAAAAACAATATAAAAGCACAAGTCCGTAAAATAACTCACAGGCACGCTGAGATATAGAGGTGTGTGTGATGCTGAGACATAGAGGTGTATGTGACGCAGAGACATAGAGGTGTGTGTGACGGCACGCTGAGACATAGAGGTGTGTGTGACGCTGAGACATAGAGGTGTGCGTGATGCTGAGACATAGAGGTGTGTGTGACGCTGAGACATAGAGGTGTGTGTGACGCTGAGACATAGAGGAGTGTGTGACGGCACGCTGAGACATAGAGGTGTGTGTGACGCTGAGACATAGAGGTGTGTGTGACGCTGAGACATAGAGGTGTGTGTGATGCTGAGACATGGAGGTGTGTGTGATGCTGAGACATGGAGGTGTGTGGCTGAGACATGGAGGTGTGTGTGACGCTGAGACATAGAGGTGTGTGTGATGCTGAGACATGGAGGTGTGTGTGATGCTGAGACATGGAGGTGTGTGTGATGCTGAGACATAGAGGTGTGTGTGATGCTGAGACATAGAGGTGTGTGTGACGCTGAGACATGGAGGTGTGTGTGACGCTGAGACATAGAGGTGTGTGTGATGCTGAGACATGGAGGTGTGTGTGATGCTGAGACATAGAGGTGTGTGTGACGGCACGCTGAGACATAGAGGTGTGTGTGACGGCACGCTGAGACATAGAGGTGTGTGTGACGGCACGCTGAGACATAGGTGAGTGTGACAGCACGCTGAGACATATTGGTGAGTGTGACTGCACACTGTGATGTAGAGGTGTGTGTAACAGGAGATATAGCTGCGTTATTAGATGTACGGGTCTGTACTGTGATAAGGAGAAGCTGCCAGTACGATCCTGTGACTGTTATCACATGTGCCTGTGTGTCTCCCCCTGTGTCTGTACACAATAGGGGCCTATGCTGACTGTTATTACTCTCCCTTGTTGTGGTATTATTAGTTATATGATATTTCTCTAACGTCCTAGTGGATGCTGGGGACTCCGTAAGGACCATGGGGATAGACGGGCTCCGCAGGAGACATGGGCACTTTAAGAAAGAATTTAGGTTCTGGTGTGCACTGGCTCCTCCCTCTCTGCCCCTCCTCCAAACCTCAGTTTGATTCTGTGCCCAGAGGAGCTGGGTGCTTTTCAGTGAGCTCTCCTGAGTTTGCTGAGAGAAAGTATTTTGTTAGGTTTTTTATTTTCATGGAGCTCTGCTGGCAACAGACTCCCTGCATCGTGGGACTGAGGGGAGAGAAGCAGCCCTACTCTCTGAAGCTAGGTCCTGCTTCTTAGGCTACTGGACACCATTAGCTCCAGAGGGATCGGTACGCAGGATCTCACCCTCGCCGTCCGGTCCCAGAGCCGCGCCGCCGTCCCCCTCGCAGAGCCGGAAGACAGAAGCCGGGTGAGTATGAGAAGCAAAGAAGACTTCACAGGCGGCAGAAGACTCCGTGATCTTCACTGAGGTACCGCAGAGCACTGCAGCTGTGCGCCATTGCTCCCACACACCTCACATACTCCGGTCACTGTAAGGGTGCGGGGTGGGGGGCGCCCTGGGCAGCATTTGGGACCTCTTTTGGCAAAGTTAAACATATATACAGCTTGGCACTGTATATATGTATGAGCCCCCGCCAAGAATTGCATATTTAAGCGGGACAGAAGCCCGCTGCCGAGGGGGCGGGGCTTCTTCCTCAGCACTCACCAGCGCCATTTTTTCTCCACAGCTCCGCTGAGAGGAAGCTCCACAGGCTCTCCCCTGCAGATACACGGTAGAAGAGGGTTAAAAAGAGAGGGGGGGCACATAATTAGGCGCAAAACACAATATAAACAGCAGCTACTGGGTTAACATTAAGTTACTGTGTTATTCCTGGGTTTATAGCGCTGGGATGTGTGCTGGCATACTCTCTCTCTGTCTCTCCAAAGGGCCTTGTGGGGGGACTGTCTTCAGAAAGGGCATTCCCTGTGTGTGTGGTGTGTCGGTATGCTTGTGTCGACATGTCTGATGAGGAAGGCTATGTGGAAGCAGAGCGGGAGCAAATGAATGTGGTGTCTCCGCCGACGGCGCCGACACCTGATTGGATGGATATGTGGAAGGTTTTAAATGATAATGTTAATTCCTTGCATAAAAAGGTTAGACAAAGCTGAAGCCTCGGGACAGTCAGCGTCTCAACCCATGCCTGATCCTATGTTGCAGAGGCCGTCAGGGTCTCAGAAGCGCCCACTATCCCAAATTGTTGACACAGATACCGACATGGATTCTGACTCCAGTGTCGATTACGATGATGCAAAGTTACAGCCAAAATTGGCTAAATCCATCCGTTATATGATTATAGCAATTAAGGATGTGTTGCACATCACAGAGGAAACCCCAGTCCCTGACAAGAGGGTACATATGTATGGGGAAAAGAAGCCGGAGGTAACCTTTCCCCCCTCACATGAGCTAAATGAGTTTTCTCTGACGTCCTAGTGGATGCTGGGAACTCCGTAAGGACCATGGGGAATAGCGGCTCCGCAGGAGACAGGGCACATCTAAAGAAAGCTTTAGGATCACCTGGTGTGCACTGGCTCCTCCCCCTATGACCCTCCTCCAAGCCTCAGTTAGATTTTCTGTGCCCGACGAGAAGGGTGCACACTAGGGGCTCTCCTGAGCTCTTTGTGAAAGTTTTAGTTTAGGTTTATTATTTTCAGTGAGACCTGCTGGCAACAGGCTCACTGCATCGAGGGACTAAGGGGAGAAGAAGCGAACTCACCTGCGTGCAGAGTGGATTGGGCTTCTTAGGCTACTGGACATTAGCTCCAGAGGGACGATCACAGGTTCAGCCTGGATGGGTCACCGGAGCCGCGCCGCCGGCCCCCTTACAGAGCCAGAAGAGCGAAGAGGTCCGGAAAAATCGGCGGCAGAAGACTTTCCTGTCTTCAGATAAAGGTAGGCGCACAGCACCGCAGCTGTGCGCCATTGCTCTCAGCACACTTCACACTCCGGTCACTGAGGGTGCAGGGCGCTGGGGGGGCAGCGCCCTGAGACGCAATAAATCGATAGAAAACCTTTTATGGCTAAAATAAATGCATCACATATAACTCCTGGGCTATATGGATGCATTTAACCCCTGCCAAAACATACAAGAAAACGGATGATAAGGACGCCGAGAAAGGGGCGGAGCCTATCTCCTCAGCACACTGGCGCCATTTTCCCTCACAGCTCAGTTGGAGGGAAGCTCCCTGGCTCTCCCCTGCAGTCACTACACTACAGAAAGGGGTTAAAAAAGAGAGGGGGGCACAAATTAGGCGCAGTATAAACAATACAGCAGCTATAAAGGGAAAAACACTTATATAAGGTTATCCCTGTATATATATAGCGCTCTGGTGTGTGCTGGCAAACTCTCCCTCTGTCTCCCCAAAGGGCTAGTGGGGTCCTGTCCTCTATCAGAGCATTCCCTGTGTGTGTGCTGTGTGTCGGTACGTTTGTGTCGACATGTATGAGGAGAAAAATGATGAGGAGACGGAGTAGAGTGTCTGTAATAGTGTTGTCACCCCCTGGGGGGTCGACACCTGAGTGAATGTACTGTTGAAATTGCGTGACAGTGTCAGCTTTGTATAAAAGACAGTGGTTGACATGAGACAGCCGGCTACTCAGCTTGTGCATGTCCAGACGTCTCATACAGGGGCTCTAAAGCGCCCGTTACCTCAGATACAGACGCCGACACGGATACTGACTCCTGTGTCGACGGTGAAGAGACAACCGTGATTTCCAATAGGGCCACACATTGCATGATTGAGGCAATGGAAAAAGTTTACACTCTTCTGATAATATAAATACCACCAAAAAAAAGGGGTATTATGTTTGGTGAGGAAAAACTTCCTGTAGTTTTCCTGAATCTGAGAAATAAAATGAGGTGTGTGATGATGCGTGGGTTTCCCCCCGATAACAATTGATAATTTTTAAAAAAAGTTATTGGCAGTATACCTTTTCCGTTGGGAAACACCCCCTAGGGGGGATAAAGCGCTCACACGCTTGTAAGAACAAGGGCTCTACCCTCTCTGGAGATGGCCGCCCTTAGGGATCCTGCTGATAGAAAGCAGGAGGGTATCCTAAAATGTATTTACACACATACTGGTGTTATACTGCGACCAGCAATCGCCTCAGCCTGGATGTGCAGTGCTGGGTTGGCGTGGTCGGATTCCCTGACTGGAAATTTGATATCCTAGATAAGGACAGTATATTATTGCCTATAGAGCAATTAAAAGATGCATTTCTATATATGCATGATGCACAGCGGAATATTTGCCGACTGGCATCAAGTATAAGTGCGTTGTCCAATTATACCAGTAAAGTGGTCAGGTGATGCGGATTCCAAACGGCATTTGGAAGTATTGCCTTAACAAAAAAGGGGATGTACCCCAGGTCGCCTCTCAAAATAAGACGCCGTATTATCAGGCGCAGTCCTGGTTGGCAAGCGGACAAAAGGGTTCCTCTTTTCTGCTCGTGACAGAGGGAGAGGAAAATGGCTGCAGAGATCAGCCAGTTCCAAGGAACAGAAACTCTTTTCCGCCTCTGCCAAGCCCTCAGTATGACGCTAGGGCTTTACAAGTTCAGGCACGGTGGGGTCCCGTTCTCAATGAATTTCAGTGCGCAGTGGGCTCACTCGCAAGTAGACCCCTGGATCCTTCAGGTAATATTTCAGGGGTACAAATTGGAATTCGAGACGTATCCCCCTCGCCGTTTCCAAAGGTCTGTTTTACCGACGTCTCCCGCTGACAGGGAGGCAGTTTTGGAAACCATTCACAAGCTGTATTCCCAGCAGGTGATAATCAACATACCCCTCCTGCAACAGGGAACGGGGTATTATTCCACACTATTGTGGTACCGAAGCCAGACGGCTCGGTGAGACCGATTTTAAAATCTAAAATCTTTGAACACTTGCATACAGAGGTTCAAATTCAAAATTGAGTCACTCAGAGCAGTGATTGCAAACCTGGAAGAAGGGGACTACATGATGTCTCGGGACATCAAGGATGCTTACCTTCATGTCAAAATTTACCCTTCTCACCAAGGGTATTTCAGGTTATGGTACAGAACTGTCACTATCAGTTCGGACGCTGCCGTAGGGATGGTCCACGGCACCCCGGGTCTTTACCAAGGTAATGGCCGAAATGATATCCCTTCGAAGGAAGGAAATTTTAGTTATCCCTTACTTGGACGATTCCCTGATAAGGGTAAGATCCAGGGAACACTTGGAAGTCGGTGTAGCACTATCTCAGGTAGTGTTGCGGCAGCACGATTGGATTCTCAATATTCCAAAATCGCAGCTGGTTCCGACGACTTGTCTTCTGTTCCTAGGGATGATCCTGGACACAGTCCAGAAAGAAGGTGTTTCTCCCGGAGGAGAAAGCCAGGGAGTTATCCGAGCTAGTCAGGAACCTCCTAAAACCGAACCAAGTCTCAGTGCATCAATGCACAAGGGTTCTGGGTAAAAATGGTGGCTTCCTACGAAGCAATCCCATTCGGCAGATTCCACGCAAGACTTTCCAGTGGAACCTACTGGACAAATGGTCCGGGTCGCATCTTCAGATGCTTCAGCGGATAACCCTGTCACCGGGGACAAGGGTATCCCTCCTGTGGTGGTTGCAGAGTGCTCATCTTCTAGAGGGCCGCAGATTCGGCATTCGGGACTGGGTCCTGGTGGCCACGGATGCCAGCCTGCGAGGCTGGGGAGCAGTCACACAGGGAAGGAATTTCCAGGGCTTATGGTCAAGCCTGGAGACATCTCTTCATATAAACATTCTGGAACTAAGGGCCATTTACAATGCCCTAAGTCAAGCGAAACCCCTGCTTCAGGGTCAGGCGGTATTGATCCAATCGGACAACATCACGTCAGTCGCCCACGTAAACAGACAGGGCGGCACGGGAAGCAGGGGGGCAATGGTAGAAGCTGCAAGGATTCTTCGCTGGGCGGAAGATCATGTGATAGCACTGTCAGCAGTGTTCATTCCGGGAGTGGACAACTGGGAAGCAGACTTCCTCAGCAGACACGATCTACACCCGGGAGAGTGGGGACTTCATCCAGAAGTCTTCCACATGATTGTGAACCGTTGGGAAAAACCAAAGGTGGATATGATGGCGTCCCGCCTCAACAAAAAACTGGACAGGTATTGCGCCAGGTCAAGAGACCCTCAGGCAATAGCTGTGGACGCTCTGGTAACACCGTGGGTGTTCCAGTCAGTGTATGTGTTCCCTCCTCTGCCTCTCATACCAAAAGTACTGAGAATTATACGGCAAAGGGGAGTAAGAACGATACTCGTGGCTCCGGATTGGCCAAGAAGAACTTGGTATCCGGAACTTCAAGAGATGCTCACGGACGAACCGTGGCCTCTACCTCTAAGAAAGGACCTGCTCCAGCAGGGGCCTTGTTTGTTCCAAGACTTACCGCGGCTGCGTTTGACGGCTTGGTGGTTGAACGCCGGATCCTGAAGGAAAAAGGCATTCCAGATGAAGTCATCCCTACCCTGGTCAAGGCCAGGAAGGACGTAACCGCAAAACATTATCACCGCATTTGGCGAAAATATGTTGCGTGGTGGGAGGCCAAGAAGGCCCCTACAGAGGAATTTCAACTGGGTCGTTTCCTCCATTTCCTGCAAACAGGACTGTCTATGGGCCTAAAATTAGGGTCCATTAAGGTTCAATTTTCGGCCCTGTCGATTTTCTTCCAAAAGGAACTGGCTTCAGTGCCTGAAGTTCAGACATTTGTAAAAGGGGTACTGCATATACAGCCTCCTTTTGTGCCTCCAGTGGCACCTTGGGATCTCAAGGTTGTGTTGAGTTTCCTAAAGTCACATTGGTTTGAACCACTCACCACTGTGGACTTAAAATATCTCACATGGAAGGTGACAATGCTGTTAGCCCTGGCTTCAGCCAGGCGTGTGTCAGAATTGGCGGCTTTATCATATAAAAGCCCTTATTTAATATTTCATTCTGACAGGGCAGAATTGAGGACTTGTCCTCAATTTCTACCTAAGGTGGTTTCTGCATTTCACATGAAGCAACCTATTGTGGTACCTGCGGCTACTAAGGACTTGGAGGATTCCAAGTTGCTTGACGTGGTCAGGGCCCTGTAAATATATGTTTCCAGGACGGCTGGAGTCAGAAAATCTGACTCGCTGTTTATCCTGTATGCACCCAACAAACTGGGTGCTCCTGCTTCTAAGCAGACGATTGCTCGTTGGATTTGTAGTACAATTCAGCTTGCACATTCTGTGGCAGGCCTGCCACAGCCAAAAATCTTAAAATGCCCACTCCACAAGGAAGGTGGGCTCATCTTGGGCAGCTGCCCGAGGGGTCTCGGCTTTACAACTTTGCCGAGCAGTTACTTGGTCAGGAGCAAATACGTTTGTAAAATTCTACAAATTTGATACCCTGGCTGAGGAGGACCTGGAGTTCTCTCATTCGGTGCTGCAGAGTCATCCGCACTCTCCCGCCCGTTTGGGAGCTTTGGTATAATCCCCATGGTCCTTACGGAGTTCCCAGCATCCACTAGGACGTCAGAGAAAATAAGAATTTACTTACCGATAATTCTATTTCTCGTAGTCCGTAGTGGATGCTGGGCGCCCATCCCAAGTTCGGATTGTCTGCAATACTGGTACATAATTATTGTTACCAAAAAATTCGGGTTATTGTTGTAGTGAGCCATCTTTTATAGAGGCTTCTCTATTATCATACTGTTAACTGGGTTCAGATCACAAGTTGTACAGTGTGATTGGTGTGGCTGGTATGAGTCTTACCCGGGATTCAACATCCTTCCTTATTGTGTACGCTCGTCCGGGCACAGTATCCTAACTGAGGCTTGGAGGAGGGTCATAGGGGGAGGAGCCAGTGCACACCAGGTGATCCTAAAGCTTTCTTTAGATGTGCCCTGTCTCCTGCGGAGCCGCTATTCCCCATGGTCCTTACGGAGTTCCCAGCATCCACTACGGACTACGAGAAATAGAATTATCGGTAAGTAAATTCTTATTATGTGAAAAGGCTTGGGAATCTCCAGATAAAAAACTGCAGATTTCCAAAAGGATTCTTATGGCGTATCCTTTCCCGCCAACGGACAGGTTACGCTGGGAATCCTCCCCTAGGGTGGACAAAGCTTTAACACGCTTATCCAAGAAGGTAGCCCTGCCGTCACAGGATACGGCTACCCTCAAAGATGCTGCGGATCGCAAACAGGAGGTTACCCTGAAGTCCATTTATACACATTCAGGTACCTTACTGAGGCCGGCGATCGCGTCGGCCTGGGTGTGTAGTGCTGTAGCAGCATGGACGGATACCTTATCTGAGGAAATTGATACCTTAGACAAGGATACTATATTGTTGACCCTGGGGCATATTAAAGACGCTGTCCTATATATGAGAGATGCTCAAAGAGACATTAGTCTACTGGGTTCTAGAATAAATGCTATGTCGATTTCTGCCAGAAGGGTCCTGTGGACTCGGCAATGGACAGGTGATGCCGACTCAAAAAGGCATATGGAGGTTTTACCTTACAAGGGTGAGGAATTGTTTGGGGAGGGTCTCTCGGACCTGGTCTCCACAGCTACAGCTGGAAAGTCAAATTTTTTACCTTATATTCCCTCACAGCCTAAGAGAGCACCGTATTATCAAATGCAGTCCTTTCGATCACAAAGAAACAAGAAAGTCCGAGGTGCATCCTTTCTTGCCAGAGGCAGGGGCAGAGGAAAGAAGCTGCACAACACAGCTAGTTCCCAGGAACGGAAGTCCTCCCCGGCCTCTACAAAATCCACCGCATGACGCTGGGGCTCCACAGGCGGAGCTAGGCCCGGTGGGGGCACGTCTTCGAAATTTCAGCCACAAGTGGGTTCACTCCCAGGTGGATCCCTGGGCAATAGAAATTGTGTCTCAGGGATACAAGCTGGAATTCGGAGAGATGCCCCCTCACCGATACCTCAAATCGGCCCTACAAGCTTCCCCCCACGAGAGGGAAATAGTGTTAACTGCAATTCACAAATTGTATCTTCAACAGGTGGTGGTCAAGGTTCCCCTCCTTCAACAGGGAAGGGGTTATTATTCGACCATGTTTGTAGTCCCGAAACCGGACGGTTCGGTCAGACCCATATTGAATTTAAAATCCCTGAACATATACCTGAAAAGGTTCAAGTTCAAGATGGAATCGCTGAGAGCGGTCATCGCAAGCCTGGAAGGGGGGGATTTTATGGTGTCTCTGGACATAAAGGATGCATACCTTCATGTCCCCATTTATCCACCTCATCAGGCGTACCTCAGATTTGTGGTACAGGATTGTCATTACCAATTTCAGACGTTGCCGTTTGGTCTCTCCACGGCACCGAGAATATTTACCAAGGTAATGGCGGAAATGATGGTACTCCTGCGGAAGCAAGGGGTCACAATTATCCCGTACTTGGACGATCTCCTCATAAAAGCGAGATCAAGAGAGCAGTTGCTGAACAGCGTATCACTTTCTCTGGAAGTGTTACGGCAACACGGCTGGATTCTAAATATTCCAAAGTCGCAGTTGGTTCCTACGACTCGTCTGCCTTTCCTGGGCATGATTCTGGACACAGACCAGAAAAGGGTTTATCTCCCGATAGAGAAAGCTCAGGAACTCATGACCCTGGTCAGGAACCTATTAAAACCAAAACAGGTGTCAGTGCATCACTTCACTCGAGTCCTGGGAAAGATGGTGGCATCATACGAGGCCATTCCCTTCGGCAGGTTCCATGCGAGGACCTTTCAATGGCACTTACTGGACAAGTGGTCCGGATCACATCTTCAGATGCATCGGTTAATCACCCTATCCCCCAGGGCCAGGGTGTCACTCCTGTGGTGGCTGCAGAGTGCTCACCTTCTCGAGGGCCACAGATTCGGCATTCAGGACTGGGTCCTGGTGACCACGGAGGCAAGCCTCCGAGGTTGGGGAGCAGTCACACAGGGAAGAAATTTCCAAGGTCTGTGGTCAAGTCAAGAGACTTGCCTTCACATCAACATCCTGGAACTAAGGGCCATATACAACGCCCTGCGTCAAGCGGAGAACTTGCTTCGCGACCAACCGGTTCTGATTCAGTCAGACAACATCACCGCAGTGGCTCATGTAAACCGACAAGGCGGCACAAGGAGCAGAGTGGCGATGGCAGAAGCCACCAGAATTCTTCGCTGGGCGGAGAATCACGTAAGCGCACTGTCAGCAGTGTTCATCCCGGGAGTGGACAACTGGGAAGCAGACTTCCTCAGCAGACACGACCTCCACCCGGGAGAGTGGGGACTTCATCAGGAAGTCTTCGCACAGATTACAAGTCGGTGGGAACTGCCACAGGTGGACATGATGGCATCCCGCCTCAACAAAAAGCTACAGAGGTATTGCGTCAGGTCAAGAGACCCTCAGGCAGTAGCTGTGGACGCCCTGGTGACACCGTGGGTGTTCCAGTCGGTCTATGTATTTCCTCCTCTTCCTCTCATACCCAAGGTGCTGAGGATAATAAGAAAAAGAGGAGTGAGAACAATCCTCATTGTTCCAGATTGGCCACGAAGGACTTGGTATCCAGATCTGCAAGAAATGCTCACAGAGGACCCGTGGCCTCTTCCTCTAAGACAGGACCTGTGCAACAGGGGCCCTGTCTGTTCCAAGACTTACCGCGGCTGCGTTTGACGGCATGGCGGTTGAACGCCGTATCCTAGCAGAGAAGGGCATTCCGGATGAGGTCATTCCTACGCTGATAAAGACTAGGAAGGACGTGACAGCTAAACATTATCACCGTATATGGCGAAAATATGTTTCTTGGTGTGAGGCCAGGAATGCTCCTACGGAGGAATTCCAACTGGGCCGTTTCCTTCACTTCCTACAGTCCGGAGTGAATTTGGGCCTAAAATTGGGCTCCATTAAGGTCCAGATTTCGTCCCTATCCATTTTCTTTCAAAAGGAGTTGGCTTCTCTACCAGAAGTTCCATATGGATAGAGCAGAATTGCGGACCCGTCCACAATTTCTGCAGAAAGTGGTTTCATCTTTTCATATGAACCAACCTATTGTGGTGCCTGTGGCTACTCGTGACTTAGAGGATTCCGAGTTGCTTGATGTGGTCAGGGCTTTGAAGGTTTATGTAGCCAGAATGGCTAGGGTCAGGAAAACAGTCGTTGTTTATCCTGTATGCATCCAACAAGCTTGGTGCTCCTGCTTCAAAGCAAACTATTGCTCGCTGGATCTGTAACACGATTCAGCAGGCTCATTCTGCGGCTGGATTGCCGCTGCCAAAATCAGTTAAGGCCCATTCCACTAGTAAGGTGGGCTCTTCTTGGGCGGCTGCCCGAGGGGTCTCGGCATTACAACTTTGCCGAGCGGCTACATGGTCAGGTTCAAACACTTTTGCAAAGTTCTGCAAGTTTGATACCCTGGCTGAGGAGGACCTCTTGTTTGCTCAATCGGTGCTTCAGAGTCATCCGCGCTCTCCCGCCCGTTTGGGAGCTTTGGTATAATCCCCATGGTCCTTACGGAGTCCCCAGCATCCACTAGGACGTTAGAGAAAATAAGATTTTACTTACCGGTAAATCTATTTCTCGTAGTCCGTAGTGGATGCTGGGTGCCCGTCCCAAGTGCGGACTTCTTCTGCAATACTTGTATATAGTTATTGCTTCAATAAGAGTTAAGTTATGGTTGCATCAGGGGTTGACCTGATGCTCTGTTATTTGTCATACTGTTAACTGGTTGTTATCACATGTTATACGGTGTGATTGGTGTGGGCTGGTATGAATCTTGCCTTGGATTACCAAAATCCTTTCCTTGTACTGTCAGCTCTTCTGGGCACAGTTTCTCTAACTGAGGTCTGGAGGAGGGGCATAGAGGGAGGAGCCAGTGCACACCAGAACCTAATTCTTTCTTAAAGTGCCCATGTCTCCTGCGGAGCCCGTCTATCCCCATGGTCCTTACGGAGTCCCCAGCATCCACTACGGACTACGAGAAATAGATTTACCGGTAAGTAAAATCTTATTATTTATGTTTCTGGTATAATTAGACTGACATCCTGACTGCTATTAAAGTAGAATTTCTAGAGGGAGAGGAAGAAACGTATGCCAGGGGTGATCGTCAGTGTAAAGAGGAGGAGGAGACGTATGTGAGGGGTGATCGTCAGTGTAAGGAGGAGGAAATCCCAACAGATATCAGCGCAGGTGAGTAATATACGTACTACAGAAGAGAGACACATGTTCTATTTATTCAGTCTCTTATTCTACAACCACCTTACTGGGGGAAGGTGGGGAGGGGGGAAGAGTCATATTGAAATCCCGCTCTCTCCAGTCAGTCTGACATGGCTCCGATGAAAATGCTCCCCACCCCCTAAACCCAAGATCACAAACCCCATTCCAAAAGTAAATACAGATAGAATAAGGCAGAGAATCGATTTCCAATCGATATTTTAGTGCCATTGATAAAGTAATGTGCCCCCAAAATTTACTTCAGTTCCCTCTGACGGAGTACCCGCTTTCTGTCATAGATTTCAGCTGAGGCCCACTTGACGATATAGGGGGTCATTCCGAATTGTTCGCTCGCTAGCAGTTTTTAGCAGCCGTGCAAACGCATAGTCGCTGCCCACAGGGGAGAGTATTTTCGCTTTGCAGTAGTGCGAACACCTGTGCAGCAGAGCGCCTGCAAACACATTTTGTGCAAAACAAGACCAGCCCTGTAGTTACTTATCCTGTGCGATGATTGTTGCGACGAGTGACACGGTAATGACGTCAGATACCCGCCCAGCAAACGCCCGGCCACGCCTGCGTTTTTCCAAACACTCCCAGAAAACGGTCAGTTGACACCCAGAAACTCCCTCTTCCTGTCACTCTCCTTGCGATCGGCTGTGCGACTGAAAGCATCGCTAGAACCAGTGCAAAACCACGATCCTCTTTGTACCCGTGCGTCGCGCGTGCGCATTGCGGTGCATACACATGCGCAGATTAGCCGTTTTTTCCACTGATCGCTACGCTGCGAACGGGAGCTAGCGATCAACTCTGAATGACCCCCATATTGTCCTCGTTAGGGTGGCTCCTGCGCATAATGAAATCTTACCCATAGTATGTATTGTAATCTGCTACTCATAAGATTTGTATTTCCATACATTTATTTTATTTCCAGCAGATGGAGGCAAACACAGGAATATCTTGGAGGGACAAATACTTTTATCTGCAGGTTTTGAAATAGGTGACAACATCATCAGACAAGATTTTCCAGGAGTAAACCCCGTTACCCTAAATATACATCCATTACTTCCCAGTGCAGATAAATCATCGGATCCCACTAATCCTGAGACATGTTCCCCTGGTAACGTACATATTGCCATACATAGTACAGCTCATACAGAGGACGCAATCGTTCCGTGTGCTGAGGACGTTCAATGGTTTACAGCTACATCGTATCTTCATACACATCACGGAAGCAACACAGCGGAGAGACCGTTTCCATGTTCAGAGTGTGGGAAATGTTTTACACAGAAATCAAAACTAATTAGACATCGGGCAACGCACACAGATGAGAAACCGTTTACATGTTCTGAGTGCGGGAAATGTTTTAAATATAAATCAGGTCTCGTTGAACATAAGAAAAGGCACACGGGAGAAAGGCCCTTTCCATGTTCTGAGTGCGGGAAATGTTTTACACTAAAATCAAGTCTCATCATACATCAGAGAATGCACACAGGGGAGAAATTATTCCCATGTTGTGAGTGCGGGAAAAGGTTTACCATGAAATCAAATCTTGTCATACATCAGAGAAGTCACACAGGGGAGAGACCCTTTCCGTGTTCTGAGTGCGGGAAACGTTTTACGCAGAAAGCCAAACTTCTCATCCATCACAGAATGCACACAGGTGAGAAATTATTCCCATGCTCTGAGTGCGGAAAATGTTTTACACACAAATCAAATCTTGTCAGACACCAGGCGACGCACACAGGAGAGAAGCCGTATCCATGTTCCGAGTGTGGGAAATGTTTTGCCCTAAAATCAAGTCTCG
This sequence comes from Pseudophryne corroboree, assembly GCF_028390025.1. Classification (NCBI taxonomy): domain Eukaryota; kingdom Metazoa; phylum Chordata; class Amphibia; order Anura; family Myobatrachidae; genus Pseudophryne; species Pseudophryne corroboree. Next base: position 4,937,466 of record NC_086455.1, on the reverse strand, counting down.
TTATACATCAGAGAGCGCACACAGGGGAGAAGCCTTTTCTGTGTTTTGAGTGTGGGAGATGTTTTACGCAGAAATCCAAACTTGTTAGACATCACCGAACGCACACAGGGGAGAGACTGTACTCATGTTCTGAGTGTGGGAAATGTTTTGCAAAGAAATCAAGTCTGGTCAGACATCAGGGAACTCACACGGGTCAGAGATCCTTTCCTGGGCTCTGAGTGTGGGAAATAGTTTACACATAAGAACTTGTTCAGCATCAGAAACGTAACTCAGAATTAGCTCCTTTCTGTTCAGTTGCCTTTGTTCTGTGTTGGGAGTAAAGCAGAAAGGGAGAGTAACCGTCCACCCAGACAAACCATGTTGCAACGCAAGTGCACAAATACATTTATTATTGTTGCATGCTGGGTAAATACTGGCTGCTTTTGCATGTAGCTTATGAGTGCTAGACAGCTTTATGACACTGCAATTTGGACACAGCCCTCCCACATCTAATTCTTTCTGCACAACTTAAGTCTGTGCAGCATGGCGTTACCCAGGTACAAAGTATTATTTATTTATTTATTGGTACTTCACCCCCTCTCAGAATTAGACACAAAATTATGCTGCAATACTCCCTGATTAAAGTTGTGACATTAATATGCTCTGTAATATGTTCCTATGTCACTGGGGAACAAATACAATGCTTCATTGAGGGCTCTAGGGGTCATAGATAGGGTCTTAGTGTATGCATATGTGTCAATGGCCAGGTAAAGCAACCATTCATGTGTCCATAGTAGTATCATGTAGTGAAAGGTCACAGCAAGTTAGCTTTGCAGGTTCTCCCACGTCACTTGCCCTTACCTATATATGATGTATAACAAATAAAGTTGTATGTATAAGATTAATACGTGTGTATCAGCAGCCTGTAACTATGAATTCAACAGAAACTAACAACTGCAGAAACGGAGAAACGCGTGCATGGGTTATTCTACTGCACAGTGCCTGTGTTGGCCTACAGTGATCAGAGTTTATCAGCAATATTTATTCTTCTCGTATATACTGTATACAGCCAATGGTCCGTGGCCTTACTCATGTCCAGGTGCTCCTAAAGTTTTACTCATAACTTACAGGAGTCTAAAAAGGTGTAACTAAGTTTTTGTGGTTATATAAAACAACTTAAAAAAAAAAAAGAAACTCAGTAACTCACATTACATAATCACATTTCACTATCAAACTTCAAAGTAACATCGGGAATTCACTACACTTGGAGGATTCATTTCTCTGATTGTCTTGTCTTTGATATAGAAGATTTCATCTTTATGTGTAGAACACTTCCATAGCTTTTCATCTTTCTCTGTAACATTAACATTATATTTACGGTTTATAATACTGGTTACAATTCCTGGATAATGCTCACTGTATATCTTACCACCACCCGAACATCCACCTCAAGCTCATATTCCTGTTTCTCTGACGTCCTAGTGGATGCTGGGAACTCCGTAAGGACCATGGGGAATAGATGGGCTCCGCAGGAGACTGGGCACTCTAAAAGAAAGATTAGGTACTATCTGGTGTGCACTGGCTCCTCCCACTATGACCCTCCTCCAGACCTCAGTTAGATTTCTGTGCCCGGCCGAGCTGGATGCACACTAGGGGCTCTCCTGAGCTCCTAGAAAGAAAGTTTATTTTAGGTTTTTTATTTTACAGTGAGACCTGCTGGCAACAGGCTCACTGCATCGAGGGACTAAGGGGAGAAGAAGCGAACCTACCTGCTTGCAGCTAGCTTGGGCTTCTTAGGCTACTGGACACCATTAGCTCCAGAGGGATCGACCGCATGGAACTGGCCTTGGTGTTCGTTCCCGGAGCCGCGCCGCCGTCCCCCTTACAGAGCCAGAAGCAAGAAGAGGTCCGGAAAATCGGCGGCAGAAGACATCAGTCTTCACCAAGGTAGCGCACAGCACTGCAGCTGTGCGCCATTGCTCCTCATACACACTTCACACTCCGGTCACTGAGGGTGCAGGGCGCTGGGGGGGCGCGCCCTGAGCAGCAATAAAAACACCTTGGCTGGCAAATATATCACAATATATAGCCCCAGAGGCTATATATGTGATAAATACCCCTGCCAGAATCCATAAAAAAGCGGGAGAAAAGTCAGCGAAAAAGGGGCGGAGCTATCTCCCTCAGCACACTGGCGCCATTTTCTCTTCACAGTGCAGCTGGAAGACAGCTCCCCAGGCTCTCCCCTGTAGTTTGCAGGCTCAAAGGGGTAAAAAGAGAGGGGGGGGGCACTAAATTTAGGCGCAATATTGTATATACAAGCAGCTATTGGGAAAAATTCACTCAATATAGTGTTAATCCCTAAATTATATAGCGCTCTGGTGTGTGCTGGCATACTCTCTCTCTGTCTCCCCAAAGGGCTGTGTGGGGTCCTGTCCTCAGTCAGAGCATTCCCTGTGTGTGTGCGATGTGTCGGTACGGCTGTGTCGACACGTTTGATGAGGAGGCTTATGTGGTGGCAGAGCAGATGCCGATAAATGTGATGTCGCCCCCTGTGGGGCCGACACCAGAGTGGATGGATAGGTGGAAGGTATTAACCGACAGTGTCAACTCCTTACATAAAAGGATGGATGACGTAACAGCTGTGGGACAGCCGGCTTCTCAGCCCGCGCCTGCCCAGGCGTCTCAAAGGCCATCAGGGGCTCAAAAACGCCCGCTCCCTCAGATGGCAGACACAGATGTCGACACGGAGTCTGACTCCAGTGTCGACGAGGTTGAGACATATACACAATCCACTAGGAACATCCGTTACATGATCCCGGCAATAAAAAATGTGTTACACATTTCTGACATTAACCCAAGTACCACTAAAAAAGGGTTTTATGTTTGGGGAGAAAAAGCAGGCAGTGTTTTGTTCCCCCATCAAATGAGTGAATGAAATGTGAAAAAGCGTGGGTTCCCCCGATAAGAAACTGGTAATTTCTAAAAAGTTACTGATGGCGTACCCTTTCCCGCCAGAGGATAAGTTACGCTGGGAGATATCCCCTAGGGTGGATAAGGCGCTCACACGTTTGTCAAAAAAGGTGGCACTGCCGTCTTAGGATACGGCCACTTCGAAGGTACCTGCTGATAAAAAGCAGGAGGCTATCCTGAAGTCTGTATTTACACACTCAGGTACTAGACTGAGACCTGCAGATAGTGCTGCTGCAGCGTGGTCTGTGACCCTGTCAAACAGGGATACTATTTTGCGAACATAAGAGCATATTAAAGACGTCGTCTTATATATGAGGGATGCACAGAGGGATATTTTGCCGGCTGGCATCCAGAATTAATGCAGTGTCCATTCTGTCAGGAGGGTATTAGAGACCTGACACTGGACAGGTGATGCTGACTTTAAAAGGCACATAGAGCCTTATAAGGGTGAGGAATTGTTTGGGGATGGTCTCTGGGACCTCGTATCCACAGCAACAGCTGGGAAGAAAAAATTTTTTACCTCAGGTTTCCTCACAGCCTAAGAAAGCACTGTATTATCAGGTACAGTCCTTTCGGCTTCAGAAAAGCAAGCGGGTCAAAGGCGCTTCCTTTCTGCACAGAGACGAGGGAAGAGGGAAAAAGCTGCACCAGTTAGCCAGTTCCCAGAATCAAAATTCTTCCCCCGCTTCCTCTGAGTCCACCGCATGACGCGGGGGCTCCACAGGCGTAGCCAGGTACGGTGGGGGGCCGCCTCAAAAATTTCAGCGATCAGTGGGCTCGCTCACAGGTGGATCCCTGGATCCTTCAAGTAGTATCTCAGGGGTACAAGCTGGAATTCGAGGCGTCTCCCCCCCGCCGTTTCCTCAAATCTGCCTTGCCGACAACTCCGTCAGGCAGGGAGGCTGTGCTAGAGGCAATTCACAAGCTGTATTCCCAGCAGGTGATAGTCAAGGTGCCCCTACTTCAACAAGGACGGGGTTACTATTCCACACTGTTTGTGGTACCGAAACCGGACGGTTCGGTGAGACCCATTTTAAATTTGAAATCCTTGAACACATACATAAAAAAATTCAAGTTCAAGATGGAATCGCTCAGGGCGGTTATTGCAAGCCTGGAGGAGGGGGATTACATGGTATCCCTGGACATCAAGGATGCTTACCTGCATGTCCCCATTTACCATCCTCACCAGGAGTACCTCAGATTTGTGGTACAGAATTGCCATTACCAATTCCAAACACTGCCGTTTGGACTGTCCACGGCACCGAGGGTCTTTACCAAGGTAATGGCAGAAATGATGATACTCCTTCGAAAAAAGGGAGTTTTAATTGTCCCGTACTTGGACGATCTCCTTATAAAGGCGAGGTCCAAGGAGCAGTTGTTGGTCGGAGTAGCACTATCTCGGGAAGTGCTACAACAGCACGGATGGATTCTATACATTCCAAAGTCACAGCTGGTTCCTACCACACGCCTACTGTTCCTGGGGATGGTTCTGGACACAGAACAGAAAAAAGTATTTCTCCCGCAGGAGAAAGCCAAGGAGCTGTCATCTCTAGTCAGAGACCTCCTGAAACCAAAACAGGTATCGGTGCATCACTGCACACGAGTCCTGGGAAAAATGGTAGCTTCTTACGAAGCAAAATTCCATTCGGCAGGTTCCATGCAAGAACCTTTCAGTGGGACCTCTTGGACAAGTGGTCGGGATCGCATCTTCAGATGCATCGGCTGATAACCCTGTCTCCAAGGACCAGGGTATCTCTACTGTGGTGGCTGCAGAGTGCTCATCTTCAAGAGGGCCGCAGATTCGGCATACAGGACTGGGTCCTGGTAACCACGGATGCCAGCCTTCGAGGCTGGGGGGCAGTCACACAGGGAAGAAATTTCCAAGGACTTTGGTCAAGTCAGGAGTCGTCCCTACACATAAATATTCTGGAACTGAGGGCCATTTACGATGCCCTAAGTCTGGCAAGGCCTCTGCTTCAAAACCAGCCGGTACTGATCCAATCAGATAACATCACGGCAGTCGCCCATGTAAACCGACAGGGCGGCACAAGAAGCAGGATGGCGATGGCAGAAGCCACAAGGATTCTCCGATGGGCGGAAAATCACGTCTTAGCACTGTCAGCAGTGTTCATTCCGGGAGTGGACAACTGGGAAGCAGACTTCCTCAGCAGACACGACCTACACCCGGGAAAGTGGGGACTTCATCCAGAAGTCTTCCAACTGTTGGTAAACCGTTGGGAAAGGCCACAGGTGGACATGATGGCGTCCCGCCTAAACAAAAAACTAGATATTGCGCCAGGTCAAGGGACCCTCAGGCAATAGCTGTGGATGCTCTAGTGACACCGTGGGTGTACCAGTCGGTTTATGTATTCCCTCCTCTGCCTCTCATACCAAAGGTACTGAGAATAATAAGAAAACGAGGAGTAAGAACGATACTCGTGGTTCCGGATGGGCCAAGAAGAGCTTGGTACCCAGAACTTCAAGAAATGATATCAGAGGACCCATGGCCTCTACCGCTCAGACAGGATCTGCTACAGCAGGGGCCCTGTCTGTTCCAAGACTTACCGTGGCTGCGTTTGACGGCATGGCGGTTGAATTCCGGATCCTAAAGGAAAAGGGCATTCCGGAGGAAGTCATTCCTACGCTTATAAAAGCCAGGAAAGAAGTAACCGCAAACCATTATCACCGTATTTGGCGAAAATATGTTGCGTGGTGTGAGGCCAGGAAGGCCCCAACAGAGGAATTTCAGCTGGGTCGTTTTCTGCACTTCCTACAGTCAGGAGTGACTATGGGCCTAAACTTGGGTTCCATTAAGGTCCAGATTTCGGCTCTGTCGATTTTCTTCCAGAAAGAACTGGCTTCACTGCCTGGAGTTCAGACATTTGTAAAGGGACATATTCAGCCCCCTTTTGTGCCTCCTGTGGCACCTTGGGATCTCAACGTGGTGTTGAGTTTCCTAAAATCACATTGGTTTGAGCCACTTAAAACTGGATTTGAAATATCCCACGTGGAAAGTGGTCATGTTATTGGCCTTGGCTTCGGCCAGGCGTGTGTCAGAATTGGCGGCTTTGTCATGTAAAAGCCCTTATCTGATTTTCCATATGGATAGGGCAGAATTGAGGACTCGTCCCCAGTTTCTCCCTAAGGTGGTATCAGCTTTTCACTTGAACCAACCTATTGTAGTGCCTGCGGCTACTAGGGACTTGGAAGATTCTAAGTTACTGGACGTAGTCAGGGCCTTAAAAATTTATATTTCCAGGACGGCTGGAGTCAGGAAAACTGACTCGCTTTTTATCCTGTAGGCACCCAACAAAATAGGTGCTCCTGCTTCTAAGCAGACTATTGCTCGCTGAATTTGTAGCACAATTCAGCTGGAGCATTCTGCGGCTGGATTGCCGCATCCTAAATCAGTAAAAGCCCATTCCACGAGGAAAGTGGGCTCATCTTGGGCGGCTGCCCGAGGGGTCTCGGCTTTACAACTTTGCCGAGCTGCAACTTGGTCAGGGGCAAACACGTTTGCTAAATTCTACAAATTTGATACCCTGGCTGAGGAGGATCTTGAGTTCTCTCATTCGGTGCTGCAGAGTCATCCGCACTCTCCCGCCCGTTTGGGAGCTTTGGTATAATCCCCATGGTCCTTACGGAGTTCCCAGCATCCACTAGGACGTCAGAGAAAATAAGATTTTACTCACCGGTAAATCTATTTCTCGTAGTCCGTAGTGGATGCTGGGCGCCCATCCCAAGTGCGGATTGTCTCCAATACTTGTATGTAGTTATTGCCTAACTAAGGGTTATTGTTGAGCCATCTGTTGAGAGGCTCAATTATATTTCATACTGTTAACTGGGTATAGTATCACGAGTTATACGGTGTGATTGGTGTGGCTGGTATGAGTCTTACCCGGGATTCAAAATCCTTCCTTATTGTGTCAGCTCTTCCGGGCACAGTATCCTAACTGAGGTCTGGAGGAGGGTCATAGTGGGAGGAGCCAGTGCACACCAGATAGTACCTAATCTTTCTTTTAGAGTGCCCAGTCTCCTGCGGAGCCCGTCTATTCCCCATGGTCCTTACGGAGTTCCCAGCATCCACTACGGACTACGAGAAATAGATTTACCGGTGAGTAAAATCTTATTTTTCCTGCTCCAGCTTTTGCGTTTTTTTGCTTCTGATGCGGTATACGCAAACATCAATATCTGTTAAAAAGTTATATATGCATTGATAAAAAGTATTATGAATGTATAACAACCAACACAAAAGAAAAAATATGAAAAAAGCATGAAACAACGGCATGAAATAGTCACCACTTTTTGGGGGGTTTTGTGATGAAGCTGAATGTGTCCTGTTCCTTAGAGTACCTTGATAAATGGATTTAAATAGCAAGTCATGGATGGTGGATCTTGGCAGTGTGTTGCTGTTACAAGATTTTAAAACAAGATAATATACTACGAGAGCGCACATCAGCAAAGCCCAATTTCATTTTCTGAAAGAATAAGTCTTTAAGAAATATTCTAGCGCCTAACTATTTCAAACCACTGCCGACTATAAAGAATCCTAAAGAAGACTCCACCTGGTTAAAACTTACACGTTTTTTTTACGTCTTGAGGCTAAATGTAATAGGGTGCGATTTTGGAAAACGTGCAATTTTTACAGCAAATTTGCATGTTTTCCGCAACTGTAATAGCTTGCGATTTTGTTAAAAATCACAAGTTTTTAACATATACCAAAAATCGCAAGTAAAAAATCGCAATGTTTTCCCATTGAAAAAAATGAAAATCGCAAATGTAATAGGATGCGATTTTTTCACTTGCACACAAAACCTTACCAAAAATCGCCAGAATAATAGACCAGGTTTAAACTGGTGATTTTTGGAGAAGCGTGCGCAGCTCAGTGAGATCCATGCATGCTTCTGTCTGTGAAAGTAAAGAAAGTGTTAAAATATTTAAAAAAAACGACTTGCAGGTCCCCTCCAAAAGCATAACCAGCCCCGGGCTCTTTGAGACGGTCCTGGTTGCAAAAATACAGGGGGGGAAATTGAGTGAAGGTTCCCTGAATTTAAACGACCAGCACTGGGCTCTTGGACCGGTCCTTGTTCCAAAAATATAGGGGACAAAAGAAGTAGGGGTCCCCTGTATTTTTGAAACCAGCACCGGGCTCCACTAGCCAGGGAGGTGGTGCCGCAGCCGGGGGACACTTTTATATAGGTTCCTGCGGCCAAAGCATTACTCCCCCCAACTAGTCACCCCTGGCTGGGGTTCCCTGGAGGAGTGGGGACCCCTTAAATAAAGGGGTTTCCCCCCTCCAGGCACCCAAGGGCCAGGGATGAAGCTCGGGGCTGTCCCCAGCACCCCTGGGTGGTGGGTGCTGGGCTGATAGCCGTGAAAGTGTTAGAAAATAATATTAACTTTTGCTATTGAACTACAGGTCCCAGCAAGCCTCCCCCGCATGCTGGTACTTGGAGAACCACAAGTACCAGCATGTGGGGCATTAAAGAGCCCGCTGGTACCTGTAGTTCCACAACTAAAGAAATATTACAATAATCACAGAGACACCATGACAGTAAAACTTTAATAAAACATACTTGCACACTCACATACATACACACACTTACACATACTTACCTACATCCAACGTAGCCATTCACGTCTACTTGTCCTGTGGCTTACACGATCGCTGTAAAAAAAAAAAATACCTACCCCTTGTCTCCAGTCCTTTCCCTGTAGGCATCCTAGGGGTTAAAAAAATGTAAAAAAACGAGAAACCCAATCCAACATACTAAAGGGGATCCATGTTTACACATGGATCTCCTTGCCCCGAATGCCGTGACTCCTGTCATTAGAGGACCCGGCAGCCAATCAGGGAGCGCTATGTCATAGCGCTCATAGGTAGTCCGCAGGGTTAATTGAGGTCACTCTTGTGGGTGACCTCAATTAACCCTGCGGATCTACCGCAGACCACAGGATTCCCACCATAGAGTATGTGCTCCCCCATTATACACTATGGTCTACGCTTGACTGACAGTCCAGGAGTGCACAGCCAATCAGGAAAGCACTATGACGTAATGCTCCCTGATTGGCTGCCGGGTCCTCTCACTCTCCCTTTGATAAAGGTGCAGGAGCACAGAAACAGGCTGTCAGGGTCATGTTTATGGAGGAATGTCACCCATGCTGTATTGGGTAGTGGTCCTAGTGCATGTAACGTATACTGCTACTTTGCAACCTGAGCTCATTTATGTATAATGCACAATATGCACTTTATGGAGTAAACAATCACATTTAATTTAAATGGATGTGCGGATCGTTTTGTCTACTGTTGACTGTATTAGTCCCATCAATTTTAAAAACGGGCGTAGGTAAAAGGACTATTAATCCTTTACGCTCTACTCACTGCAATATTAGGCTACTAGCCCTGTGGGCCAACACAGGACCTGACAGAGGTGTGAAGCCTTGAAGTTTTATCAATCAATAAAACTAGTCTGGTGCAAAATATAGAGAGCATACAGAGTACACATTGAGAAAAGTATCTCTGCTGAGCAGATTCTTGTGTAGGCTCCATGGCCTAGTGGAAAGCTCCCTGTACATAGAGGTGGTAGGGTCGCTGCTTTGAATCCTGCAACCAAAGTTTATAATATTTGTAATTTTCTGCCTGGCTGCTGGATGATATTGGTAATACCCCTTTCACACCGCACAAATAACCCAGTATCGACCCGGCGTGCGATGTGAAAGGGGCATTGCCGAAATCGCGGGTCGCCTGACCCGGCAATTCAACCCGGGTATAAAGCAGTGTTATGCCCGGTTTGAATACCGGGTCAGTGGCTGCGTAAACGGGCTCCCGGGTCGATGCGACCCGGGACCCGTTTACTAGATAGGGAGAGGCTGCGCGGAGATGAGGTCATCTCCCACCGCCGCATCCACCCCCCCGCTGCTATGGCAACCTGCCCGGCTTATTGCCGGGTCGGGGAAGCCAGCAGCAGCTGCCAATGCCGGATCCCACCCGGGAAGGACCCGTTTCCAATTCCCGGGTGGGATCCGGCATTGGCAGTGTGAAAGGGGTATAATAGTCTCAGAATATGCTTGGTCATGTGGTGGCTCCTCTGAAAAGCTGCCTAGTGCCCCATCGCCTGTCAGTCGCTGGAGGTCTGGATTTGAAATCTCCAACCAGGCTTGGTGAGCACCTTGAGAATGCTTCCACATGACTTGGAGCACCCTGGGCTGGTGGATGATGGTTGTATCCTCAGACAGGTGTCCTATGTTAGATGTTGCAGTGTGTTTATTATTTATTAAAGTGCAACATCAACACTAAAGGACAACCTTCTGCAGGACCACACACCACATCTGACTGGGGTATTTTGTCAGTGTCATCCATCTGCCATATATCCGTAACAGTGAGGCCACCATGCATGGGATCCATCACTGTCCCTAGAGCACCTTGTCTCTAGGCCACAGAGCTGACATGCCTTGGGGAAAAAAAGACACTTCATCATGCAGCAAACAAAGTACCATAACATCATTGCTACAGCAGAAGGTGACCTTTCACTGTGCCAGGCCCTGCTTCAGGTAAGTGCAACAATAAGTTCTATCACTGGTGCAACATCCTAGATAAACAAGAACAGGTGTGCACATGGCTACTGGTCCGCTGTGTCAGATCATGTAATTACCAAGAAGCCTGGTGGAACACACCAATGTACAACTTAGGGGTATATTCAATAACTGTCAGAAGCTGTCGTCTTGTCGGAAAGACGTCAGCTTCCGACAGATTTAGGTCAGAAGGGGTTCCGACCTATTTATTAAGGCCCCATTTATTCCGACAAGTCGGGAAACCCGACTTGTCGGAATGCACGTTGAACCCGCCGATCAGCGCACATTGTCGGAAGTGGGGCCAAACCCGACAGGTTTTAGCCTTGTTTCCGACAATCTCAATACAACTTTAAAAAAAGTCGGATTGAGATAAGTGAGCAGAGAGCAGGAAACGGGGGAGCAGCGGGGAGAGCAGGGACCCAGCGGCAGCGTCCACCCGGCTCCAGCAAGCGACGTCCCGCTTGATGGAGCCGGGTGGACGCAGCAGTGAGCCTCCGCTGCTGCAGCCGCTGGTCCCCCCTCTCCTCCGCCGTCTGCTCCGTCTCCCCCGGGTGGCCACCTTAAACTCCACCCAGCGGCCCACCTTTACCTCCCCCTAGGGGGTGTCGATAACAACTCACGGCTGGCTGCCCCCACCTCCTCCCGGCTGTCCGGTGACCGTTCCTCCCGGCGCGCTGGTTACACCTCCCGGCGGGCTGTCAGGCGACACTGACAGCAGCAGGCCATGACAACGGGAGCGGCCAAATCCGACAATCGGATTTGGCAGCTCTTTTGAATAGGGGTTGTCGGGTCCATTCCGACAACTGCATGTCGGAATGGGCCCGACTCTTTTTGAATATACCCCTATGTCAGATTTTGCTTTTGGTTAACTCAGCTATTTTTCTCAATGTCATCACGATAATACAACAGTAATAAACGATAAGGGGTAAGTTTACTAAAGATAGATTTTAATTGATGTTGTTTCAGGGGCTAAAGTTCACATTTACTAATAGATGACAGAATTCGTTTTATTGATATTCCACTAGGCTATAGTTGATAACATTGAGAGATACCATGAAATAGACAACTGGCTTACTGTACCATTATAGCTTAGTGGGTAAGTAGCTGCTCTCTATCCTGGCAATGATGGTGGGATCCCTGTTTTGAATCCCATATAGGTTTCCATTTTATTATGTGGATTTTACACTAGATTAGATGATAAAACCCAAGATAAAGACCCCAGGCTTTCTGTAGGCTGCGTAGCTCAGTGGGCTAGTAACTGCTTCATATACTGGCAATGCTGGTGGCTTCCCTTGTTTGAATCCCATGTAGGCTTCCATTTAGTTCTGTGGGTTTTGCACCAGGCTAGATGATAACACTGAGGAACGGAAGCCTATGTTTCTGTAGCCTGCGTAGCTCAGTGGGCTAGTAGCTGCTCCATATACTGGCAATGATGGTGGGATCTCAGGTTCAAATCCCATGATGGCTTCCCTTTAGCACCTTGGATAATGATCCCGGCTGGATGATTAAACTCTCGCCGCTTCTTATAAGCAGGCTCCCGGCATGCCCCTCCACACTGCATGCCCACCCCCGCACCGCACTCACCCTGCATCCCTCCCTCCCACTCTGACAGCAATGGTGAGTCCTCGTAGCTAGGTGCCTCATGTGGAGGATGCCTCCCAGCAGCCCTGATGGTGCATAACACAATCAGAACACGCAAGGAGTGTCCCCAAGCTAGAGATCCAAGCTAGGACATCCCCGTCATTGCCAGTAGGGAGGGCGGCTACAGGGCAAAGGAGCGACGCAGGTTTTTTTAAGTGACTTACACAATAATAAAAAAAATACTATCACTAATACACCACAGGAAATTTTGTTAACACATAGATAAGTACAAGGTCACCATGAGATTCGAACCACAGTCTCCACCACCACAGACTTGCCTACATACCAACTGAGCCATAGCAGGTCTTACTGGGCAGAGAAAATTTTTCTCATTGTTATCAATTACCACAGTGTAATGGCCAATGTATAACAAAACAAAGTCACCATGGGATTCGAACCACCATCTCTACCACTATAGAGTACCTCAGACCTGCTACATACCAACTGAGCCATAGCAGGTCCCACTGCTAAAAAGTGATTTTTTTTTTTAATTGTTTTAATTACCCCAGCACAATGGCAAATGTATAGCAAAACAATGTCAACATGGGTTTTGAACCAGTTTCCACCACCATTGAGTACCAAAGACCTGCCTACTTATCAACTGCACCATAGCAGGACTTACTGGTGAGCGATTTTTCTCATTGTTATCAATTACCCCAGCGTAATAGCCAATATATAGCAAAATAATCCCAGCGTGGGATTCAAACCACAGACTCTATCACTATAAAGTACCAGAGACCTGCTACATACCTACTGAGCCACAGAAAGTCTTAATGGAAAGAGATGCTTTTTCCCATTGTTATCAACTGCTGCAGTGCAGAGGCCAATATATAGCAAGAGAAGCTCATGATATAAATTGAACCAAAGACACCAGCATGGCTGTCAGTCTTCTAGCCCAATGTGTCATCTTGTACCTAGTGCAGCTGAAGTGCAGGGATAAAGCTGCCTGAGTATTGTAACTGCGCCTCCACCATGGCAGCTCCTAATACACTCAGCCAGACTTCCACACTAATTACAAAATGAAGCTGCATGGGGAATTGTACCTGGGCTTCCCCATCACTAATCAGCACGGTATCGGGATACTAATCAGGTGATCTAGAACATTACCTGATACAGAGGAGAAGCTCCCTGCACATAGAGGTGGTGGGGTCAGTGGTTTGAATCCTGGGACCAGTGTTCATAGTTTAGGGTTATCACCTCATAACTTTAATTCTGGACACATTAATTACACAGGTTCTGTGGCTGGCTGACGTCAAAACTTAATTTCACCTGGTTTTAGTCAGCCACAGAACCTGTGTAATTAATATGTGTTCAGAATTAAAGGGAGGAGGTGGTAACCCTGTTCATAGTATTTGTAATTTTCTGCCCTGCTGCCTATCAGTCGCTGGAGGTCTGGGTTCAAAACTCCAACCAGGCTTGGTGAGCACCTTGAGAATGCTTCTACATGACTTGGAGCACCCTGGGCTGGTGGATGATGGTTGTATCCTCAGACAGGTGTCCTACGTTGTATGTGGCGCTGTATTTTTTATTTATTAAAGTGCAACATCACACTAAAAGACAGCCTTCTGCAGGACCACACACCACATCTGCTATACTTCACAGGTTTTCTCCCTACTGAGTGGGGGCATTTTATCAGTGTCATCCATCCGTCATATAGTAACAGTGAGTCCACCATGCATGGGAACCATCACTGCCCCTAGGGCGCCTTGCTGCTAGCCCATAGAGCTGACCTATGCCTTGTGAAAAGAAGATACCTCATCATGTAGCATACAAAGAGCTCCTAAGGTTCCTCTATGGACACTCACTGCTACATTGATACAGCAGTAGGTGACCATTCTGCTAGGACACTGTACCAGGCCCTGCTTCAGGTAAGTAGTGAGCTCTATCACTGGTGCAACATCCTAGATAAACAAGAACAGGTAAGCACATGGCTACTGGTCAGCTGAGTCAGATCATGTAATTACCAAGAAGCCTGGTGGAACATACCAAGGTACAACTGAGTCAGCTTTTGCTTTTTGTAAACTCAGCTATAGTTCTCAATGTCACATACCTCCCAACATGACCCTCTCCAGGGGGGACACAATGCTCTGCTCCTGGACTTCCTTCTTAATTTGTGATTTCCATCACCTGTAGTAAAACACCTTTCTTATCTATTAACCTGTTCAACACAGGTGTCAGCAATCATACATTAGGAGAAAAGTCCAGAAGCAGAGCATTGTATCCCTCCTGGAGAGGGTCATGTTGGAGGTAAGATGTCATCACCATAATACATCATTAATAAGCAATTAGGGGTAAGTTTACTAAATATAGATTTTAATGTTGTTTCAGGGGCTAAATTTCACATTTACTAGTAGGTGACAGAAATTGTTTTGTGGATAGTCCATTAGGCTAGTTGATAATACCTTGAAATAAATAATTGGCTTATTGTCCACATTATAGCTCACGATAGAAGATAACACCAAGGTAAAAGCGCTTCACGTTCAGTAGACTTCATAGCTTAGTGGACTAGAAGCTGCTTCTATATTGGGGTTGTTGGTGGCTTTCCTGGTTTGAATCTCATGTAGTTCTCCATTTATTTCTGTGGATTTTGCACTAGTCTCGTTCATGACACTGAGAAAAAGCACATGAACATATTGTATCCTGCATAGCTTAGTGGGCTAGTAGATGGTTTTATACTAGGTATGCTGGTGGCTTCGCTGGTTCTCATCCTTTTTAGATTCCCAATTAGTTTTGTGGATTTTGTACTATGCAAGTTGATAACACCAAGAGATTCCTGGCTTACTGTGCCCATTACAGCTTAGTGGTCTAGTAGCTGCTCCTGTACTAGCAATGGGGCTAGGATTCCTGGTTTCAATTCCATGTAGGTTTCCATTTAATTCTGTGGATTTTGCACTAGGCTAGATGATATCACCAAGTTAAAGCCCCTCAGTTCCTGTATCCTGCATAGCTTAGTGGGCTAGTAGCGGCTTCTATACTGGTTATGCTGGTGGCCTCCCTTGTTCGAGTCCCATGTGGGTTTCTATTTAGTTCTGTGGATTTTGCACTAGGCTAGATGATATCACCAAGATAAAGGCCCCTCAGTTCCTGTAGGTTGCATAGCTTAGTGGGCTAGTAGCGGCTTCTATACTGGTGGCTTCCCTGGTTCGAGTCCCATGTTGGTTTCTATTTAGTTCTGTGGATTTTGCACTAGGCTAGATGATAACACTGAGAAATAGACACTAAGCTTGCTGTATCCTGCATAGCTCAGTAGGCTAGTAGCTGCTCTATACTGGCAATGATGGTGGCATCCCTGGTTCAACTCTGATGTAGGTTTGCATTTAATTATGTGGCTTTTGCACTAGACTAGATAAAACCAAGATAAAGGACCTTTGCTTTCAGTAGGCGCCATAGCTTAGTGGGCTAGTAGTGTCTTCTATACGGGGTCTGCTGGTGGCTTCCCTGGTTTGAATCCCATGTAGGCTTCCATTTAGTTCTGTGGATTTTGCACTAGGCTATATGATAACACTGAGGAACGGAAGCCTATGTCTCTGTAGCCTGCGTAGCTCAGTGGGCTAGTAGCTGCTCCATACACTGGCAATGATGGTGGGATCCCAGGTTTGAATCCCATGATGGCTTCCCTTTAGCACCTTGGATAATGACCCCGGCTGGATGATTAAACTCTCACTGCTTCTTATAAGCAGGCTCCCAGCATGCCCCTCCACACTGCATGCCCACCCCCACACCGCACTCACCCTGCATGCCTCCCTCCCACTCTGACAGCAATGGTGAATCCTCGTAGCTAAGTGCCTCATGTGGAGGATGCCTCCCAGCAGCCCTGATGGTGCATAACACACAATCAGAACATGCAAGGAGTGTCCCCAAGCTAGAGATCCGAGCTAGGACATCCCCGTCATTGCCAGTAGAGAGGGCAAAGGAGCGACGCAGGTTTTTTTTAAGTGCGTTACCAAATAATTACAAAAAAACACTAACAAGCCTCAGGCAATTTTGTTAACACATAGATCGGTATAAGCTCACCATGAGATGAGAACCACAGTCTCCACCACCATAGAGTTCCACAGACGTGGCTACTTACCAACTGAGCCATAGCAGGTCTCACTGGGAAGATAAGATATTTCTCATTGTTATCAATTACCCCAGTGTAATGGCCAATGTATAACAAAACAATGTCACGATGGGATTCGAACCACCATCTCTACCACTATAGAGTACCTCAGACCTGCTACATACCAACTGAGCCATAGCAGGTCTTATGGGGAATAGATTAATATTCTCATTGTTATCAACTGCTGCAATGCAGAGGCCAATATATAGCAAGAGAAGCTCATGATGTGAATTGAACCACAGATTCCAGCATGGCTGTCAGTCTCCTAGCCCAATGTGCCATCTTGTACCTAGTGCAGCTGAAGTGCAGAGATAAAGCTGCCTGTGTATAGTAACTGCGCCTCCACCATGGCAGCTCCTAATACACTCAGCCAGACTTCCACACTAATTACAAAATGAAGCTGCATGGAGAATTGTACCTGGGCTTCCCCATCACTAATCAGCACAGTATCGGGATACTAGTCAGGTGATCTAGAACATTACCTGATACAGAGGAGAAGCTCCCTGCACATAGAGGTGGTGGGGTCACTGGTTTGAATCCCGGCACCAGTGTTTATAGTATTTGTAATTTTCTGCCCCACTGGCTATCAGTCGCTGGAGGTCTGGCTTCAAATCTCCAACCAGGCTTGGTGAGCACCTTGAGAATGCTTCCACATGACTTGGAGCACCCTGGGCTGGTGGATGATGGTTCTATCCTCAGAGAGGTGTCCTATGTTAGATGTTGCAGTGTGTTTATTATTTATTAAAGTGTAACATCAACACTAAAGGACAACCTTCTGCAGGACCACACACCACATCTGCTATCCTTCACAGGTGGTCTCCCCACTGACTGGGGTATTTTATCAGTGTCATCCATCTGCCACCTAGCAGTAACAGTGAGGCCACCATGCAGGGATTCTACCATCACTGTCCCTAGAGCAACTTGCTGCTTGCCCACAGAGCTGACCTACACCTTGGGAAAAGAAGACACCATAAGATCATTGCTACAGCAGTAGGTGACCTTTCTGCTAGGACACTGGGGATGATTCAGACCTGATCGCTGCTGTGTGTTTTCGCACAGCAGGCGGTCAGGTCTGAACTGCGTATGCACAGCAATGCGTAGGACTGCAGTGAAGGGGAGCGCCGGGCAGGACCGGGATGGTGTGAAATATGCAATGGCACTGGCGATCGCAAGAAGACTGACAGGAAGAGGGCGTTTGTGGGCGGCAACTGACCATTTCTAGGGAGTGTCCGTAAAAACGCAGGAGGGACCAGGCGTTTTGTGGGAGGATTCGTGACGTCAGCACCGGCCCCGATCATGGCAGCGGCTGAGTAAGACCTGTGCTGAGCAGACACTGCACAAACTGATGCGTTGTCAGGGCGGATGTGTGACGTCAGCTCCGGCCCCGATCATCGCAGCGGCTGAGTAAGACCTGTGCTGAGCAGACACTGCACAAACTGATGCGTTGTCAGGGCGGATGTGTGACGTCAGCTCCGGCCCCGATCATCGCAGCGGCTGAGTAAGACCTGTGCTGAGCAGACACTGCACAAATTGATGCGTTGTCAGGGCGGATGTGTGACGTCAGCTCCGGCCCCGATCATCGCAGCGGCTGAGTAAGTCCTGTGCTGAGCAGCTCTCCTGCACATGCACTCGCACTCCTGCACAGCGATTTCCCCTCCCCCTGTAGGCAGCGACTACCTGATCGCAGGGATGCAGAACGTGCACCCTAGCGATCAGGTCTGAATTACCCCCTCTGGGCCAGGCCCTCTTCAGGTAATTAGTGAGCTCTTCCACTGGTGCAACATCCCAGATGCCAAGAACAGGTGAGCACATGGATAGTGGTCAGCTGAGTCAGATCATGTAATTACCAAGAAGCCTGGTGGAACACACCGAGGTACAACTGAGTCAGCTTTTGCTTTTAGTCAACTCAGCTATATTTCTCAATGTCATCATCTAATACAACAGTAATAAGCAATAACAGGTAAGTCGGGTGACCCTCCTGGTCCCCCAGAAAAGCAGGCAAGTCTCCCGATTTCTGTGCTCCCCCTGCCCGGCCGCCCACTTAGTGAGTAAAGTGGGCGGTCCAGGCAGTGAGTACGCAAGTATGGTGTAACCCTGTGTATGTCACTGTGTTGTGTGCTGCACATTCTAGCTCTATACAGTAGGTGTGAGTACCTGTTACTATTGTCATCGATATATTGTTCGGGTTTAGTATGAAATGCCTACAACCAAAATCCCGACAACAATTGACCGACGGTCAAAATACAAAAATGTTGACAGGTCAGAAAGGCAACACAAGTTATTTTATTTTTTTTGTGTGTGTATGTCGACATAGGTCAACATGGACACCTTTTAAGTGTACCGCGTACCCTTGCATGGATCGCTATGCTTTGGGCACGGTTAAATTCCCCCTTCAGGTACACTGGGATGGTAAAGTATGAACAAGTCGGTTTCAATTTAAAAAAATCATGAAAAACTCTTCGAATTTTTGACTCGTCAACATTTTAAATGTTGGAATTTTGACCTTGTCGGGATTTTGACCATCAGTCAATGGTTGTCAGGATTTTGTAGGTAAATTGATCTACCACCGCTTTACCTGTTACCACTATATTGTTTTACCACCACTGTACCTGTTACCGCTGTCACCACTATATTGTTCTACCACCGCTGTACCTGTGTCACGATCCGGGTATCTGGACGCCATTTCTTACCTATCAGATGCCTCCTAAGGCTGGCTCAGCGCTCCAGGACCGGATCCCATTTGTTATCCTGATGTGCACATTCCCGCATCCTCTCCTGTCTCTCTGGACGCAGTCACAGTAACGCCTTATACATCTGGCATGGCGTCTCCCGCGGCCTCCGCCGCCGTCCCTGAGCTTCTGCATTCAGAGTGGCGATTACGTCAGCCGCGGCCTCCGCTGTGTCCGCGTGGTCGGATGTGCATCTGTCAGCCTGGCGTCTCCTGTCTCCGGTGGCCGGCGCCGCCATTACTGTTTTCCAGACCACATGGATTACAATCCAAACTTCCCTCCAAGTGTCTGCATGGGCGCAGCCATCTTGGATTCTGTCAGCTGATCATTCCTACCAATCCGTTGTCAGTATTATTAATTTGCATAATTGCCTAGCCAATACCTTCCTTGCTGCAGGTATAAATAGGTTGTGCCTGAGCAAGGAAGGCGTCAGTGCTTTGGTTGTCAAACCTAGTTCCAGTTTGTCTCTCTTCTGTGAATGTCTTCCAGGTTCCAGCTCCTGTCTCCAGACTTCTGCTATAGAGACCCGCACCAGCATTCCATCTGCGGTGTAGCCTGACTCTCCGATCCATTCTGGACTCACCTGTTTCCAGCTACAACATCACCTGCTTCCAGCTTAGCTTCCAGCAGTGTACAGCTTCTCTTAAAGGGCCGGTGTCCTTTCTGCAGTTTACCACTCTCCACCGGTATTATTATTTCTCCGCTCTCAAATTCTACATTTCATCTACATTGCATCGCTCTCAAGCTTTATTTATTATTTAACTGGTTCCAGCCAGTATCCACTCCGTGCCAACACCTGTCTGGTTCTAACCAGTACCCACAGCAGCATTTTATCTACAGCAGTCCAGCTTTCCCTGGAACACCAGCTGGTACGACCCTGGGCTTTCCTCATTGCTACAGTTGAGCCTGGTAAGGACTTTCCAACTTGCAGATAATAAGAACTGTCTCATACCACCAGAGCTCTGTGGCCCCTGCCACCCTGTAGTACCCAGGAACTGTATTATTATTTCTCTGCTGATTTTTATGTTACTTTTTACTGCTTCTGTGATGCATGGAGTTTGTCATAAATAAATATCATTGACTTTTACTCAAGTTGTCGTGGTCACGCCTTCGGGCGGTTTCTCTTCATGTTACTTACATGTCCAGGGGTCTGATACAACCTCCCAGGTTCCGGTACATCTCAGCCCCTACAACTGAGGCTGCCTTCCGTCAGCTCAGGCCCTCAGTTGTGACAACCTGTTACTGCTGTCCTACTATATTGTTCTACCACCACTGTACCTATTACCGCTGTCACCACTATATTGTTCTACCACCGCTGTACCTGTTACTGCTGTCACCGCTATATTGTTCTACCACCACTGTACCTGTTACTGCTGTCACCGCTATATTGTTCTACCACCACTGTACCTGTTACCACTGTCACCGCTATATTGTTCTACCACCACTGTACCTGTTACCACTGTCACCGCTATATTGTTCTACCACCACTGTACCTGTTACTGCTGTCACCACTATATTGTTCTACCACCACTGTACCTGTTACCGCTGTCACCACTATATTGTTCTACCACCACTGTACCTGTTACCACTGTCACCGCTATATTGTTCTACCACCACTGTACCTGTTACTGCTGTCACCACTATATTGTTCTACCACCACTGTACCTGTTACCACTGTCACCGCTATATTGTTCTACCACCACTGTACCTGTTACTGCTGTCACCGCTATATTGTTCTACCACCACTGTACCTGTTACCACTGTCACCGCTATATTGTTCTACCACCACTGTACCTGTTACCACTGTCACCGCTATATTGTTCTACCACCACTGTACCTGTTACCGCTGTCACCACTATATTGTTCTACCACCACTGTACCTGTTACTGCTGTCACCACTATATTGTTCTACCACCACTGTACCTGTTACCACTGTCACCGCTATATTGTTCTACCACCACTGTACCTGTTACCGCTGTCACCACTATATTGTTCTACCACCGCTGTACCTGTTACCACTGTCACCACTATATTGTTCTACCACCACTGTACCTGTTACCACTGTCACCACTATATTGTTCTACCACCGCTGTACCTGTTACCACTGTCACCACTATATTGTTCTACCACCACTGTACCTGTTACTGCTGTCACCACTATATTGTTCTACCACCACTGTACCTGTTACCACTGTCACCGCTATATTGTTCTACCACCGCTGTACCTATTACTGCTGTCACCGCTATATTGTTCTACCACCACTGTACCTGTTACCGCTGTCACCACTATATTGTTCTACCACCGCTGTACCTGTTACTGCTGTCCTACTATATTGTTCTACCACCGCTGTACCTATTACTGCTGTCACCGCTATATTGTTCTACCACCACTGTACCTGTTACTGCTGTCACCACTATATTGTTCTACCACCACTGTACCTGTTACTGCTGTCACCACTATATTGTTCTACCACCACTGTACCTGTTACTGCTGTCACCACTATATTGTTCTACCACCACTGTACCTGTTACCGCTATATTGTTCTACCACCACTGTACCTGTTACTGCTGTCCTACTATATTGTTCTACCACCACTGTACCTGTTACCGCTGTCACCACTATATTGTTCTACCACCGCTGTACCTGTTACTGCTGTCACCGCTATATTGTTCTACCACCACTGTACCTGTTACCGCTGTCACCACTATATTGTTCTACCACCACTGTACCTGTTACTGCTGTCACCACTATATTGTTCTACCACCACTGTACCTGTTACCGCTATATTGTTCTACCACCACTGTACCTGTTACCGCTATATTGTTCTACCACCACTGTACCTGTTACTGCTGTCACCGTTATATTGTTCTACCACCACTGTACCTGTTACCACTGTCACCACTATATTGTTCTACCACCGCTGTACCTGTTACCACTGTCACCACTATATTGTTCTACCACCACTGTACCTGTTACTGCTGTCACCACTATATTGTTCTACCACCACTGTACCTGTTACTGCTGTCACCACTATATTGTTCTACCACCACTGTACCTGTTACTGCTGTCACCACTATATTGTTCTACCACCACTGTACCTGTTACCACTGTCACCACTATATTGTTCTACCACCACTGTACCTGTTACTGCTGTCACCACTATATTGTTCTACCACCGCTGTACCTGTTACCACTGTCACCGCTATATTGTTCTACCACCACTGTACCTGTTACTGCTGTCACCGCTATATTGTTCTACCACCACTGTACCTGTTACTGCTGTCCTACTATATTGTTCTACCACCACTGTACCTGTTACCGCTGTCACCGCTATATTGTTCTACCACCGCTGTACCTGTTACCGCTGTCACCACTATATTGTTCTACCACCACTGTACCTGTTACCGCTGTCACCACTATATTGTTCTACCACCACTGTACCTGTTACCACTGTCACCGCTATATTGTTCTACCACCACTGTACCTGTTACCACTGTCACCGCTATATTGTTCTACCACCACTGTACCTGTTACCGCTGTCACCACTATATTGTTCTACCACCGCTGTACCTGTTACTGCTGTCCTACTATATTGTTCTACCACCGCTGTACCTGTTACCGCTGTCACCGCTATATTGTTCTACCACCACTGTACCTGTTACCGCTGTCACCACTATATTGTTCTACCACCACTGTACCTGTTACCACTGTCACCACTATATTGTTCTACCACCACTGTACCTGTTACCACTGTCACCGCTATATTGTTCTACCACCACTGTACCTGTTACCGCTGTCACCGCTATATTGTTCTACCACCACTGTACCTGTTACCGCTGTCACCACTATATTGTTCTACCACCACTGTACCTGTTACCACTGTCACCACTATATTGTTCTACCACCACTGTACCTGTTACCACTGTCACCGCTATATTGTTCTACCACCACTGTACCTGTTACTGCTGTCACCGCTATATTGTTCTACCACCACTGTACCTGTTACCACTGTCACCGCTATATTGTTCTACCACCACTGTACCTGTTACCACTGTCACCGCTATATTGTTCTACCACCGCTGTACCTGTTACCACTGTCACCACTATATTGTTCTACCACCACTGTACCTGTTACCACTGTCACCACTATATTGTTCTACCACCACTGTACCTGTTACCACTGTCACCGCTATATTGTTCTACCACCACTGTACCTGTTACTGCTGTCACCACTATATTGTTCTACCACCACTGTACCTGTTACTGCTGTCACCGCTATATTGTTCTACCACCACTGTACCTGTTACTGCTGTCACCGCTATATTGTTCTACCACCACTGTACCTGTTACTGCTGTCACCACTATATTGTTCTACCACCACTGTACCTGTTACTGCTGTCCTACTATATTGTTCTACCACCACTGTACCTGTTACCGCTGTCACCGCTATATTGTTCTACCACCACTGTACCTGTTACCGCTGTCACCGCTATATTGTTCTACCACCACTGTACCTGTTACCGCTGTCACCACTATATTGTTCTACCACCACTGTACCTGTTACCGCTGTCACCACTATATTGTTCTACCACCACTGTACCTGTTACCGCTGTCACCACTATATTGTTCTACCACCACTGTACCTGTTACCACTGTCACCGCTATATTGTTCTACCACCACTGTACCTGTTACCACTGTCACCGCTATATTGTTCTACCACCACTGTACCTGTTACCGCTGTCACCACTATATTGTTCTACCACCGCTGTACCTGTTACTGCTGTCCTACTATATTGTTCTACCACCGCTGTACCTGTTACCGCTGTCACCGCTATATTGTTCTACCACCACTGTACCTGTTACCGCTGTCACCACTATATTGTTCTACCACCGCTGTACCTGTTACTGCTGTCCTACTATATTGTTCTACCACCACTGTACCTGTTACCGCTGTCACCGCTATATTGTTCTACCACCACTGTACCTGTTACCGCTATATTGTTCTACCACCACTGTACCTATTACCTCTGTCACCACTATATTGTTCTACCACCACTGTACCTGTTACCACTGTCACCGCTATATTGTTCTACCACCACTGTACCTGTTACTGCTGTCACCACTATATTGTTCTACCACCACTGTACCTGTTACCACTGTCACCGCTATATTGTTCTACCACCACTGTACCTGTTACTGCTGTCACCACTATATTGTTCTACCACCACTGTACCTGTTACTGCTGTCACCACTATATTGTTCTACCACCACTGTACCTGTTACCACTGTCACCACTATATTGTTCTACCACCACTGTACCTGTTACTGCTGTCACCACTATATTGTTCTACCACCACTGTACCTGTTACCACTGTCACCACTATATTGTTCTACCACCACTGTACCTGTTACCACTGTCACCACTATATTGTTCTACCACCACTGTACCTGTTACTGCTGTCACCGCTATATTGTTCTACCACCACTGTACCTGTTACCACTGTCACCACTATATTGTTCTACCACCACTGTACCTGTTACCACTGTCACCGCTATATTGTTCTACCACCACTGTACCTGTTACTGCTGTCACCACTATATTGTTCTACCACCACTGTACCTGTTACCACTGTCACCGCTATATTGTTCTACCACCGCTGTACCTGTTACTGCTGTCACCGCTATATTGTTCTACCACCACTGTACCTGTTACTGCTGTCACCGCTATATTGTTCTACCACCACTGTACCTGTTACTGCTGTCACCGCTATATTGTTCTACCACCACTGTACCTGTTACTGCTGTCACCGCTATATTGTTCTACCACCACTGTACCTGTTACTGCTGTCACCACTATATTGTTCTACCACCACTGTACCTGTTACTGCTGTCACCGCTATATTGTTCTACCACCACTGTACCTGTTACTGCTGTCACCGCTATATTGTTCTACCACCACTGTACCTGTTACTGCTGTCACCACTATATTGTTCTACCACCACTGTACCTGTTACTGCTGTCACCGCTATATTGTTCTACCACCACTGTACCTGTTACCTCTGTCACCACTATATTGTTCTACCACCACTGTACCTGTTACCGCTGTCACCGCTATATTGTTCTACCACCACTGTACCTGTTACCGCTACCACCGCTACATAGACTTTGACCGACACTTTTAAACAGTAATAGGTCGTAAACCAGACTTGTTTAGCAATAATCCCCATGAAAACTATCCGTCAAATAGTAAATCTACCCCTCCTTCTATATTATCTCTTCTTTATGTACTCTCTTTCCCTCTCGAGTCGTATTCACCAGTACTGACTCTCTCAGTACCTACCTCCTGCTGCGCAGGTTAGCCCCCCTCCCAGATCCCATCCTGTAGTCTGTTTCCCACAGGCAGAGGCAGGGCACATCAGGGGATGAGAAATACTTAATCATTCATAATAACGATGGCTTATTTCATAGCAAAAACCCACTGCATTTACACATGCATCTCTATTAGGGTTACGATCAACCACTATTAGTAAGCAACCTTCGATGGTTCCTCCTGAAGATAGATGCTTTTACCATCAACGGGGGAAGTCCCATGGTAAAAAGCCAGTCTCAGATGGTTTGCTTATAACAGACCATTGATAATTTCCTCCAAATGGTTAGAAACCATCAATGGTGATCCACCTATAGGTAACCCTAATATAGGTCCTCACAACTTGGAAAAGATATAAATCAAAGGAGGGCATGTCTGCTCCAGATCAGGGTGCGTTGTCACAGTGCAGTGTATGAGCACGTCCCTGAGACCTTGGGGGATGAATGGACCTAACCTGGCTGGCGGATTCTTATTTCTGGAGGCGCTTGGTTGATATTGTACCACTGCCTTGTTTGTCTACTGATATTTGTAGACTTACATGGTGAGAGTCTAATCTAACCTTTTTATGTAAGATATTTCTGTGATTTATTTTGTTGGAATAAATACTGTATTACACTCTTTGAAGTTTTTCTCCTATCTACCACGTATTGTGGAGCCTGACGAGAACAGATTACAGAGGAGGAAGAAGGGCATGGCCTTCTCCTTATCATGCGATTGAGTCTGCTTTATTGAGCAGACCATTTTCTGTGGTATGGGCTCCATTAAATTTGAGTTTTATTCAGGTTGTATTTGGGTACAACATTATACTATCACATGTTTTCTGGTTCTTGGGGTTTTTTTGGGAGCAAACATGCAGAAGTGTACTGAACAGAAGACTCATTGTACCTTTGAGGACTCCAACTCACATTGGTTATCGTTAGCGCCTGTGGACTCAGTGATGACTTTGTTTTACTCATTTGTCTCTATAGTTTGGGGTGACACTATTCATCAGTGGGCAGACCTGGCGGATTTAGGACACATTCATCTTACCCAGTCCGTCTTATCTAATATGACTAGAACAACCAGACATCACATAGTGGTCATTCAACACAAAAAACCTGCAATATTTCAGGTGCTCTAAGAGTATTACCCTAACCTTTATCAGTCCTCTCTGCATAGTCATGTCCTCCTGGACAATCTATTGAATGAGGCTAGACTTCACCGAGGCTGATACTGCTCAGGATAGAACTGATTTACAATCCAACAAGTCTCCTAGCAGGAGGGGTATGGCCATAATATTAGAAGCTTTAAAACATGATACCGTTCCCACGTAGCTGGAACTCTTCTACACACACCAGAGACAACGCATTATTCACTTTTCTAGACTTCTACCTCACCACAAAAAGACATGACCATTCATTGTTATTATCCTTTATTTATATGGCACCACAAGGGTTCCACAGCGCCTAACAAAAGACCATCCTCTTACCAACCTAACACCATACCTGATGTAGATTTTAGGCTATTGGCCGAGGTCATGGTGGCCGGGCTACAGACTTCTTTCCTCTATGCTCACAGACCACCAGTTGGGCTTTGTCAGTGGCAGGCGTTCTGCTGACGGCATACTGTTAGCTATCACAGCAATGGCTATTGACCCACACCAGCCTGACTCTTCTAATATGTCATTGTGCGCTGATGCTAGTAAGGGCCTTTATATGGTCTCCCCGCCCTACTTATATGAGGCCTTGTGCAGGTGGGAGTTCAGCCAAGATTTTATTAATCTTACAAAAAAATATTATTGTGCATATTCTTAATATTCATTGCTACTGGTGATCAGCTTACTACATCAAGGGGCACAAGACACGGCTGTCCCTTGTCACTCTAGCTTTGTAACTTATCATTGGATCCCATTCTCATGGTCCTTGAGGGGAATTCAGATAGGAGGCAACATGGTTAAAATATTGGCTTTTCTTGTTGATGACCTCTTATATGTATTGAAACTAACAGATTTTTTTGTGCCCTCGATTAAAGGAAGTATTTAGGTCGTTCTCAGGTTTTTAGTTTAACATTGAACAAATCCACCACTCTACCTTTAAGTGGGTCATACACAACTGGCCTGGTTAAGTACTGACCCTAATAAGTTGGCAAAAGAAAGCATCACTTATTTGGGCATCCAGCTACCCAAGAACCAATATACACTTTTTCCACATTTTGTTGTGTTACAGCCTTATTCCAAAATGGAATACATTTGTCCTCAAAATTTTACACGCAATACCCAATAATGACAACGTGAAAAAAGTTTTTGTGAGATTTTTGCAAATTTATTAAAAATTAAAAACTAAGAAATCACATGTACATAAGTATTCACAGCCTTTGCCATGAAGCTCAAAAATGAGCTCAGGTGCATCCTGTTTCCACAGATCATCTTTGAGATGTTCCTACAGCTTAATTGAAGTCCACCTGTGGTAAATTCAGTTGATTGGACATGATTTGGAAAGGCACATACCTGTCTATATAAGATCCCACATTTGACAGTGCATGTCTGAGCACAAACCAAGCATGAAGTCAAAGGAATTTTCTGTAGACCTCCAAGACAGGATTGTCTCGAGGCACAAATCTGGGGATGGCTAAAGAAAAATATCTGCTGCTTTGAAGGTCCCAATGAACACAGTGGCCTCCATCATCCATAAATAGAAGAAATTCGGAACCACCAGGACTCTTCCTAGAACTGGCCGGCCGTCTAAACTGAGCGATCGGGGGAGAAGGGCCCTAGTCAAGGAGGTGACCAAGAACACGATGTGGAGAGGAGAACCTTCCAGAAGGACAACCATCTCTGCAGCAATCCACCAATCAGGCCTGTATGGTAGAGTGGCCAGACGGAAGCCACTCTTTAGTAAAAAGCACATTGCAGCCCGCCTGGAGTTTTGGATGAGACAAAGATTGAACTCTTTGGTGTGACTGCCAGGCGTCACGTTTAAAGGAAACCAGGCACCGCTCATCACCAGGCCAATACCATCCCTACAGTGAAGCATGGTGGTGGCAGCATCATGCTGTGGGGATGTTTTTCAACGGCAGGAACTGGGAGACTAGTCAGGATAGAGGGAAAGATGAATGCAGCAATGTACAGAGACATCCTGGATGAAAACCTGCTCCAGAGCGCTCTTGACCTCAGACTGGGGCGACGATTCATCTTTCAGCAGGACAACGACCCTAAGCACACAGCCAAGATAGATATCAAAGGAGTGGCATCATATTCAAAAAGACTTGAGGCTGTAATTGCTGCCAAAGGTGCATCAACAAAGTATTGAGCAAAGGCTGTGAATACTTATGTACATGTGATTTCTTAGTTTTTTTTATTTTTAATAAATTAGCAAAAATGATGGGGTATTGTGTGTAGAATGTTGATGGGAAAAAAAAGAATTTATTCCATTTTGGAATAAGGCTGTAACATAATAAAATGTGAAAAAAAAGTGAAGCGCTGTGAATACTTTCCGGATGCACTGTATATATCACCCTGGACCTAGAGGAGTGGGGTTTATTTCTGGCTGTCTTTCCTTTGGAAAAAGCTAACGTGTCGGAGAAATGCGTTAAGGACCCCTATAATCTTGCAATGTGTTTCCAAGTCAAAACTCTACGTACCAGGATGCAGACATTCCGTGGCAACATTCCTTGCAGCCAGGTATTGGAGAGTCCTGACACAGCCAGTCACAATGAGGCAGTAGTGGGTAAAGGCCAGCTCCCAGATCAGTGCACACACCGTCTGTTTTTAATGCCCTGCTGGCTGCCCAGATAAAGATGTGATATTTTGCCTTACGGGATTTTGACCATACAGACAAATATCTCTGAGCTGGAACTTCAGTTAGTGCATAAGTGCAACTAAACCACATTCAGAAAGAAAAGCTCAGCAGCACGTGCCCTCTACCATAGGAGCAAAGCTCTGCGTTTGTACAAAAACAGCCACATGGTATCACAAAATTGCATTTGCACATATTAGAAGCACTGTAACCAATCCCAGTGCGACAGTAACATATTACAGAACTAATTACATATAATCTCACATCTTTTATCAGAGTATTGCCGCGCCATTTTATGTCCAATTGCCCTTGTCCTGTGAGAGGTTTCCAATGGAGAACAAGATCCGACTTGTGTGGAAACTATTTCCCACACTCAGAGCCCTGGAAAGGATCTCTGACCCGTGTGAGTTCCCTGATGTCTGACCAGACTTGATTTCTTTGCAAAACGTTGCCCACACTCAGAACACGAGAAGGGTCTCTCCCCTGTGTGCGTTCTGTGATGTCTAACAAGTTTTGCTTTCTGCGCAAAACATTTCCCACACTCAGAACACGGAAAGGGTCTCTCACCTGTGTGACTTCTCTGATGTATGACAAGATTTGATTTCTGTGCAAAACATTTCCCGCACTCAGAACACGGGAATAAATTCTCACCTGTGTGCATTTTCTGATGTAGAACGAGACATGTTTTCAGCGCAAAACGCTTCCCACACTCAGAACATGGAAACGGTCTCTCACCTGTGTGCCTCTTCTTATGTTCGAAAAGACGCGATTTGCACATAAATCGTTTCCCGCACTCAGAACACGGATAAGGTTTCTCACCTGTATGACTTCTCTGATGTATAACGAGACATGATTTCACTGCAAAACATTTCCCACATTCAGAACACAAAAAGGGTCTCTCACCGGTGTGCTTTCTGTGATGTATGACAAGTTTCCATTTCTGTGTAAAACATTTCCCGCACTCAGAACAGGGAAAGGGTCTCTCACCTGTGTGTGTTTTCTTATGTTCCACTAGCCCTGATTTGTATTTAAAACATTTCCAACACTCCAAACATGTAAAAGGTTTCTCATTTGTGTGCGTTCCCTGATGTCTAGTAAGCTTTGATTTCTGTGTAAAACATTTCCCGCACTCAGAACATGGAAAAGGTCTCTCATCGGTGTGCGTTCCCTGATGTCTAGTAAGTTTCGATTTCTGCGTAAAACATTTTCCGCACTCAGAACATGGAAAAGGTCTCTCATCTGTGTGCGTTCCCTGATGTCTAGTAAGTTTTGATTTCTGTGTAAAACATTTCCCGCACTCAGAACATGGAAATGGTTTCTCATCTGTGTGCATGCCCTGATGTCTAATAAGTTTTGATTTGTATGTAAAACATTTCCCGCACTCAGAACATGGAAACGGTCTCTCCCTTGTGCGAATTTCCTGATGTACATGAAGAGACGATGTAGCTGTAAACCATTGCCCGACCTCAGCACACGGACTGATTGCGTCCTCTGTATAAGCTGTACTATGTGTGACAATATGTACATTACCAGGGGAACATGTCTCATGATTAGTAGGATCCGATGATTTATCTGCACTGGGAAGTAATGGATGTATATTTAGTGTGTCGGGGTTTTCTTGTGGAAAATCTTCTCTGATGAGGTTGTCACCTATTTTAAAAACTGTGGATAAAAGGAGTTGTCCATCCAAGATACTCCCGTACTTGCATCCATCTGCTGGAAATAAAATAAATATATGGAAATACAAATCTAATTTTATATTAAGTAGCAGATTATAATACACACTTTGGGGCAGATTCAACTATGCATGGAAGCCGCACTAACAAGGACACTACACCTCCCAAAGTTCTCAGTGAAACAACAACTGAGATCTATGGACAATCAGCGCAGACTCTGTCATACGGAACTGCAGTTATTGTCGGGGGCAGAATACTCTATCACTGGTGCCAAAATATTGATTATAAACCGATTCTTGGCCTTATTCTGTCTGTATGTGTCAATCCTGCATTTATTCCGGTTATTTTCAGATTGTCCATCCTTACACCCAAGTGTATAGGTTGGGATTGAGTGATTGTGCATTGAAGGGTGTGTGGCTACACTTCTCCTGTGTGTGAGAGAGGGTGGAGTCTGTGTGTAGTGTACTGGGGGGGGGTGAAGGGCATCTGGTATTATACCTCAGTATTACAGTGTTGCTATATAGAAGTAAGGGAGAACAGTACAGCTCAGAACAATATTATATATTAAAACTTCTATATATGACACCTGTCATGATAAATGCTCCTGAAAGGGATAATCGAACTGGATGAATGTTCTTGGTTAGAAATCCAAACATCTGCCTGACCTAGATCTTTGATAAAGCTTCCTTTTAGAAGTGAAACGCGTTAGTCTTACAGTTATCACCGGCTATACCAGTTTACCACTACCATTATCACATGGCTGGCGTCGCTGATTCAAGCTACCCAGCCGGGCTTGTTTATCCTGCACTGCACAAACCAGGCAGCCGCACATTCCTACTAACCACTCTGCAAACGCAACCAGAGGAACAGCATTAGGGCTACTACAGTCATATTCAGACGCTCAGTTTATGGGTTAACCACCAATACCGGACTGTCACTGGTAATTTCACACCTCTTAAGAGTTGGATTTCAGTCACATTGGGCTAATAGCATTCAAGACGCCGGAGCCGCGGACTTTGTGCGAGAATGCCTGTACAGGTTGAGTATCCCATATCCAAATATTCCGAAATATGGAATATTCCAAAATACGGACTTTTTTGAGTGAGCCTGAGATAGTGAAACCTTTGTTTTTTGACGGCTCAATGTACACAAACTTTGTTTAATACTCAAAGTTATTAAAAAATATTGTATTAAATGACCTTCAGGTTGTGTGCATAAGGTGTATATGAAACATAAATGAATTGTGTGAATGTACACACACTTTGTTTAATGCACAAAGTTATAAAAAATATTGGCTAAAATGACCTTCAGGCTGGGTTATAAGGTGTATATGTAACATAAATGCATTCTGTGCTTAGATTTAAGTCCCATCACCATAATATCTCATTATGGTATGCAATTATTCCAAAATACGGAAAAATCCGATATCCAAAATTCCTCTGGTCCCAAGCATTTTGGATAAGGGATACTCAACCTGTATTTTGAAAGCGGCAATCATTTAACCAGGCAAAACCAACTTGGTTTTGCCTTGCCAATGAATGCTGCTTTAAAAATACGGGTATTCTGGCAGGCTGTTACATTTAGCCCATTATGTAGAGCTTAAGACTTTGACTATTTCATTAAATGGGAGTTGTTCAGCCAGTTGTTTGGATTTCTAATTAAGAACATTCATCTAGTTACATTATTCCATTGCAGAGCATTTACCATGTACATGTATTATGCATGGAAGTACTTAACAGGTTGGATATGAAATGCTGGCAGTCACATGACCCACCGCGGAATCCCGTCACTGAGAATCCCGACACCGGACAGGGGTAAGCTCCTGGTGGTCTCCCAGCCATCTTGTCACTGGGGAGGGGGCTACTGGCAGGCTCTGCAGGTGTTGGGAGGTGCAAAGGCTGCTGAGAGATATAGTTCTCCCAGTGGCCGGCTCCAGAGGGGGGATGACACTACCCGGGGGGGGGGGTCACACACACTGGGGATCACGCACACACACAGGAGGGGTGCCTCCGGCATCCCAAAGCAAGTCTCACGTTTTTTTTAAATAACGATTTTAGGAAAGATCAGATTTGCTCTGGGGGATCGAGAAGAGTTGCAGTGATTTCTATAGAAATCACAGTGTCCCATTATAAGTCCTGCAATTGAATACCAAAAGGTTTTTTAAATCCCTCCCCCCCCCCTGGCAATTGGATTCCACCCTATATGTGTCTTGCCCATCTGCCATGTCAAATATTGAGTACACTTTATAAGTGCAGTGACATGATAGGTTATTTGATGTCATTTTCTCAGTGTGTTGTGTAAAGTGTAGTGAGTATCCACCGGCTCCCGCAGGCTCCCGCAGACCCCCGCAGGCTGCTGCAGATAGTGAGGAATGAATATTCTGAGCAATTGCTTTTTATATAACTCTATACACTTATATTAGTGCCTGAATTTTAAGAGTGCGTATACAATATTTCAGTGTGAATATACGGATAAATGAAGATCATATATTCATGAATTATTATACAGGGCATATAAATAGTATATTGTCAGAGAATGTCGTTAGACTGACAGGAGAGAGCAGAATTTTCCCCGGGGAAATACTTCCCCACATTAGATTGCACTGGCAGGGGTGGGGGTAGAATAAGGGACCGTTCAAGGGACTCTCTTCTGCAGTAAAAGTAATACTCACCTGCGCTGATATCTGTAGGGACTTCCTCCTCCTTACAGAGCTGGTCACACCTCACATACGTCTCTTCCTCCTCCATACACCGCCGATCACACCTCACATACGTCTCTTCCTCCTCCTTACACCGCCGATCACCCCTCACATACGTCTCTTCCTCTCCCTCTAGAAATTCTACTTTAATAGCAGTCAGGACATCATGCTAATTATAACAAAAACATAAATATATCATATAACTAATAACACCACAACAAGGGAGAGTAATAACAGTCAGCATAGGCCCCTATTGTGTACAGACACAGGGGGAGACACACAGGCACATGTGATAACAGTCACAGGATCGTGCTGGCAGCTTCTCCTTATCACAGTACAGACCCGTACATCTAATAACTCAGCTATATCTCCTGTTACACACACCTCTATGTCTCAGCGTGCCGTCACACACACCTTTATGTCTCAGCGTCACACACACCTCTATGTCTCAGCGTCACACACACCTCTACGTCACAGTATGCCGTCACACGCACCTCTATGTCTCAGCGTCACACGCACCTCTATGTCTCAGCGTCACACGCACCTCTATGTCTCAGCGTGCCGTCACACACCTCTATGTCTCAGTGTCACACATACCTCTATGTCTCAGCGTGACACACACCTCTATGTCTCAGCGTGCTGTCACACACCTCTATGTCTCAGCGTCACACGCACCTCTATGTCTCAGCGTCACATGCACCTCTATGTCTCAGCGTCACACACACCTCTATGTCTCAGCGTGCCGTCACACACCTCTATGTCTCAGTGTCACACATACCTCTATGTCTCAGCGTGACACACACCTCTATGTCTCAGCGTGCTGTCACACACCTCCATGTCTCAGCGTGCCGTCACACACCTCTACGTCTCAGTGTGCCGTCACACGCACCTCTATGTCTCAGTGTCACACGCACCTCTACTTCTTAGCGTCACACACACCTCTATGTCTCAGCGTCATATGCACATCTATGTCTCAACGTTCCGTCACACAACTCTATGTCTCAGCGTCACACACACCTGCATGTCTCAGCGTCACACACACCTCCATGTCTCAGCGTCACACACATCTCTATGTCTCAGCGCCACACAAACCTCTGTCTTATCATTACACACACCTCTATGTCTCAGCATGAAACACTTCTATGTCTTAGCGTCACACACGCAGCTCTATGTCTCAGCGTCACACAAACCTCTATCCCTCAGCATGACACGCACCCCTATGTCTCAACGTCACACAGATACATCTATGTCTCAGCGTGCCGTTACACACACCTCTATGTCTCAGCATCACACACACCTCTATGTCTCAGGGTCACACACACCTCTACGTCTCAGGGTCACACACACCTCTGTCTCACGGTCACACACACCTCTGTCTCAGCGTCACACAAACCTCTATCTTATCATTACACACATCTCTATGTCTCAGCGTCACATGCACCTCTATGTCTCAGCGTCACACACACCTCTATGTCTCAGCGTGCCGTCACACACCTCTATGTCTCAGTGTCACACACACCTCTATGTCTGTGTCACACGCACCTCTACTTCTTAGCGTCACACACACCTCTATGTCTCAGCGTCATATGCACATCTATGTCTCAACATTCCGTCACACAACTCTATGTCTCAGCGTCACACACACCTGCATGTCTCAGCGTCA
This sequence comes from Pseudophryne corroboree, assembly GCF_028390025.1. Classification (NCBI taxonomy): domain Eukaryota; kingdom Metazoa; phylum Chordata; class Amphibia; order Anura; family Myobatrachidae; genus Pseudophryne; species Pseudophryne corroboree. Next base: position 4,902,295 of record NC_086455.1, on the reverse strand, counting down.
CACACACCTCCATGTCTCAGCATCACACACCTCTATGTCTCAGCGTCACACACATCTCTATGTCTCAGCGCCACACAAACCTGTCTTATCATTACACACACCTCTATGTCTTAGCATGACACACTTCTATGTCTTAGCGTCACACACGCAGCTCTATGTCTCAGCGTCACACAAACCTCTATCCCTCAGCATGACACGCACCCCTATGTCTCAACGTCACACAGATACATCTATGTCTCAGCGTGCCGTTACACACACCTCTATGTCTCAGCATCACACACACCTCTATGTCTCAGGGTCACACACACCTCTACGTCTCAGGGTCACACACACCTCTGTCTCACGGTCACACACACCTCTGTCTCAGCGTCACACAAACCTCTATCTTATCATTACACACACCTCTATGTCTCAGCATGACACACTTCTATGTCTTAGCGTCACACACGCAGCTCTATGTCTCGGCGTCACACACGCAGCTCTATGTCTCGGCGTCACACACACACCTCTATGTCTCAGCGTCACACACATCTCTATGTCTCAGCGTCACACACACAGCTCTATGTCTCGGCGTCACACACGCACCTCTATGTCTCAGCATCACACACACCTATGTCTCACGGTCACACACACCTCTGTCTTATCATTACACACACCTCTATGTCTCAGCATGACACACTTCTATGTCTTAGCGTCACACACGCAGCTCTATGTCACGGCGTCACACACACCTCTATGTCTCAGCGTGACACGCACCCCTATGTCTCAGCGTCACACACACCTCTATGTCTCAGCGTCACACACACTTCTATGTCTCAGCGTCACGTGCAGCTCTATGTCAGAGCGTACTGCAGGCGACTTGTAAACATAGGGCCTATTACTTCCAGCGATTACTATGACTGGTGACTTTATGGTGTTGTCTGGCTTTAGCATGGCTGGTGAGGGGTGACATACAGTGATCGCCAATTCACCAGGAACCTGACATTTTCCACAATCTGAGACCATCACATAGCACCACAGTCTCCTATTTCACCACAAATGTACAACTGTCCAGCATATTTAATTAAGACACGTTACACTATGAGGGATCTCATCTCTCTCTTAATTAAAATATTATATTTAAAAATATATGAATAAATTGATATGAAACTTCAGGATATTAGTGTGTAAGGTGCACACGGCTTTCTTACAGATAAAGAGTAATTTTGGAAATTTGACGAGACTCCAATTCCCACCTACCTGATCCTCCTGTGGGATCCAGTGATTCTCCTCTGTACAGTCCTGTGGATGAAGATGGTGGAGATCTGTCTCTGTGGTATTTCTGCTCCTGGACCCATCTGTAGGAGACACAGTGACTGAGGACATTGTATATATGTGACTATCAGATGATGTGTATCTAGGTCACCCCCAAATCTGTTCTCCCCACTGCAGTAACTGAGTCTCTACTTACCCAGTGATGAGAGGGGCCAGTGATTCTCCTCTGTACAGTCCTGTGGATGAAGATGGTGGAGATCTGTCTCTGGGGTATTTCTGCTCCTGGACCCATCTGTAGGAGACACAGTGACTGAGGACATTGTATATATGTGACTATCAGATGATATGTATCTAGGTCACCCCCAAATCTGCTCTCCAGATTGCAGTAACTGAGTCTCCACTTACCCAGTGATGAGAGGGGCCAGTGATTCTCCATCTTCACATTCTCATACAGATCCCGGTGTCCTTCTGACTTCTCCATCTCCTCCTGACACTGTATAGGAACCTGACACACACAATGACACAGTCACCACCCAGACACATCCCCCGGTATCACTGTATAACGTCACCTTCCCAGCAGTCACCTCTCCTGTCACCAGCTCAATGATCTGATTGGTCAGTTCCAGGATCTTCTGGTCACTGTCTCTCTCATGTATCAGGGAGTGAGGTGGAGGCACCGAGATGAGGCTCTGGGTCCTGCTCACTCCTCCTGACACATGGGGATGGCTCCTGGGTGTCACACACTCACCAGATCTCTCTATCAGTGCCGTGTAGTCCTGTGTATTGGGAAAGACAGCAATAAATAGGTGACTGACGCTCCATGTACTTACTCTCCTGCTGCTACTGACATCTCCATAGGGCCCAATGTACTGAGTCCTCTATCTACTGCCGGTGGCCATGGGTGTGTAATCTGCTTTGTACAAATGGGGCATCTAGTAGAATGATGTCGCTGTGACGCTCCCATAAGACCTCACCTCCCCGGTCACGTCCCTGTATTATTACTAGAGATAAGAGTGATGTCACTGTGACGCTCCCATAAGACCTCACTTCCCGGTCACGTCCCTGTATTATTACTACAGATAAGAGTGATGTCACTGTGACGCTCCCATAATACCTCACCTCCCCGGTCACGTCCCTGTATTATTACTAGAGATAAGAGTGACGTCACTGTGACGCTCCCATAAGACCTCACCTCCCCGGTCACGTCCCTGTATTATTACTAGAGATAAGAGTGACGTCACTGTGACGCTTCCATAAGACCTCACCTCCCCGGTCATGTCCCTGTATTATTACTAGAGATAAGAGTGACGTCACTGTGACGCTCCCATAAGATCTCACCTCCCCGGTCACGTCCCTGTATTATTACTAGAGATAAGAGTGACGTCACTGTGACGCTCCCATAAGACCTCACCTCCCCGGTCATGTCCCTGTATTATTACTAGAGATAAGAGTGACGTCACTGTGACGCTCCCATAAGACCTCACCTCCCCGGTCACGTCCCTGTATTATTACTAGAGATAAGAGTGACGTCACTGTGACGCTTCCATAAGACCTCACCTCCCCGGTCACATCCCTGTATTATTACTAGAGATAAGAGTGATGTCACTGTGACGCTCCCATAAGACCTCACCTCCCCGGTCATGTCCCTGTATTATTACTACAGATAAGAGTGATGTCACTGTGACGCTCCCATAAGACCTCACCTCACCGGTCACGTCCCTGTATTATTACTAGTGATAAGAGTGATATCACTGTGACGCTCCCATAATACCTCACCTCCCCGGTCACGTCCCTGTATTATTACTAGAGATAAGAGTGATGTCACTGTGACGCTCCCATAAGACCTCACCTCCCCGGTCACGTCCCTGTATTATTACTAGAGATAAGAGTGACGTCACTGTGACGCTCCCATAAGACCTCACCTCCCCGGTCACGTCCCTGTATTATTACTAGAGATAAGAGTGATGTCACTGTGACGCTCCCATAAGACCACACCTCCCCGGTCATGTCCCTGTATTATTACTAGAGATAAGAGTGACGTCACTGTGACGCTCCCATAAGACCTCACCTCCCCGGTCATGTCCCTGTATTATTACTAGAGATAAGAGTGATGTCACTGTGACGCTCCCATAAGACCTCACCTCCCCGGTCACGTCCCTGTATTATTACTAGAGATAAGAGTGATGTCACTGTGACGCTCCCATAAGACCTCACCTCCCCGGTCACGTCCCTGTATTATTACTAGAGATAAGAGTGATGTCACTGTGACGCTCCCATAAGACCTCACCTCCCCGGTCACGTCCCTGTATTATTACTAGAGATAAGAGTGATGTCACTGTGACGCTCCCATAAGACCTCACCTCCCCGGTCACGTCCCTGTATTATTACTAGAGATAAGAGTGATGTCACTGTGACGCTCCCATAAGACCTCACCTCCCCGGTCACGTCCATGTATTATTACTAGAGATAAGAGTGATGTCACTGTGACGCTCCCATAAGATCTCACCTCCCGGTCACGTCCCTGTATTATTACTAGAGATAAGACCTCACCTCCCCGGTCATGTCCCTGTATTATTACTAGAGATAAGAGTGATGTCACTGTGACGCTCCCATAAGACCTCACCTCCCCGGTCATGTCCCTGTATTATTACTAGAGATAAGAGTGATGTCACTGTGACGCTCCCATAAGACCTCACCTCCCCGGTCATGTCCCTGTATTATTACTAGAGATAAGAGTGATGTCACTGTGACGCTCCCATAAGACCTCACCTCCCCGGTCATGTCCCTGTATTATTACTAGAGATAAGAGTGATGTCACTGTGACGCTCCCATAAGACCTCACCTCCCCGGTCACGTCCCTGTATTATTACTAGAGATAAGACCTCACCTCCCCGGTCATGTCCCTGTATTATTACTAGAGATAAGAGTGATGTCACTGTGACGCTCCCATAAGACCTCACCTCCCCGGTCACGTCCCTGTATTATTACTAGAGATAAGAGTGATGTCACTGTGACGCTCCCATAAGACCTCACCTTCCCGGTCACGTCCCTGTATTATTACTAGAGATAAGAGTGACGTCACTGTGACGCTCCCATAAGACCTCACCTCCCCGGTCACGTCCCTGTATTATTACTAGAGATAAGAGTGATGTCACTGTGACGCTCCCATAAGACCTCACCTCCCCGGTCACGTCCCTGTATTATTACTAGCGATAAGAGTGATGTCACGGTGACGCTCCCATAAGACCTCACCTCACCGGTCACATCACTGTATTATTACTAGAGATAAGAGTGATGTCACTGTGACGCTCCCATAAGACCTCACCTCCCCGGTCACATCCCTGTATTATTACTAGTGATAAGAGTGATGTCACTGTGACGCTCCCATAAGACCTCACCTCCCGGTCACGTCCCTGTATTATTACTAGAGATAAGAGTGATGTCACTGTGATGCTCCCATAAGACCTCACCTCCCCGGTCACGTCCCTGTATTATTACTAGAGATAAGAGTGATGTCACTGTGATGCTCCCATAAGACCTCACCTCCCCGGTCACGTCCCTGTATTATTACTAGAGATAAGAGTGATGTCACTGTGACGCTCCCATAAGACCTCACCTTCCCGGTCACGTCCCTGTATTATTACTAGAGATAAGAGTGATGTCACTGTGACGCTCCCATAATACCTCACCTCCCCGGTCACGTCCCTGTATTATTACTAGAGATAAGAGTGATGTCACTGTGACGCTCCCATAATACCTCACCTCCCCGGTCACGTCCCTGTATTATTACTAGAGATAAGAGTGACGTCACTGTGACGCTCCCATAAGACCTCACCTTCCCGGTCACGTCCCTGTATTATTACTAGAGATAAGAGTGATGTCACTGTGACGCTCCCATAAGACCTCACCTCCCCGGTCACGTCCCTGTATTATTACTAGAGATAAGAGTGACGTCACTGTGACGCTCCCATAAGACCTCACCTTCCCGGTCACGTCCCTGTATTATTACTAGAGATAAGAGTGACGTCACTGTGACGCTCCCATAAGACCTCACCTCCCCGGTCACGTCCCTGTATTATTACTAGTGATAAGAGTGATGTCACGGTGACGCTCCCATAAGACCTCACCTCACCGGTCACATCACTGTATTATTACTAGAGATAAGAGTGATGTCACTGTGACGCTCCCATAAGACCTCACCTCCCCGGTCACGTCCCTGTATTATTACTAGTGATAAGAGTGATGTCACTGTGACGCTCCCATAAGACCTCACCTCCCCGGTCACGTCCCTGTATTATTACTAGAGATAAGAGTGATGTCACTGTGACGCTCCCATAAGACCTCACCTCCCCGGTCACGTCCCTGTATTATTACTAGAGATAAGAGTGATGTCACTGTGACGCTCCCATAAGACCTCACCTCCCCGGTCACGTCCCTGTATTATTACTAGAGAGAAGAGTGACGTCACTGTGACGCTCCCATAAGACCTCACCTCCCCGGTCATGTCCCTGTATTATTACTAGAGATAAGAGTGATGTCACTGTGACGCTCCCATAAGACCTCACCTCCCCGGTCACGTCCCTGTATTATTATTAGAGATAAGAGTGATGTCACTGTGACGCTCCCATAAGACGTCACCTCCCCGGTCACGTCCCTGTATTATTACTAGAGATAAGAGTGATGTCACTGTGACGCTCCCATAAGACCTCACCTCCCCGGTCACGTCCCTGTATTATTACTAGAGATAAGAGTGATGTCACTGTGACGCTCCCATAAGACCTCACCTCCCCGGTCACGTCCCTGTATTATTACTAGAGATAAGAATGACGTCACTGTGACGCTTCCATAAGACCTCACCTCCCCGGTCATGTCCCTGTATTATTACTAGAGATAAGAGTGATGTCACTGTGACGCTCCCATAAGACCTCACCTCCCCGGTCACGTCCCTGTATTATTATTAGAGATAAGAGTGATGTCACTGTGACGCTCCCATAAGACGTCACCTCCCCGGTCACGTCCCTGTATTATTACTAGAGATAAGAGTGATGTCACTGTGACGCTCCCATAAGACCTCACCTCCCCGGTCACGTCCCTGTATTATTACTAGAGATAAGAGTGATGTCACTGTGACGCTCCCATAAGACCTCACCTCCCCGGTCACGTCCCTGTATTATTACTAGAGATAAGAGTGATGTCACTGTGACGCTCCCATAAGACCTCACCTCCCCGGTCATGTCCCTGTATTATTACTAGAGATAAGAGTGATGTCACTGTGACGCTCCCATAAGACCTCACCTCCCCGGTCACGTCCCTGTATTATTATTAGAGATAAGAGTGATGTCACTGTGACGCTCCCATAAGACGTCACCTCCCCGGTCATGTCCCTGTATTATTACTAGAGATAAGAGTGATGTCACTGTGACGCTCCCATAAGACCTCACCTCCCCGGTCACGTCCCTGTATTATTACTAGTAATAAGAATGATGTCACTGTGACGCTCCCATAATACCTCACCTCCCCGGTCACGTCCCTGTATTATTACTAGAGATAAGAGTGATGTCACTGTGACGCTCCCATAAGACCTCACCTCCCCGGTCACGTCCCTGTATTATTACTAGAGATAAGAGTGATGTCACTGTGACGCTCCCATAAGACCTCACCTCTTCGGTCACGTCCCTGTATTATTACTAGCGATAAGAGTGATGTCACTGTGACGCTCCCATAAGACCTCACCTCCCCGGTCACGTCCCTGTATTATTACTAGAGATAAGAGTGATGTCACTGTGACGCTCCCATAAGACCTCACCTCCCCGGTCACGTCCCTGTATTATTACTAGAGATAAGAGTGATGTCACTGTGACGCTCCCATAAGACCTCACCTCCCCGGTCATGTCCCTGTATTATTACTAGAGATAAGAGTGACGTCACTGTGACGCTCCCATAAGACCTCACCTCCCCGGTCACGTCCCTGTATTATTACTAGAGATAAGAGTGATGTCACTGTGACGCTCCCATAAGACCTCACCTCCCCGGTCACGTCCCTGTATTATTACTAGAGATAAGAGTGATGTCACTGTGACGCTCCCATAAGACCTCACCTCCCCGGTCACGTCCCTGTATTATTATTAGAGATAAGAGTGATGTCACTGTGACGCTCCCATAAGACGTCACCTCCCCGGTCATGTCCCTGTATTATTACTAGAGATAAGAGTGATGTCACTGTGACGCTCCCATAAGACCTCACCTCCCCGGTCACGTCCCTGTATTATTACTAGTAATAAGAATGATGTCACTGTGACGCTCCCATAATACCTCACCTCCCCGGTCACGTCCCTGTATTATTACTAGAGATAAGAGTGATGTCACTGTGACGCTCCCATAAGACCTCACCTCCCCGGTCACGTCCCTGTATTATTACTAGAGATAAGAGTGATGTCACTGTGACGCTCCCATAAGACCTCACCTCTTCGGTCACGTCCCTGTATTATTACTAGCGATAAGAGTGATGTCACTGTGACGCTCCCATAAGACCTCACCTCCCCGGTCACGTCCCTGTATTATTACTAGAGATAAGAGTGATGTCACTGTGACGCTCCCATAAGACCTCACCTCCCCGGTCACGTCCCTGTATTATTACTAGAGATAAGAGTGATGTCACTGTGACGCTCCCATAAGACCTCACCTCCCCGGTCATGTCCCTGTATTATTACTAGAGATAAGAGTGACGTCACTGTGACGCTCCCATAAGACCTCACCTCCCCGGTCACGTCCCTGTATTATTACTAGAGATAAGAGTGATGTCACTGTGACGCTCCCATAAGACCTCACCTCCCCGGTCACGTCCCTGTATTATTACTAGAGATAAGAGTGATGTCACTGTGACGCTCCCATAAGAACTCACCTCCCCGGTCACGTCCCTGTATTATTACTAGAGATAAGAGTGATGTCACTGTGACGCTCCCATAAGACCTCACCTCCCCGGTCACGCCCCTGTATTATTACTAGAGATAAGAGTGATGTCACTGTGACGCTCCCATAAGACCTCACCTCCCCGGTCACGTCCCTGTATTATTACTAGTGATAAGAGTGATGTCACTGTGACGCTCCCATAAGACCTCACCTCCCCGGTCACGTCCATGTATTATTACTAGAGATAAGAGTGATGTCACTGTGACGCTCCCATAAGACCTCACCTCCCCGGTCACATCCCTGTATTATTACTAGAGATAAGAATGACGTCACTGTGACGCTCCCATAAGACCTCACCTCCCCGGTTACGTCCCTGTATTATTACTAGAGATAAGAGTGATGTCACTGTGACGCTCCCATAAGACCTCACCTCCCCGGTCACGTCCCTGTATTATTACTAGTGATAAGAGTGATGTCACTGTGACGCTCCCATAAGACCTCACCTCCCGGTCACGTCCCTGTATTATTACTAGAGATAAGAATGATGTCACTGTGACGCTCCCATAATACCTCACCTCCCCGGTCACGTCCCTGTATTATTACTAGAGATAAGAGTGATGTCACTGTGACGCTCCCATAAGACCTCACCTCCCGGTCACGTCCCTGTATTATTACTAGAGATAAGAATGATGTCACTGTGACGCTCCCATAAGACCTCACCTCCCGGTCACGTCCCTGTATTATTACTAGAGATAAGAATGATGTCACTGTGACGCTCCCATAAGACCTCACCTCCCCGGTTACGTCCCTGTATTATTACTAGAGATAAGAGTGATGTCACTGTGACGCTCCCATAAGACCTCACCTCCCCGGTCACGTCCCTGTATTATTACTAGAGATAAGAGTGATGTCACTGTGACGCTCCCATAAGACCTCACCTCCCCGGTCACGTCCCTGTATTATTACTAGTGATAAGAGTGATGTCACTGTGACGCTCCCATAAGACCTCACCTCCCCGGTCATGTCCCTGTATTATTACTAGTGATAAGAGTGATGTCACTGTGACGCTCCCATAAGAACTCACCTCCCCGGTCATGTCCCTGTATTATTACTAGTGATAAGAGTGATGTCACTGTGACGCTCCCATAAGACCTCACCTCCCCGGTCACGTCCCTGTATTATTACTAGAGATAAGAGTGATGTCACTGTGACGCTCCCATAAGACCTCACCTCCCCGGTCACGTCCCTGTATTATTACTAGAGATAAGAGTGATGTCACTGTGACGCTCCCATAAGACCTCACCTCCCCGGTCACATCCCTGTATTATTACTAGAGATAAGAGTGACGTCACTGTGACGCTCCCATAAGACCTCACCTCCCCGGTCACGTCCCTGTATTATTACTAGAGATAAGAGTGACGTCACTGTGACGCTCCCATAAGACCTCACCTCCCCGGTCACATCCCTGTATTATTACTAGAGATAAGAGTGATGTCACTGTGACGCTCCCATAAGACCTCACCTCCCCGGTCACGTCCCTGTATTATTACTAGAGATAAGAGTGATGTCACTGTGACGCTCCCATAAGACCTCACCTCCCCGGTCACGTCCCTGTATTATTACTAGAGATAAGAGTGATGTCACTGTGACGCTCCCATAAGACCTCACCTCCCCGGTCACGTCCCTGTATTATTACTAGAGAGAAGAGTGATGTCACTGTGACGCTCCCATAAGACGTCACCTCCCCGGTCACGTCCCTGTATTATTACTAGAGATAAGAGTGACGTCACTGTGACGCTCCCATAAGACCTCACCTCCCCGGTCACGTCCCTGTATTATTACTAGAGATAAGAGTGATGTCACTGTGACGCTCCCATAAGACCTCACCTCCCCGGTCATGTCCCTGTATTATTACTAGAGATAAGAGTGATGTCACTGTGACGCTCCCATAAGACCTCACCTTCCCGGTCACGTCCCTGTATTATTACTAGAGATAAGAGTGATGTCACTGTGACGCTCCCATAAGACCTCACCTCCCCGGTCACGTCCCTGTATTATTACTAGAGATAAGAGTGATGTCACTGTGACACTCCCATAAGACCTCACCTCCCCGGTCACGTCCCTGTATTATTACTAGAGATAAGAGTGATGTCACTGTGACGCTCCCATAAGACCTCACTTCCCCGGTCACGTCCCTGTATTATTACTAGAGATAAGAGTGATGTCACTGTGACGCTCCCATAAGACCTCACCTCCCCGGTCACGTCCCTGTATTATTACTAGAGAGAAGAGTGATGTCACTGTGACGCTCCCATAAGACGTCACCTCCCCGGTCACATCCCTGTATTATTACTAGTGATAAGAGTGATGTCACTGTGACGCTCCCATAAGACCTCACCTCCCCGGTCACATCCCTGTATTATTACTAGTGATAAGAGTGATGTCACTGTGACGCTCCCATAAGACGTCACCTCCCCGGTCACGTCCCTGTATTATTACTAGAGATAAGAGTGATGTCACTGTGACGCTCCCATAAGACCTCACCTCCCCGGTCACGTCCCTGTATTATTACTAGAGATAAGAGTGATGTCACTGTGACGCTCCCATAAGACCTCACTTCCCGGTCATGTCCCTGTATTATTACTAGAGATAAGAGTGACGTCACTGTGACGCTCCCATAAGACCTCACCTCCCCGGTCATGTCCCTGTATTATTACTAGAGATAAGAGTGATGTCACTGTGACGCTCCCATAAGATCTCACCTCCCCGGTCACGTCCCTGTATTATTACTAGTGATAAGAGTGATGTCACTGTGACGCTCCCATAAGACCTCACCTCCCCGGTCACATCCCTGTATTATTACTAGAGATAAGAGTGATGTCACTGTGACGCTTCCATAAGACCTCACTTCCCCGGTCACGTCCCTGTATTATTACTAGAGATAAGAATGATGTCACTGTGACGCTCCCATAAGACCTCACATCCCGGTCACGTCCCTGTATTATTACTAGAGATAAGAGTGATGTCACTGTGACGCTCCCATAATACCTCACCTCCCCGGTCATGTCCCTGTATTATTACTAGAGATAAGAGTGATGTCACTGTGACGCTCCCATAAGACCTCACCTCCCCGGTCACGTCCCTGTATTATTACTAGAGATAAGAGTGATGTCACTGTGACGCTCCCATAATACCTCACCTCCCCGGTCATGTCCCTGTATTATTACTAGAGATAAGAGTGATGTCACTGTGACGCTCCCATAAGACCTCACCTCCCCGGTCACGTCCCTGTATTATTACTAGAGATAAGAGTGATGTCACTGTGACGCTCCCATAAGACCTCACCTCCCCGGTCACGTCCCTGTATTATTACTAGAGATAAGAGTGATGTCACTGTGACGCTCCCATAAGACCTCACCTCCCCGGTCACGTCCCTGTATTATTACTAGAGATAAGAGTGATGTCACTGTGACGCTCCCATAAGACCTCACCTCCCCGGTCACCTCCCTGTATTATTACTAGAGATAAGAGTGATGTCACTGTGACGCTCCCATAAGACCTCACTTCCCGGTCATGTCCCTGTATTATTACTAGAGATAAGAGTGATGTCACTGTGACGCTCCCATAATACCTCACCTCCCCGGTCATGTCCCTGTATTATTACTAGAGATAAGAGTGATGTCACTGTGACGCTCCCATAAGACCTCACCTCCCCGGTCACGTCCCTGTATTATTACTAGAGATAAGAGTGATGTCACTGTGACGCTCCCATAAGACCTCACCTCCCCGGTCACGTCCCTGTATTATTACTAGTGATAAGAGTGATGTCACTGTGACGCTCCCATAAGACCTCACCTCCCCGGTCACATCCCTGTATTATTACTAGAGATAATAGTGATGTCACTGTGACGCTCCCATAAGACCTCACCTCCCCGGTCACATCCCTGTATTATTACTAGAGATAAGAGTGACGTCACTGTGACGCTCCCATAAGACCTCACTTCCCGGTCACGTCCCTGTATTATTACTAGAGATAAGAGTGATGTCACTGTGACACTCCCATAAGACCACACCTCCCCAGTCACGTCCCTGTATTATTACTAGAGATAAGAGTGATGTCACTGTGACGCTCCCATAAGACCTCACCTCCCCGGTCACGTCCCTGTATTATTACTAGAGATAAGAGTGATGTCACTGTGACGCTCCCATAAGACCTCACCTCCCCGGTCACGTCCCTGTATTATTACTAGAGATAAGAGTGATGTCACTGTGACGCTCCCATAAGACCTCACCTCCCCGGTCACGTCCCTGTATTATTACTAGAGATAAGAGTGATGTCACTGTGACGCTCCCATAATACCTCACCTCCCCGGTCACGTCCCTGTATTATTACTAGAGATAAGAGTGATGTCACTGTGACGCTCCCATAAGACCTCACCTCCCCGGTCACGTCCCTGTATTATTACTAGAGATAAGAGTGATGTCACTGTGACGCTCCCATAAGACCTCACCTCCCCGGTCACGTCCCTGTATTATTACTAGAGATAAGAGTGATGTCACTGTGATGCTCCCATAAGAACTCACCTCCCCGGTCATGTCGCTGTATTATTACTAGATAAGAGTGATGTCACTGTGACGCTCCCATAAGACCTCACCTCCCCGGTCACGTTACTGTATTATTACTAGAGATAAGAGTGATGTCACTGTGACGCTCCCATAAGACCTCACCTCCCCGGTCACGTTACTGTATTATTACTAGAGATAAGAATGATGTCACTGTGACGCTCCCATAAGACCTCACCTCCCCGGTCACGTACCTGTATTATTACTAGAGATAAGAGTGATGTCACTGTGACGCTCCCATAAGATCTCACCTCCCCGGTCACGTCCCTGTATTATTACTAGAGATAAGAGTGATGTCACTGTGACGCTCCCATAAGACCTCACCTCCCCGGTCACGTCCCTGTATTATTACTAGAGATAATAGTGATGTCACTGTGATGCTCCCATAAGACCTCACTTCCCCGGTCACGTCCCTGTATTATTACTAGAGATAAGAGTGATGTCACTGTGACGCTCCCATAAGACCTCACCTCCCCGGTCACCTCCCTGTATTATTACTAGTGATAAGAGTGATGTCACTGTGACGCTCCCATAATACCTCACCTCCCCGGTCACGTCCCTGTATTATTACTAGAGATAAGAGTGATGTCACTGTGACGCTCCCATAAGACGTCACCTCCCCGGTCACGTCCCTGTATTATTACTAGAGATAAGAGTGATGTCACTGTGACGCTCCCATAAGACCTCACCTCCCCGGTCACGTCCCTGTATTATTACTAGAGATAAGAGTGATGTCACTGTGACGCTCCCATAAGACCTCACCTCCCCGGTCATGTCCCTGTATTATTACTAGAGATAAGAGTGATGTCACTGTGACGCTCCCATAAGACCTCACCTCCCCGGTCACCTCCCTGTATTATTACTAGTGATAAGAGTGATGTCACTGTGACGCTCCCATAAGACCTCACCTCCCCGGTCACGTCCCTGTATTATTACTACAGATAAGAATGATGTCACTGTGACGCTCCCATAAGATCTCACCTCCCCGGTCACGTCCCTGTATTATTACTAGAGATAAGAGTGATGTCACTGTGACGCTCCCATAAGATCTCACCTCCCCGGTCACGTCCCTGTATTATTACTAGAGATAAGAATGATGTCACTGTGACGCTCCCATAAGACCTCACCTCCCCGGTCACGTCCCTGTATTATTACTAGAGATAAGAGTGATGTCACTGTGGGGGCGTGGCTACGACGGCTGAGGAGTAGGCAGCAGAGTTCGGGAGCTCCCTGGCCATTAACTCCTGCAATCAATCCTGACCCCCTCTGGTGTCTCTGCCCGGCCGGAATCTATCACCACAGGCTGTGGGCACCGGCGGGCACCTCATCGCGCACTCTCCGGGACTCGTGGAGCGGCATTTCCCGACTTCCAGCCCTGCGGCCTGCACCTCCTCCGGATCCCCGGCCTCGATTTTCGGCGACCCGGACCGCGAGTCGCCCGCAGCTCGAACGGCGGGTTGCTGCTGCTGCCGGAAGCCGCTGAGAGTCTGGAAACAGGGGATAACATCTCCTCTGCCTGTCGGGCCGTGATCTGGGGCCCTGGTAGCTGGAAAAGATTAAGGTACTCCTGGGGAAGGGGAAGAGGCACGGCGGCCATCTTAGAAGCTGATTATAGGCTGCTGCCCACGCATGGTCACATGTAAAATCACCTGATGGGATTCACATATTCTCATATGCCCTGCGAACTGTCCCTGCATTCTGAGACCTTTCTGCATGCTGCTCTCTCCCATTCCTGACAGGATCCTTTAATGCACACTGATTTCTTCTACTACTACTCTCCTAATGACTATGCTAATACCTACCTGAGACTGGAGACAAACTCAGCTATTTAATGTGCACTGCCCTTCCAATATAACATACTGGAACTGCACTTAAATCAGATCTGCCTACACTGCTGTGCTGCACCAATCTCTCACAGTGTACTACGTACCATCATCCTATTTTACTATTCTGACATATTGACTGTACGCGGCTGATTCCCGCCACTGATTATACGCGGCCTGGCTGCGTCCGTCATCTAGCCACAACCCTATACTATAGCCTTACTCTGGGAAGAGTGTGACTGCTCCCGCTCAGCATGGTGGGGGGCGGCCGGAGTGCGGCCGCGGCCAAACTTGAAAAATTTACCAGGCAACCCAACCCTAGGGCTGCACCGGCTCCTTCTCAAGAAGCCTCTCCAACACACTCGACCTTCCCTCCTGAGACAGCGGTTGATTCCCCGGAAGTGGTGGGGGCCCCGTCTATTCAACAAGTGCTGGAGGCTATAGCCGGCAGTGAACAGCGTCTCTCCGATAAGATGGAAAAGGTGCAGTGCGATCTCTCCTTGCTCCGCCAAGATGTACAGCGTATCCGAGAGAGAGTGGGTGAGGCGGAGACACGGGTCTCCAATCTGGAAGATTTATGTGGTCCCCTTAAGCAATCTGTATCCGGGGTGACCCAGCAGGTCTCCTCACTTCAAACCAAGCTCCTAGACATGGAGGGACGGCTGCGTAGGAACAACGTCAGATTCGTAGGCCTGCCTGAAAAAGAAGAGGGTCCGCAGCCGGAGGAATTCCTCGAATCCTGGCTTAAAGAACTATATGGCGCTGAGTCCTTTACGGCCCATCTTACGGTGGAGCGTGCACATAGGATACCATCTCGGCCTTTACCCCCAGGTGCCCCTCCTCGCACCTTCATCGCTAAATTCCTGCACTATAAAGACCGTGACTCGGTTCTCCGTTTAGGTCGCACGAAGGGCCCGCTGATCCGCAATGGAGTTGGGGTTTCGGCCTTCCCGGACTTTGCCGCTGACGTCCAGAAGGACCGTGCCCAGTTTATGCCCATCAAAAGACGGCTGCGAGACCTCAACATTTCATACTCTATGCTGTTTCCCTCAAGGCTCCGAGTTGTGGCGGATGGGGAGACCAAGTTTTTCAACTCCCCCAGAGAGGCGGCCCAGTGGCTGGACAGATATGCACCGGGTGCTCGGCAACTGGCTCCGGAGTGATCTCCTACGAAAACAGTCCGGGGTTTGATCCACCGGAGGCTTGATCATGGTTCAGGGAGCCCCCTCTCTTTGCACTGGTGGCTCAAGACTTGTACGGCCAAGCGGCGTTGGCTAGAGAAGGGTTGGAGGTTCAGTTAAGAATCTAGCCTTCCTAGCGCTTGGTAGCTAGCTGATTGTTCGGGATATAAGTATGCCGAAGTTGGGGGTGGTATACGGGGAGGGAATGGTTATTTGGGAAGCTGCTAGTTGCGTTTCCTTTTACTATTTTTGGGGTTTTATTTTTTTCTTTAGTTTGTTATTTTTCTTATTCAAGTATTTACGGAGGCAAGGATGTTTCATATTTAGATGCTGTGACTTACAACGCAGGGCTCATATACGTCATGTTTTATGGGTATTGATAATGCTTATACTCAAAATGTATTTTGGGAGAGGTCCATCCGGGAGGTGTATAGAGTTTATAGGGGGTCATGATTAATCTGAAAATTCTGGCATGGAATGTTCGAGGTCTGAATAACAACATCAAACGCTCTTTGATACTAAATATGATTAAGAAATATGACCCGGATATTGCATGCCTCAGTGAGACCCACTTGGAGGGACAGAGGTTACTGTCCTTACGACGGGCCTGGGTGGGCTGGGCATATCATGCCTCCCACTCCTCCTTTTCTAGGGGGGTCTCAGTTTTGATTAAGAAGACAGTGCAATTCGAGTTGATATCGATTAAAACTGACCCGTATGGAAGATATGTATTTATAGAGTGCAAGCTGAACTCCCAGCCCTATTACATATTAGCAGTGTATGTCCCCCCTCCTTTCTCATACAATGTGCTGCAACAAGCTGCGTCCTTCATAGCCCCCTCCCCTAATACCCCAGTGATATGCTTGGGGGATTTTAATAATGTCCTGGATCTGTCTATGGACCGATGGCACTCCCCACCGGCTGCGCTGGCGGGAGGTGGTCCTACCAAGTTTGCGGATTTTTTAAATAGTTTGCAATGGGTAGATGTATGGCGACTTCGTCATCCTGCGGTTCGTCAGTTCTCCTGCTTCTCCAGTACTCATGGCTCCTTCTCCAGAATTGACCTGATGCTGGTGTCCCCCACCCTCGTCCCTAGGATAATTGACGTCCACTACGAGGCTCGAGGGGTCTCTGATCACTCTCCTCTGATGATGACTCTTGCTGTGGAAAGTCAGAGGGGGCACTCCTATTGGAAATTGCACCCCTCCTGGCTGACCCAGCTGGGGGACTGCGGTGACTTGGAGACTCAATGGGAGGGGTTCTTTGGCGACAATATAGGGTCTGCCCCGGGTACAGTAGTTTGGGACTCGTTTAAGGCGTTCTTGAGAGGCTCATATATTGGACGGATAGCGGCTCATAAAATGGCCTCTAGGGAGAGAGAACAGGCCCTTGAAAAAGATGCTAGAGACCTAGAGTCCCAATATTTATCTGACAACGCCCCTGCGACAAAGACACGATGGCTGGTGGCTCAGTCAGTCTGGTTGGCCCACCTGTCTGATAGAAACTCTCGCTCCCTTCTTTTCAAAGCTACTAATATATATATGCAGGCTGATAGGACGGGGGGCCTTCTGGCCCGCCTTATACATTACGATCGCCCTGGGACCACGATCACCCAGATGTCCGGAGCGGATGGCTCCTTTGTCGACACCACACCGGACATTGCGCTGTTATTCCGATCTTACTTTTCTGAGGTTTATAATTCTCAGTTGCAGCGCTCTACTTCTGATCTTTCACGCTACATGGGGGGTGTCCCGCTACCTGCACTCTCCTCTGAGGCCTGCGAGTTGCTGGAGGCACCTTTAACGCTCGAGGAGGTGACTGCGGCCATTGGTATGTCCCCTAATGGCAAGGCTCCGGGATGCGACGGAATTCCCTCCGAGGTATATAAGAATCATATTGATTTTTTTGGCCCCAAGCTGCATGCCCTATATTTAGATATATTTGCCAGAAACGATCTCCCCCCCTCCATGTCAGAGGCAGTTATAATAGTGATCCCAAAACCCGGTAAAGACCCCAAATCTCTGGACTCCTATAGACCGATATCCCTGATTCCCACCGACGCCAAGATCCTGGCAAAGATACTGGCAATACGGCTTAACACAGTGATAACCTCCCTCATTCACCCGGATCAGACTGGCTTCATGCCAGGAAAGTCCACGTCTATTAATTTACGTAGATTACATACCATTTTACAGCTCCCACACGGACTCCCTTCTGACTCGGCTGTGGTCTCGCTGGACGCGGCCAAGGCCTTTGACAGCATTGAGTGGGCTTATTTGTGGGAGGTGTTGGCTCGTATGGGATTTGGACCCAATTATATAAAATGGATTAAACTACTGTATCAACATCCGAGTGCCAGGATCTTGGTGAACGGTTATGTATCCCCATCTTTTCAGTTGACCCGAGGTACTAGACAGGGTTGCCCCCTGTCCCCTACGCTGTTTGCCTTGGCCATAGAGCCCCTGGCATGCTTGATTAGATCACACCCGGATATTGTGGGAATATGTACAGGATCACGTGAGGATAGGATAGCTCTTTATGCCGATGACATGTTGCTGTTTTTGCAGGATTACACCAGGTCAATGCCCATCCTGCTGCGTGTGATAGAAAGATTTGGAGATCACTCGGGCCTTAGAATTAACTGGCCTAAATCATACATTATGCCAGTCATAGGCCCCCCTCCTACTGTTTCCAAAATCCCCCTACCACTGTGTTGGACGGTACAGTTTAAGTACCTTGGAATCCAAATAACTAATGACCCTTCTGATTTTCTCCCCCTGAATCTGGATCCGACCATGCAGTGGGTCATGGGCAAATCTAAGACTTGGTGTAAGCTTCCACTAACGGTCTCTGGCAGGGTTAATCTCATTAAAATGATTATACTGCCTAAACTCCTATATATTATTCTTCAATCCCCGGTATATATCTATCCAACATTCTTTAGAAAATTGAATAGCGTTCTGTCCTCACTGATCTGGGCTAATAAAAGACCTAGGATACAGTTAAATACTCTTACCAGACAGAGATCTGACGGTGGCCTGGCTCTACCTAACTTTCAGATATATTACTTCGCTGCTCAGCTGACTCATATCACTATATGGGCACAAAACTCTGAGACCGACTCTCTACATTGTGAGTTTATCCGTTGTTACTTTCCCTACCTCTCTCCTATGCAGGTGCTACTGAGTGGGAGCATAGCTAGGTTTCTTCCCCCTATCATTTTTCAGGCCCTAAAGATTTGGAGGGCCCTGAGAGACCTCCTGAGATATGACGACCTAGACCCGGATACTCCCCTGTGGTACTCTGACTGGCTCCCTGAATTGCATGCGCTTGAGGGGCGGGAGGTGTGGGCTCCTAGATCGGTGATCTCTGTCTCTCAACTTTATCTAGATACTACATTAAAATCCTTTCAACAGCTGAGGGATGAGTTTGACCTACCCAATTCCTACTTCTTCAGATACCTCCAGCTTCGTCATGCCCTCCAGACCCAATTTGCTGAATCACCCCCGCGAATCCTCCCATTTCCCATCAAGACATTTGTGACCACTTTGGGTCAGGCTAAGATGGTCTCACTTGCGTATGGATATCTTCTCACCAAGCTCCATGCGGACCCCTTGACGCGTCTCCGTGGAAAGTGGGAGGAGGATCTGGGTCCAATAAATGAGGAGGATTGGGTCCTCGCTTTAGAATACCCTGCTAAGGTTACTAAGTCCCTTAGATATCAACAGATTCAATTCTTCATTTTACACAGAACTTATATGACTCCAGCTAGACTGGCTACGTTTGGCACAGGCAGATCTCCTCTCTGTCCTAAGTGTGGGGGGGCGGTGGGAACATACTGGCATTTAGTGTGGGACTGTCCGAGGTTGGGGGTGTTCTGGTCGGGGGTCGGGTCAATTCTGGAGAGTACGGGGGTGCCTGGCGGACTGCTTACCCCACAATTCTGTATATTGGGAATGGGGTGCCTTGCTCCTGAGTCTGGTTCAATGGGTCTCTATGCTCTAAATGTATGTGCCTTGGCTAAGGTTTGCATTGCAAGAGTGTGGATGGCCCCTAAAGGACCGTTAATATCTGCACTTAAGGCCTTAATTAATGACACTATAATTAAGGAGAGATATGTTTACATGAAGCAAAACGCATCAGCTAAGTTTGAAAAAGTTTGGTCTCCATGGCTAGATTCCCCCCACTCTCATCCTGTTCCCCAAATATAGTAGACACTAAAGTGCAAGCATGTCAATAAATTACTATGACTGAAGTGTACTGAGACGATGACGGTTGGGCCCTGTGAGCCCACATGCTCACACACGTGTATGACTAGTGGAGCCCTGAATCAAAATACTCCTTAATTTGCCTCCCTTGCCTTTTTCTTTGGTTGTTTGTTATTTTTCTATAGATTAGATTACGGGTTTAAATATAAAAAATAAATGAGGACTAATATAGATGGGTGCGGATTTTGTAAGTCATGAAGGTTAGAGCATTAGGAAATCCTAGTATACATCTATACTGAAAATGTATTGATACTTTTTTGATGTAAGATATGTGTAAAACGCGACTTGACATATTTTGAATAGATGTAATGCTTGAGACATGATTATGCTCTGCAATGTATGTACCTTAATCTCCAGACTGCTGAATAAAAATTACTTTATAAAAAAAAAAAAGAGTGATGTCACTGTGACGCTCCCATAAGACCTCACCTCCCCGGTCATGTCCCTGTATTATTACTAGAGATAAGAGTGATGTCACTGTGACGCTCCCATAAGACCTCACCTCCCCGGTCATGTCCCTGTATTATTACTAGAGATAAGAGTGATGTCACTGTGACGCTCCCATAAGACCTCACCTCCCCGGTCATGTCCCTGTATTATTACTAGAGATAAGAATGATGTCACTGTGACGCTCCCATAAGACCTCACCTCCCCGGTCACGTCCATGTATTATTACTAGAGATAAGAGTGATGTCACTGTGACGCTCCCATAAGACCTCACCTCCCCGGTCACGTCCCTGTATTATTACTAGAGATAAGAGTGATGTCACTGTGACACTCCCATAAGAACTCACCTCCCCGGTCATGTCCCTGTATTATTACTAGAGATAAGAGTGATGTCACTGTGACGCTCCCATAAGACCTCACCTCCCCGGTCATGTCCCTGTATTATTACTAGAGATAAGAGTGATGTCACTGTGACGCTCCCATAAGACCTCACCTCCCCGGTCACATCCCTGTATTATTACTAGAGATAAGAGTGATGTCACTGTGACGCTCCCATAAGATCTCACCTCCCCGGTCACGTCCCTGTATTATTACTAGAGATAAGAGTGATGTCACTGTGACGCTCCCATAAGACCTCACCTCCCCGGTCACGTCCCTGTATTATTACTAGAGATAAGAGTGATGTCACTGTGACGCTCCCATAAGACCTCACCTCCCCGGTCACGTCCCTGTATTATTACTAGAGATAAGAGTGATGTCACTGTGACGCTCCCATAAGACCTCACCTCCCCGGTCATGTCCCTGTATTATTACTAGAGATAAGAGTGATGTCACTGTGACGCTCCCATAAGACCTCACCTCCCCGGTCATGTCCCTGTATTATTACTAGAGATAAGAGTGATGTCACTGTGACGCTCCCATAAGACCTCACCTCCCCGGTCATGTCCCTGTATTATTACTAGAGATAAGAGTGATGTCACTGTGACGCTCCCATAAGACCTCACCTCCCCGGTCATGTCCCTGTATTATTACTAGAGATAAGAGTGATGTCACTGTGACGCTCCCATAAGACCTCACCTCCCCGGTCACGTCACTGTATTATTACTAGAGATAAGAGTGATGTCACTGTGACGCTCCCATAAGATCTCACCTCCCCGGTCACGTCCCTGTATTATTACTAGAGATAAGAGTGATGTCACTGTGACGCTCCCATAAGACCTCACCTCCCCGGTCATGTCCCTGTATTATTACTAGAGATAAGAGTGATGTCACTGTGACGCTCCCATAAGACCTCACCTCCCCGGTCATGTCCCTGTATTATTACTAGAGATAAGAGTGATGTCACTGTGACGCTCCCATAAGACCTCACCTCCCCGGTCATGTCCCTGTATTATTACTAGAGATAAGAGTGATGTCACTGTGACGCTCCCATAAGACCTCACCTCCCCGGTCATGTCCCTGTATTATTACTAGAGATAAGAGTGATGTCACTGTGACGCTCCCATAAGACCTCACCTCCCCGGTCATGTCCCTGTATTATTACTAGTGATAAGAGTGATGTCACTGTGACGCTCCCATAAGACCTCACCTCCCCGGTCACGTCCCTGTATTATTACTAGAGATAAGAGTGACGTCACTGTGACGCTCCCATAAGACCTCACCTCCCCGGTCATGTCCCTGTATTATTACTAGTAATAAGAGTGATGTCACTGTGACGCTCCCATAAGACCTCACCTCCCCGGTCACGTCCATGTATTATTACTAGAGATAAGAGTGATGTCACTGTGACGCTCCCATAAGACCTCACCTCCCCGGTCACGTCCCTGTATTATTACTAGCGATAAGAGTGATGTCACTGTGACGCTCCCATAAGACCTCACCTCCCCGGTCACGTCCCTGTATTATTACTAGAGATAAGAGTGATGTCACTGTGACGCTCCCATAAGATCTCACCTCCCCGGTCACGTCCCTGTATTATTACTAGAGATAAGAGTGATGTCACTGTGACGCTCCCATAAGACCTCACCTCCCCGGTCACGTCCCTGTATTATTACTAGAGATAAGAGTGACGTCACTGTGACGCTCCCATAAGACCTCACCTCCCCGGTCATGTCCCTGTATTATTACTAGTAATAAGAGTGATGTCACTGTGACGCTCCCATAAGACCTCACCTCCCCGGTCACGTCCCTGTATTATTACTAGCGATAAGAGTGATGTCACTGTGACGCTCCCATAAGACCTCACCTCCCCGGTCACGTCCCTGTATTATTACTAGAGATAAGAGTGATGTCACTGTGACGCTCCCATAAGATCTCACCTCCCCGGTCACGTCCCTGTATTATTACTAGAGATAAGAGTGACGTCACTGTGACGCTCCCATAAGACGTCACCTCCCCGGTCACGTCCCTGTATTATTACTAGAGATAAGAGTGATGTCACTGTGACGCTCCCATAAGACCTCACCTCCCCGGTCACGTCCCTGTATTATTACTAGAGATAAGAGTGATGTCACTGTGACGCTCCCATAAGATCTCACCTCCCCGGTCACGTCCCTGTATTATTACTAGAGATAAGAGTGACGTCACTGTGACGCTCCCATAAGACGTCACCTCCCCGGTCACGTCCCTGTATTATTACTAGAGATAAGAGTGACGTCACTGTGACGCTCCCATAAGACCTCACCTCCCCGGTCATGTCCCTGTATTATTACTAGAGATAAGAGTGATGTCACTGTGACGCTCCTATAAGACCTCACCTCCCCGGTCATGTCCCTGTATTATTACTAGAGATAAGAGTGATGTCACTGTGACGCTCCTATAAGACCTCACATCCCGGTCACGTCCCTGTATTATTACTAGAGATAAGAGTGATGTCACTGTGACGCTCCCATAAGACCTCACCTCCCGGTCACGTCCCTGTATTATTACTAGAGATAAGAGTGATGTCACTGTGATGCTCCCATAAGACCTCACCTCCCCGGTCACGTCCCTGTATTATTACTAGAGATAAGAGTGATGTCACTGTGACGCTCCTATAAGACCTCACCTCCCCGGTCACGTCCCTGTATTATTACTAGAGATAAGAGTGATGTCACTGTGACACTCCCATAAGACCTCACCTCCCGGTCACGTCCCTGTATTATTACTAGAGATAAGAGTGATGTCACTGTGACGCTCCCATAAGACCTCACCTCCCCGGTCACGTCCCTGTATTATTACTAGAGATAAGAGTGATGTCACTGTGACGCTCCCATAAGACCTCACTTCCCCGGTCACGTCCCTGTATTATTACTAGAGATAAGAGTGATGTCACTGTGACGCTCCCATAAGACCTCACTTCCCCGGTCACGTCCCTGTATTATTACTAGAGATAAGAGTGATGTCACTGTGATGCTCCCATAAGACCTCACCTCCCCGGTCATGTCCCTGTATTATTACTAGTGATAAGAGTGATGTCACTGTGACGCTCCCATAAGACCTCACCTCCCCGGTCACGTCCCTGTATTATTACTAGAGATAAGAGTGATGTCACTGTGACGCTCCCATAAGACCTCACCTCCCCGGTCACGTCCCTGTATTATTACTAGAGATAAGAGTGATGTCACTGTGACGCTCCCATAAGACCACACCTCCCCGGTCACGTCCCTGTATTATTACTAGAGATAAGAGTGATGTCACTGTGACGCTCCCATAAGATCTCACCTCCCCGGTCACGTCCCTGTATTATTACTAGAGATGAGTGACGTCACTGTGACGCTCCCATAATACCTCACCTCCCCGGTCACGTCCCTGTATTATTACTAGAGATAAGAGTGATGTCACTGTGACGCTCCCATAAGACCTCACCTCCCCGGTCACATCCCTGTATTATTACTAGAGATAAGAGTGATGTCACTGTGACGCTCCCATAAGACCTCACCTCCCCGGTCACGTCCCTGTATTATTACTAGAGATAAGAGTGATGTCACTGTGACGCTCCCATAAGACCTCACTTCCCGGTCATGTCCCTGTATTATTACTAGAGATAAGAGTGATGTCACTGTGACGCTCCCATAAGACGTCACCTCCCCGGTCATGTCCCTGTATTATTACTAGAGATAAGAGTGATGTCACTGTGACGCTCCCATAAGACCTCACCTCCCCGGTCACGTCCCTGTATTATTACTAGAGATAAGAGTGATGTCACTGTGACGCTCCCATAAGACCTCACCTCCCCGGTCATGTCCCTGTATTATTACTAGAGATAAGAGTGATGTCACTGTGACGCTCCCATAAGACCTCACCTCCCCGGTCACGTCCCTGTATTATTACTAGAGATAAGAGTGATGTCACTGTGACGCTCCCATAAGACCTCACTTCCCGGTCATGTCCCTGTATTATTACTAGAGATAAGAGTGATGTCACTGTGACGCTCCCATAAGACGTCACCTCCCCGGTCATGTCCCTGTATTATTACTAGAGATAAGAGTGATGTCACTGTGACGCTCCCATAAGACCTCACCTCCCCGGTCACGTCCCTGTATTATTACTAGAGATGAGTGACGTCACTGTGACGCTCCCATAAGACCTCACCTCCCCGGTCACGTCCCTGTATTATTACTAGAGATAAGAGTGATGTCACTGTGACGCTCCCATAAGACCTCACCTCCCCGGTCACGTCCCTGTATTATTACTAGAGATAAGAGTGATGTCACTGTGACGCTCCCATAAGACCTCACCTCCCCGGTCACGTCCCTGTATTATTACTAGAGATGAGTGACGTCACTGTGACGCTCCCATAAGACCTCACCTCCCCGGTCACGTCCCTGTATTATTACTAGAGATAAGAGTGATGTCACTGTGACGCTCCCATAAGACCTCACCTCCCCGGTCACGTCCCTGTATTATTACTAGAGATAAGAGTGATGTCACTGTGACGCTCCCATAAGACCTCACCTCCCCGGTCACGTCCCTGTATTATTACTAGAGATAAGAGTGATGTCACTGTGACGCTCCCATAAGACCTCACCTTCCCGGTCACATCCCTGTATTATTACTAGAGATAATAGTGACGTCACTGTGACGCTCCCATAAGACCTCACCTCCCGGTCACGTACCTGTATTATTACTAGAGATAAGAGTGACGTCACTGTGACGCTCCCATAAGACCTCACCTCCCCGGTCACGTCCCTGTATTATTACTAGAGATAAGAGTGACGTCACTGTGACGCTCCCATAAGACCTCACCTCCCCGGTCATGTCCCTGTATTATTACTAGAGATAAGAGTGATGTCACTGTGACGCTCCCATAAGACCTCACCTCCCCGGTCACGTCCCTGTATTATTACTAGAGATAAGAGTGATGTCACTGTGACGCTCCCATAAGACCTCACCTCCCCGGTCACGTCCCTGTATTATTACTAGAGATGAGTGACGTCACTGTGACGCTCCCATAAGACCTCACCTCCCCGGTCACGTCCCTGTATTATTACTAGAGATAAGAGTGATGTCACTGTGACGCTCCCATAAGACCTCACCTCCCCGGTCACGTCCCTGTATTATTACTAGAGATAAGAGTGATGTCACTGTGACGCTCCCATAAGACCTCACCTCCCCGGTCACGTCCCTGTATTATTACTAGAGATAAGAGTGATGTCACTGTGACGCTCCCATAAGACCTCACCTTCCCGGTCACATCCCTGTATTATTACTAGAGATAATAGTGACGTCACTGTGACGCTCCCATAAGACCTCACCTCCCGGTCACGTACCTGTATTATTACTAGAGATAAGAGTGACGTCACTGTGACGCTCCCATAAGACCTCACCTCCCCGGTCACGTCCCTGTATTATTACTAGAGATAAGAGTGACGTCACTGTGACGCTCCCATAAGACCTCACCTCCCCGGTCACGTCCCTGTATTATTACTAGAGATAATAGTGATGTCACTGTGACGCTCCCATAAGACCTCACCTCCCCGGTCACGTCCCTGTATTATTACTAGAGATAAGAGTGACGTCACTGTGACGCTCCCATAAGACCTCACCTCCCCGGTCATGTCCCTGTATTATTACTAGAGATAAGAGTGATGTCACTGTGACGCTCCCATAAGACCTCACCTCCCCGGTCACGTCCCTGTATTATTACTAGAGATAAGAGTGATGTCACTGTGACGCTCCCATAAGACCTCACCTCCCCGGTCACGTCCCTGTATTATTACTAGAGATAAGAGTGATGTCACTGTGACGCTCCCATAAGACCTCACCTCCCCGGTCACGTCCCTGTATTATTACTAGAGATAAGAATGATGTCACTGTGACGCTCCCATAAGATCTCACCTCCCCGGTCACGTCCATGTATTATTACTAGAGATAAGAGTGATGTCACTGTGACGCTCCCATAAGACCTCACCTCCCCGGTCATGTCCCTGTATTATTACTAGAGATAAGAGTGATGTCACTGTGACGCTCCCATAAGACCTCACCTCCCCGGTCACGTCCCTGTATTATTACTAGAGATAAGAGTGATGTCACTGTGACGCTCCCATAAGACCTCACCTCCCCGGTCACGTCCCTGTATTATTACTAGAGATAAGAGTGATGTCACTGTGACGCTCCCATAAGATCTCACCTCCCCGGTCACGTCCCTGTATTATTACTAGAGATAAGAGTGATGTCACTGTGACGCTCCCATAAGACCTCACCTCCCCGGTCACGTCCCTGTATTATTACTAGAGATAAGAGTGATGTCACGGTGACGCTCCCATAAGATCTCACCTCCCCGGTCACGTCCCTGTATTATTACTAGAGATAAGAGTGATGTCACTGTGACGCTCCCATAAGACCTCACCTCCCCGGTCACGTCCCTGTATTATTACTAGAGATAAGAGTGATGTCACTGTGACGCTCCCATAAGACCTCACCTCCCCGGTCATGTCCCTGTATTATTACTAGAGATAAGAGTGATGTCACTGTGACGCTCCCATAAGACCTCACCTCCCCGGTCACGTCCCTGTATTATTACTAGAGAGAAGAGTGACGTCACTGTGACACTCCCATAAGACCTCACCTCCCCGGTCACGTCCCTGTATTATTACTAGTGATAAGAATGATGTCACTGTGACGCTCCATAAGACCTCACCTCCCCGGTCACGTCCCTGTATTATTACTAGAGATAAGAGTGATGTCACTGTGACGCTCCCATAAGACCTCACCTCCCCGGTCACGTCCCTGTATTATTACTAGAGATAAGAGTGATGTCACTGTGACGCTCCCATAAGACCTCACCTCCCCGGTCACGTCCCTGTATTATTACTAGTGATAAGAATGATGTCACTGTGACGCTCCATAAGACCTCACCTCCCCGGTCACGTCCCTGTATTATTACTAGAGATAAGAGTGATGTCACTGTGACGCTCCATAAGACCTCACCTCCCCGGTCAGCACGTAGATGATCTCCAGGGTGAGATGTAATATCCTGTCACTCTTGTCTTTGTCCATTCTCAGTGCATCAGTGATTATACAGAACGGGAATCACTTTCATCTGAATTATAGTGACAGATTCTGTGGCATCTCATAACTTCATTGTCTAGGAATAAATGTAAAATTGTTATCAACATGGAGAATATTCCTTATTATATATCACTATACAGAGCCCTCCCCTATATAATAATATCATATACACAGTGTGTGCTGGGAGATTATCCTTCATTATATATCACTATACAGATCCCTCCCCCTATATAATAATATCACATACACAGTGTGTGCTGGGAGATTATCCTTCATTATATATCACTATACAGACCCCTCCCCCTATATAATAATATCACATACACAGTGTGTGCTGGGAGATTATCCTTCATTATATATCACTATACAGATCCCTCCCCCTATATAATAATATCACATACAGTGTGTGCTGGGAGATTATCCCTCATTATATATCACTATACAGACCCCTCCCCCTATATAATAATATCACATACACAGTGTGTGCTGGGAGATTATCCTTCATTATATATCACTATACAGATCCCTCCCCCTATATAATAATATCACATACACAGTGTGTGCTGGGGGCTTATCCCTCATTATATATCACTATACAGACCCCACCCCTATATAATAATATCACATACACAGTGTGCGCTGGGAGATTATCCCTCATTATATATCACTATACAGACCCCTCCCCTATATAATAATATCACATACACAGTGTGCGCTGGGAGCTTATCCCTCATTATATATCACTATACAGACCCCTCCCCTATATAATAATATCACATACACAGTGTGTGCTGGGAGATTATCCCTCATTATATATCACTATACAGACCCCTCTCCCTATATAATAATATCACATACACAGTGTGTGTGCTGGGAGATTATCCCTCATTATATATCACTATACAGACCTCTCCCCTATATAATAATATCACATACACAGTGTGTGCTGGGAGATTATCCCTCATTATATATCACTATACAGACCCCTCCCCCTATATAATAATATCATATACACAGTGTGTGCTGGGAGCTTATCCCTCATTATATATCGCTATAGATACCCCCCTATATAATAATATCACATACAGTGTGTGCTGGGAGATTATCCCTCATTATATATCACTATACAGACCCCTCCCCCTATATAATAATATCACATACACAGTGTGTGCTGGGAGATTATCCTTCATTATATATCACTATACAGACCCCTCCCCCTATATAATAATATCACATACACAGTGTGTGCTGGGAGTTTATCCCTCATTATATATCAATATACAGACCCCTCCCCCTATATAATAATATCACATACACAGTGTGTGCTGGGGGCTTATCCCTCATTATATACACTATACAGACCCCACCCCTATATAATAATATCACATACACAGTGTGCGCTGGGAGATTATCCCTCATTATATATCACTATACAGACCCCTCCCCTATATAATATCACATACACAGTGTGCGCTGGGAGCTTTTCCCTCATTATATATCACTATACAGACCCCTCCCCTATATAATAATATCACATACACAGTGTGTGTGCTGGGAGATTATCCCTCATTATATATCACTATACAGACCTCTCCCCTATATAATAATATCACATACAGTGTGTGCTGGGAGATTATCCCTCATTATATATCACTATACAGACCCCTCCCCTATATAATAATATCACATACACAGTGTGTGCTGGGAGATTATCCCTCATTATATATCACTATACAGACCCCTCCCCCTATATAATAATGTCACATACAGTGTGTGCTGGGAGATTATCCCTCATTATACATCACTATACAGACCCCTCCCCCTATATAATAATATCACATACAGTGTGTGCTGGGGCCTTATCCCTCATTATATATCACTATACAGACCCATCCCCTATATAATAATATCACATACACAGTGTGTGCTGGGAGATTATCCCTCATTATATATCACTATACAGACCCATCCCCCTATATCACATACACAGTGTGTGTGCTGGGAGATTATCCCTCATTATATATCACTATACAGACCCCTCCCCCTATATAATAATATCACATACACAGTGTGCGCTGGAAGCTTATCTCTCATTATATATCACTATACAGACCCCTCCCCCTATATATTATCACATACACAGTGTGTGCTGGGAGATTACCCCTCATTATATATCACTATACAGATCCCTGCCCCTATAGAATAATATCACATACACAGTGTGTGCTGGGAGATAACCCCTCATTATATATCACTATACAGACCCCTCTCCCTATATAATAATATCATATACACAGTGTGTGCTGGGAGCTTATCCCTCATTATATATAACTATACAGACCCCCTCCCCCTATATAATAATATCACATACACAGTGTGTGCTGGGAGCTTATCCCTCATTATATATAACTATACAGACCCCTCCCCCTATATAATAATATCACATACACAGTGTGGGTGCTGGGAGCTTATCCCTCATTATATATCACTATACAGACCCCTCCGCCTATATATCACATACACAGTGTGTGCTGGAGGATTATCCCTCATTATATATCACTATACAGACCCCACCCCTATATAATAATATCACATACACAGTGTGGGTGCTGGGAGCTTATCCCTCATTATATATCACTATACAGACCCCTCCCTCTATATAATAATATCACATACACAGTGTGTGCTGGGAGATTACCCCTCATTATATATCACTATACAGACCTCTCCCCCTATATAATAATATCACATACACAGTGTGTGCTGGGAGTTTATCCCTCATTATATATCACTATACAGACCCCTCCCCCTATATAATAATATCACATGCACAGTGTGTGCTGGGAGATTACCCCTCATTATATATCACTATACAGACCCTTCCCCCTATATAATAATATCACATACACTGTGTGTGCTGGGAGCTTATCCCTCATTATATATCACTATACAGACCCCTTCCCTATATAATAATATCACATACACAGCGTGTGCTGGGGGCTTATCCCTCATTATATATCACTATACAGACCCCTCCCCTATATAATAATATCACATACACAGTGTGCGCTGGGAGCTTATCCCTCATTATATAACACTATACAGACCCCTCCCCTATATAATAATATCACATACACAGTGTGTGCTGGGAGCTTATCCCTCATTATATATCACTATACAGACCCCTCCCCCTATATAATAATATCACATACACAGTGTGTGCTGGGAGATTATCCCTCATTATATATCACTATACAGACCCCTCCCCTATATAATAATATCACATACACAGCGTGTGTGCTGGGAGATTATCCCTCATTATATATCACTATACAGACCCCTCCCCTATATAATAATATCACATACACAGTGTGTGCTGGGAGATTATCCCTCATTATATATCACTATACAGACCCCTCCCCTATATAATAATATCACATACAGTGTGTGCTGGGAGATTATCCCTCATTATATATCACTATACAGACTCCTCCCCTATATAATAATATCACATACACAATGTGTGCTGGGAGCTTACCCCTCATTATATATCACTATACAGACCCCTCCCCCTATATAATAATATCACATATACAGTGTGTGCTGGGAGATTATCCCTCATTATATATCACTATACAGACCCCTCCCCCTATATAATAATATCACATACAGCGTGTGCTGGGAGATTACCCCTCATTATATATCACTATACAGACCCCTCCCCCTATATAATAATATCACATACACAGTGTGTGCTGGGGGCTTACCCCTCATTATATATCACTATACAGACCCCTCCCCCTATATAATAATATTACATACACAGTGTGTGCTGGGAGATTATCCCTCATTATATATCACTATACAGACCCCTCCCCTATATAATAATGATAATAACGCCACATTATACACACAGGGGGCGCTGGTGATCCCCCGTTATACCACACTGTATAATAACCCGCCCTCATACCTCCTTCTCTGAGGAGAATAATAACATTATCACACACAGATTATCTTCGCCCGGCTCACTGACCCGGATGTACTTATAGAGCACGGCGGAGGTACAGCCGCTCTCCAGCTTCAAACATGGCGCCCGGGGGAGTGCGTGGCCCCGCCCCCTCATTGGCATCATATGACATGAACGGGGGAGCGTGTGATAATATATCTGTAATGCTGCGCTGTGGAGGCTACAGGAAAATGTCCGCCGTCATCTTGCAGGCTTGATGGACAGGGTAATTCACAGTCTGTTTGAACTACGTGGAAATGGCCGCCACCCCTAGAAACAGATTACACAGAGTCCTGTATTGCTATGAAGACTATAATAATGAGAGAATGGGCCATAGTCACTGAGAGCTGTTATATCATTGTTACTTTGTAACCATCAGTATCTGGGTGATAGGTAGACAGTTAAGAGGTCGACAAGCAATAGATTGTCATATCGACCATGTGGTGTCAATTGGTATGGTCGACAAACTTGTATTATTATTTTTTTTCATTTTTTTTTTTTTCATTTTTAGGACTTTAACATATTTTAGCATCCGCAGGGACTACAATTAGAATGATAACCTGTGCTGAGCGAGGCACCTTGTGCGAAGGTTCGCTCGCCATATGCGGGCACGTAGTGCACTATTCAGGGGCCCACGTGCTGGAAGGTAACGTTTGACACCAATAAACCATCAAAACCTCATGTCGACCTTTTCTTCTGCCGACCATTTCCAATCTTTGTGTAGCCAGGTTGGCCATGCAGAAGTAGTGTCATTGTGGCCCTGCTCCCCTGATATATAGAGTCGCAATCAAGGGCAGTGTGCAGGAACCGGGAGGGTGGTTGGGGTCACTGACGCAATACCTCCATTTTCCCCAGGGCAGAATCTCCCCTGCAGCATACTTGCCTACTCTCCCGGAATGGCCGGGTGACCATCCCGCCCCCCCGGAAGAGCAGGCAAGTCTCCCGATTCGTGGAGTCCCCCCTGCCCGTACGCCCACTTAGTGTGTAAAGTGGGCGGTCCGGGCAGTTGATGACGCGATTCTTGCTGAATTGCGTCATCATAGCCACGCCCCCTGCAGTGTAATGCCGGTGATCGCGGCATTACAGAGCGGGGGGGGCGGCTTAAAAGATGCATCATCATGGCCCCGCCCTTGCTCCGCCCCCATCCTGCCTCCGGCCACCCCCTCCTCGACGTCACAGCCTCCCCTGCCCGCTCTCTGAGCCGACCTGGCTGCTCTCTCCCGCAGAGAGCAGCCAGAATGTAGGTAAGTATACCCTGCAGTGTGCCACAATCAGTTATTTGTGTTAAGAAGGACCAGTATTACTGGAACGGATCCTTACCAGCAATTGCGGCTCTTGCTATGGGCATGCAGGATTTTTGCCCGGGGTGCCGCCTTCCGGAGGGCTCCGCCGCTGTGGCAAGGCAAGATCCGCTACTGGTGGTGCCCCCCGATGCTGTGCGCGATGACGGTATCGCGCCCCGCACAGCATTGTGGGACCAGCACATAGACGCTAGGGGTCATAATTGACCTCTAGTGTCTATGCGGTGCTATAGGAGAGACGTCATGATGTCTCTCCCATAGATCCGAGGAGCTGCGCTGGCGGCCGGAGACGGAGAACAGCAGCGGTCTGGAAACAGGAGCGGGGATGGTGAGTATTTTTTTTATTTTTTGGGGTGATTGGCGCTACTGGGGGCACAACTGCTGAGGGCACAGCTACAGGGGGCATAACTGACCACGCCTCTTCTCCAAAGCCACGTCCTTATTTTTTCGCCCTCGGCGCCACAAGGCCTAGATCGGCCCTTCTTACCAGCTATCACTAGTGCCCTATGACACCAACGGGGACCAGTGTTTCCGAACAAGGAGTGGTGGGATTAATGCTACACCCTATTATCAGGGGTTGATTCCGAGTCGGACTGCATGGACGCAAATCGCGGGATTTTGCATACAGCGCAGGAGCAATTAATTAATCTTTTCATATGTCCGTTCTACTCTGAGTCACATGAAACTCGCCCCAGAGCGGCAACAATGGGAGTGCACAGACCGACCCCGACGTCTGGAAGTTCTAAGGGAGTGTTTTAGGTGTTTAGCGAGAGCTCCAAGTGATTCTGCGTCATGATTACAGTTATGAAAAAATAATAATTACAAAAAAAAAAAAACGTAAATGCTCGCCGGGACAGTCTTTGGACAGAAAAACAATAAACCAGAATGACGGATTAATTTTGTATACGGTAAAAGCAGCCCAGGAGTATAGAGTGATGGAAGATTGGCTGCTGGTTCTACAAGTGCACCCACTGTGACGCATGTGTGCTCGTACACCTGGAAAGCTTTAACTTTCAAAATGTTACTATGTTCAAGATACAACACTTTATAAACAGGCAAATTAAATCGTTAATTTATATACTGGAACGCCCATGTGGTCTGCAAGGGGAGAAGAAAACTACATTGCTAAATTAAAGTATCAGGAACATGTTAGAAATATTTATAAAGAAAAATGAATGACAACCATTAAGTAATCAAGTTTTTTTTTTTCGTACATAGGGGTTATTCAGAGTTGTTAGCAAACCGAAAAAGTTAGCAATTGTGCAAAACCATGTGCACTGCAGGTGGGGCAGATGTAACATGTGCAGAGAGAGTTAGATTTGGGTGGGTTATATTGTTTCTGTGCAGGGTAAATACTGGCTGCTTTATTTGTACACTGCAATTTAGATTTCAGTTTGAACACACCACACCCAAATCTAACTCTCTCTGCACATGTTACATCTGCCCCACCTGCAGTGCACATGGTTTTGCCCATTTGCTAACAAAGCTGAATAACCCCCACAATCTTTCTCTTCCAAAGCTATGGAACTCGTGCAATTAGTTGAGTGAGGTGAATACCGATAACAGAAATTTTACAAAGAGAGAGATTTTAGATTTTACAATCAAGCTCTCTTTTTCCAGAAGTTCTAAATGAGAATGATGAGATGGTTTTTTTTACCCTTCTTCCCCATATTCTTGTGACATTGGGGGTAATTCCAAGATGATCGCAGCAGGAAATTTTTTAGCAGTTGGCCAAAACCATGTGCACTGCAGGGGGGGGGCAGATATAACATGTGCAGAGAGAGTTAGATTTGGGTGGGTTATTTTATTTCTGTGCAGGGTAAATACTGGCTGCTTTATTTTTACACTGCAAATTAGATTGCAGAAGGGCCCTCATTCCGAGTTGTTCACTCGCTAGCTGCTTTTAGCAGCATTGCACACGCTAAGCCGCCGCCTACTGGGAGTGAATCTTAGCTTTGCAGAATTGCGAACGAAAGATTTGCATAATTGCGAATAGAAATTTCTTTGCAGTTTCTGAGTAGCTCGGGACTTACTCTGCCAGTGCGATCAGTTCAGTCAGTTTCGTTCCTGGTTTGACGACACAAACACACCCAGCGTTCGCCCAGACACTCCCCCGTTTCTCCAGCCACTCCTGCGTTTCTCCCAGAAACTGCAGATTTTTTCTGCACACACCCATAAAACAGCCAGTTTCCGCCCAGAAACACCCACTTCCTGTCAATCACACTCCGATCACCAGAACGATGAAAAATCCTCGTTATGCCGTGAGTAAAATACCTAACTTTTGTGTAAAATAACTAAGCGCATGCGCTCTGCGAACCTTGCGAATGCGCAGTAAGCGACTAATCGCAATATAGCGAAACTCGGCAACGAGCGAACAACTCGGAATGAGGGCCATTGAACACACCACACCCAAATCTAACTCTCTCTGCACATGTTATATCTGCTTCCCCTGCAGTGCACATGGTTTTGCCCAATTGCTAACAGAATTCCGTCTGCGATCAACTTGGAATTACCCCCATTGACCATATTTTACTCCATTTTGTAGTATTTATTACACTTTTGAACACATTACTTGCATGACATAACCAGAAATGGGTGGCTGTCGCCTGATGATGACATCATCTGAGTCCATAGGCAGTGTGCGGATAGGCGTGGTCAGGCACCTGGGTGACAGACAATAGCAGGAAAGCGGTGTTTTATTATTTGGCCCCATGTTAGATTAGATATTTCTGTGATTGCTAGATGCCGGAGAAGTCCTCGAGTTGGGCCGCTCTTTGGGCTTTCTATTACTATTTTCTTGGACGGCACCCGGCAGATTCATACAACAGTGGTAGCAAGTGCCGGACATTTGGGAATATTTTATATATACATACATCACGTGCATATAATTATATTTTACAATTTTTTTTTATAATTTATGTAGATTTTAAATAAATACTAGCTATGGGCCTATAGGATGTAGACAGTATATATCGAGATTACCAATACTGCTGATAAACATTGAACATTGCAGACCAACACATGATATGTGTATATTATTTTCTAGGTTTTGCTTGTATGGCCATGCGGTAGAACAAGCCGTATACGCGTTTCTCCGTTTCTGCACTTGTTAGTTTGCATGCGTTTCTCCGTTTCTGCACTTGTTAGTTTGCACGCGTTTCTCCGTTTCTGCACTTGTTAGTTTCTCACACGTTGATGAATTCACCGTTGGATTATGCCGGCTGCTGACCGATATGTATTAATCTTGTACATACACCTTTATTTGTTA
Source organism: Pseudophryne corroboree (assembly GCF_028390025.1). NCBI lineage: Eukaryota > Metazoa > Chordata > Amphibia > Anura > Myobatrachidae > Pseudophryne > Pseudophryne corroboree. The sequence goes on along the minus strand of NC_086455.1, from coordinate 4,865,724 downwards.
TAGATCATATCCAGGAAAGGAGCAGTGATGCGGGCGCACCTGTGCAGCTTACTGTGACCTTTCACTACGTAATATTACTTTGGACACATAAATGGTTGGTTTACCTGGCGACTGACACATCCTCATTTACACGAGTACCTTTTTTATGCACTATATAAACATGATAGCTAGTATATACCCCTGGGGAAATTCTAGGCATCAGAACGAAACGCGTTGAGAAGTTGCATTACTCTAATCCCTGCATTCTCTTGGAGTATCTGGGATATTACCTGTGCATTACCTATATAAACAGGATCTTAGTAGACATGTCACTATACAATTGCTACCTTCCTAGGATGCATCATGGATTCATTACAGCCGCACTATCACATGTGTTACTTACACAACAGTGTCAGGTCTGGTGAAAACGATGTTCCCGGACTGGGGTTTGAATCTGGAGTGTAAGCTGAGAGAAGAAATCAGAGAGGTCTTGTGAAGTCCCTGCGCATGAGCAGGGAACAGGTAGTCACTGATAAGTTTACCAGGGTTGGGTGCTGGGCTGGTATTTGCAAAATTAAATACTGGGCTGTGACCGGCTACACAGGATACCCGACTAGATTCAGATACACAGGATACCAGGCTGGGACCAGCTACACAGGATACCAGGCTGGGACCAGCTACACAGGATACCAGGCTGGGACCAGCTACACAGGATACCGGGCTAGATTCAGCTACACAGGATACCGGGCTTGATACAGCTACACAGGATACCAATGCTAGGACCAGCTACACAGGATACCAGGCTGGGACCAGCTACACAGGATACCAGGCTGGGACCAGCTACACAGGATACCAGGCTGGGACCAGCTACACAGGATACCGGGCTAGATTCAGCTACACAGGATACCGGGCTTGATACAGCTACACAGGATGCCAATGCTAGGACCAGCTACACAGGATACCAGGCTGGGACCAGCTACACAGGATACCGGGCTAGATTCAGCTACACAGGATACCGGGCTTGATACAGCTACACAGGATACCAATGCTAGGACCAGCTACACAGGATACCAGGCTGGGACCAGCTACACAGGATACCAGGCTGGGACCAGCTACACAGGATACCAGGCTGGGACCAGCTACACAGGATACCGGGCTAGATTCAGCTACACAGGATACCGGGCTTGATACAGCTACACAGGATGCCAATGCTAGGACCAGCTACACAGGCTACCAGGCTGGGACCAGCAACACAGGATACCGTGCTAGATTCAGCTACACAGGATAACGGGCTTGATACAGCTACACAGGATGCCAATGCTAGGACCAGCTACAGAGGATACCAGGCTGGGACCAGCTACACAGGATACCAGGCTTGATTCAGCTACATAGGATGCCAATGCTAGGACCAGCTACACAGAATACCAGGCTGGGACCAGCTACACAGGATACCAGGCTTGATTCAGCTACACAGGATGCCAATGCTGGGACCAGCTACACAGGATACCAGGCTGGGACCGACTACACAGGACATTGGGCTGGGACCAGTAGTGCTGCAGAGTAAACTGTCCGGAGCTGTTACTGGAGTTTACTAGCTGGGACCAGTAGTGCTGCAGAGTAAACTGACCAGAGGACTCTCCAGGGGAGACCAACATCACGGAAATACGAGACGCGCCCCCCAGAGTGATGAAAACAGGATCAACCCACTAAGTCACACCCATGCCAGTGCGTCAACAACCCCTTTTTGCCAGCACACATCTCTGCCAGGCACATGGGGACTTTACAACGCACTAAGGGGGTCATTCCGAGTTGATCGCTCGCTAGCTACTTTTTGCAGCCGTGCAAATGCATAGTCGCCGCCCACGGGGGAGTGTATTTTTGCTGTGCAAGTGTGCGAATTCCTTTGCAGACGAGCGCAGCTAAAACATTTTGTGCAGTTTCTGAGTAGGTCTGAAGTTACTCAGCCGCTGCGATCACTTCAGTCTTTTTGGTCCCGGAAATGACGTCAGACACCCGCCCTGCAAACGCTTGGACACGCCTGCGTTTTTCCAAACACTCCCAGAAAACGGTCAGTTGCCCCCCACACACATCTACTTCCTGTCAATCTCCTTGCGATCGGCTGTGCGAACGGATTCTTTGTTAAATCCATCGCCCAGCAACGATCCGCTTTGTACCCGTACAACGCGTCTGCGCATTGCGGTGCATACGCAGTAGTTACCGGATCGCTGTGTAGCGAAAAACTGCAGCGTGCAATTAACTCGGAATGACCCCCTAACTCCAGTGTCACCCTTGGCTGTGTCCTATTTATGTAAAGCTGTGTATGTGGTAATGTGTGCTAGTTCTGTGTAGCTGTGTGTGCGCTAGTTATGTGTAGCTGTGTGACCTATTTATGTGTAGTTGTGTGCGTGTCCTAGTTATGTGTAGCTGTGTGTGACCTATTTATGTGTAGTTGTGTGTGTGCGCTAGTTATGTGTAGCTGTGTGACCTATTTATGTGTAGCTGTGTGTGACCTATTTATGTGTAGATGTGTGCGTGTCCTAGTTATGTGTAGCTGTGTGTGACCTATTTATGTGTAGTTGTGTGTGTGTCCTAGTTATGTGTAGCTGTGTGTGACCTATTTATGTGTAGCTGTGTGCGTGTCCTAGTTATGTGTAGCTGTGTGTGACCTATTTATGTGTAGTTGTGTGCGTGTCCTAGTTATGTGTAGCTGTGTGTGACCTATTTATGTGTAGTTGTGTGTGTGCGCTAGTTATGTGTAGCTGTGTGACCTATTTATGTGTAGCTGTGTGTGACCTATTTATGTGTAGATGTGTGCGTGTCCTAGTTATGTGTAGCTGTGTGTGACCTATTTATGTGTAGTTGTGTGTGTGTCCTAGTTATGTGTAGCTGTGTGTGACCTATTTATGTGTAGCTGTGTGCGTGTCCTAGTTATGTGTAGCTGTGTGTGACCTATTTATGTGTAGTTGTGTGTGTGTCCTAGTTATGTGTAGCTGTGTGACCTATTTATGTGTAGCTGTGTGCGTGTCCTAGTTATGTGTAGCTGTGTGTGACCTATTTATGTGTAGTTGTGTGTGTGTCCTAGTTATGTGTAGCTGTGTGACCTATTTATGTGTAGTTGTGTGCGTGTCCTAGTTATGTGTAGCTGTGTGTGACCTATTTATGTGTAGTTGTGTGTGTGTCCTAGTTATGTGTAGCTGTGTGACCTATTTATGTGTAGTTGTGTGCGTGTCCTAGTTATGTGTAGCTGTGTGTGACCTATTTATGTGTAGTTGTGTGTGTGTCCTATTTATGTGTAGCTGTGTGTGACCTATTTATGTGTAGTTGTGTGCGTGTCCTAGTTATGTGTAGCTGTGTGTGACCTATTTATGTGTAGTTGTGTGTGTGTCCTAGTTATGTGTAGCTGTGTGACCTATTTATGTGTATTTGTGTGTGTCCTAGTTATGTGTAGCTGTGTGTGACCTATTTGTGTAGGTGTGTGTGTGTGTGTGTGTGTGTGTGTGTTAGTTATGTGTAGCTGTGTGTGACCTATTTATGTGTAGGTGAAAGGATTTGCCCTTATACCTTAACCCTCGATGTGATGGCCTCTTAGACGTCTGGAGTGTAAACTTTAACCACAAGGTACATGCACAACACAAGCAGTAAAAATTCACACTGTTTTATTATGAGGTTAACAAAAGTATATAAGGCAATGCATATGGGTGTAACTGACATGTCGTTACACTCCCATTGGCTCGTTAATAGTTACCAGGCAGAACAGAAAAGGCGGATGTCCATATATGGGTTTTCTACAAGTTTCTCAAACATTTAACAAGGTTTTTGTAACACAGTATATTTGGGTAGAAAGAACAAGTTTCATCTGGTATGGAACTGACCTTGGATGCCAGACCCACACAGGCCTGGTATCTGTATGAGAGACAAAGGCACCTAGCACAGGGCAGCACGCATCCATGCAAACACATAAGAGTTCATATAGCATGTTTTAACCCTTCACTAGGGAAATAGAAATATTCACTTTTACACTGTAACTATTATAAGGAAATTGATCATATAAAAAGTAATATTTACAAAGACAGAAGAGCTAACCCTTCAATCCCCTCTTAGAATCATGATTATTATATGACATGATTCTTGAGTGAGGCTCCTTTCTTGTTCCTCCAGTTCTTGAGATATTGGACATAATCGTCGGGTCCCTCACTATCAGAGGAGGTGACAGGACTGGTGGTTATATCATAATACATCAGGGCCTTATCAATGCCTTTGGAGGTAAGTTTCTTTCCACAGGGAATTACACAATAAACTATAATGCCTACAAGAATTAAAGTTACAAGTATGAATATGCTTATTTGCACAAGAGCCTGTTTCCAATTTTCAAACCACCCAAAATATTGGCTCCATGGGTTATCAATACCTGAATTTTTCTTAAGTTCTATGGATAAGGTTTCTAACTTGTTTATGGCTAAAGTAACCTTACCATTGGGACCAGTGTTGTCAGGAATATATGTACAACAGCCTTCCACCTTACTAATGTAAACACATGTACCGCCTTTTTCTGCTAGGATCATGTCAAGGGCCATTCTATTTTGGAATGTCATTTGGGAAGTGGCTTCTAGCTGTTCAGCTATACCTTTAAGAGCATCTTTGGTATCATTAACAAATCTTTGTTGATTATAATATATATAATTAATCCAGGCTACGTTTTTATTTACAGTTACTATAGGAAATAATGACTCAAAACCCGCAGCCACCTCATCTCTAGCTTTGAACTCATTTGGAACACCTCTTGGGACCCCTATAGCATCAATGTATACGTGGGGGTCAAAGCTACCTCCTGGGAGTGCTCTTTTCTTTCGATTAGCAGGAGTATTAGAGGGAGGAGTGGGGTCATCGGTGATCATTAAAAAGGCTGAAAAAAACAATTTTCCTGTTCTAGGGGTATATTAAGGGGCACTGTACCTAGGTGGGGCCTAGATTTGCCACAGACATAACAGTTGCTTTTATTGTGTTTGTTGTCAGCAAGTTTAGGGAACATGAAATAATCAAGGATGTATGTGGCTACGTGTGTATTGGAGGAATTGTACCACAAGGTGGGGACCCCATCTGTTTGTGTGATGTCGACTTCACATATTGTGAGGTGAATGAGGGCCAGTAGGGCTATCGAGATAGTCCCCAGGATAGAGATAGGGGGCAGGTTCTTCATCTTCTTCTGTTCTTCTTTCTTCGCTAGGTGGGAGGTCAGGGCTGTCTGCCCCGGTTCGTACCTCACTGGAATCACTTGCTTCCCTCTCTAGGTCTGGTCTAGGAACCTTTTTTACTCGGGATGCATGGATCCAGGCAGGACTTTCCTCTGTCAGGACTGCTGTTCGGGTAACTGCTACGACCTCTGTCTCTGGACCATAGGTGAAGTCTCCTGGGCTCTTGTTCCTGGGGAGCACCTTCACCACGACTCTGTCTCCGACTTTAAAGGGGTGTGTAGGTTCCTGTGGATTCAAAGGGTTTTTACAAACAACCTCATGTTCAATTTCATTCAGTTTTGTTATCAGGGACCTGACATACTCTTCCCTGATGAGTTCTAGATCTCCTTCCTGTATTACTAGTGGTTTCTTAGCCCAGGGTGTAGGAAAAGGGTCTGCCCATTAGTATTTCAAATGGGGAGTAACCTAGAGTCTTTTGTGGGGTATTCAAGATGCTGGTGTTTAGCTTTATTAGGGTTGTTCCTGAGGCAAGTGATGCATCTGCTAACATACTGGTCCACAAGTGATTTGGCATTAGTAACATAAAAATCATTGGTTAGTAGGAGGAGTGTTGTGGCTTCACCACGGTGACCAACACCACGGCACTGGGCAACGAGCAAAGGGGCACTGGACTGGGGCATACAGGGTTTCCCCTCTTTGCAGATTAATCCTGATTTAGGATTTTTTCTGCAGAATTGGGTAAGTCCAGTCGGAGAGATCAGTATTAGTCGCAGCAGCTTGAAGTTGAGTGAGCAGATGGACGTTGTCAAGGGAGGGACATGCTCTAATGAGTGCAATGAGTTCTGCAGCTTGCGCGGACTGATAAGGTATTGGTAGGGTTTCCAACACAGTATCAGGGAGGGTGACAATGGCATAGCCAGCCTGGTATGTATTGTCATTGAGCCTACTACAGGAGCCGTCAACAAAAACTATGTCTGCGCCTGGTATGGGAACGGGAGACATGTCAAGTCTGGGAGAAGTTTCAGCTTCAATGGAAGCAGCACAGTCATGTAGGTCGGGTGGTTCATCCTCAGGACCTTTCAAGCCTAAAAGGGCATTGAGAATGGGTGCAGGGCCAGAAGAACTAGCAGTGTACTTGATGGTAAGGGTAGGGTTACTCAAAAGGAGTACTTCATATCCACTAAGGCGTTGTGCTGACATGTGCTGTGTGTGCAAGCCTTTAAGTATTGCCAGGACATCATGTGTGGTGTGGAGTACTGTGATGTGGCCCAAAGTGAGGGTAGTGGCCATTTCTGCAACCATTGCACAGGCTGCCAAAGCCCTGAGGCAGGCAGGCATACCTTGCACAGACACTGGCATGACTTTGGAAAAAAAATGCCACGGGGCGCAACTTCCCTCCATGAAACTGTGTGAGCACCCCCGCCATGGTTTTACAATTGTCCCTTGCATATAGATGGAAAGGTAGTACATAATTGGGGAGGCCAAGTGCCGGACTTTTCATCAACATACATTTTAAACTTTCATATGCAGTTAACATTTCTTGTGACCATTGTACAGTTTTAGGTTTGTCCTTCAGTGTGGCTTGTCTCAAAATGTTATCATAATAAGAGCAATCAGATATCCACTGTCTGCAGTAATTTACCATACCCAGGAAGGACAGTAGTTCCTTCTGGGTAGTTGGGGTGACCAGGCCCAATACAGACTGTATGCGCTGTGGACTGATTTTCCTCTCTCCCTGAGTGAGCACAAAACCTAAGTAATCAACATGCTTTTTACACCATTGCATTTTTATTTTGGACACCTTGTGTCCACATTCACAAAGCCAGTTTAGTAATGAAACACCATCCTCTCGGCAGGCCTCCTCAGTTTTACTACAGAGCAGCAGATCATCTGCATACTGTAGCAGGACTGAACCATGGTGAGGTTGCCAGGGCCTCAATGTGGCCTGGAGACAACAGGTGCGTCAATAATCTGCACCAGGTAAGTTGTTTACCCTCAAAAGAAAAGGCAAAAAGTAATTGTGTCTGTGAATCTACAGGTATGCTGAAAAAAAGGCATTCTTCAAATCAATTACAGAGAAGAACGCAGCATCTGCAGGGATTGCAGAAATGAGTGAGTTTACATCTGGAACAATTGGTGCAATTGGGACAATTAACTGATTGATCGCTCTGTGATCCTGTACAAATCTTATACTACCATCAGCTTTGGCAACAGGGTTCACAGGAGTACAGTATGGTGATACAATATGTCTGAGAATACCCTGTTGTAAGAATTGCTGTATCATGGGGCGGGGACCTTCTATCTTTTCTGGTGAGAGGGGATACTGCATAGGTCAGAACACAAAACACTGGTTGTTGCACCGCTGTCCACTAAAAAGGGAATTTTACTTCCATTTATAATAAGTGGCAGCAGAGGTGAATCTTTACTATGACGGGAGAGTTGAATAAAGGCTGGGATACCCTCCTCCGGGCCCCGTCAGTGCGCGGGGTCTTTGGAATCTTCCCTGACTGCGGGGTTGGTTCTGTCTGTCAAAGCGTCTGGAGTTCTGATAGTTATGAGTGAGTGGGGAAGTGAGTAAGCTTTCTAAGTTAAGCAAAGGTAAGCTAGCGTCATCTGTCCAGCAGTCCTTAAACCTTTTCCAAAACGCAGTAACAGACTATGAAGGTTTCTGTTTACAAGCTACAGCGACAGGCAAAAAAGACTTCCTTCATATGTGTATAGCTGCGTCCTTTGCAAGCTTTGCGCAAATAAGATATACAGCCATCGAGGGTAATGGTGGGCTTGGGACAGTGTTTTACTATTATCTAAACTCTGGGTTATTGGTGCTAGGGATAGAGCTAGTGGACGCACCCTCCAGCAGTGGAGTTGGAGGCGATCCCATTTAGTGTGAAAGGGTTACTGCTGCCAAGAGATTTGTGTCTCTGAGCGCAGGATACATTGGAATGCAAAGGGGGGAGGCGAGAGGGATTTTCAAAGATTTACAGTTCTCTGCAGCTTCGCTTCTGTGCTATTGGGAACTGACATTTTTTCTTAAATCTCCATATAGAAAGGGTAATTACTGCCTTCCCGTAGGAATGGGTCCTGTCCTGCTTTCTCTGTCCATCCCGCTAAATTATCCACCCATGGGTTAACTAAGTAATACTCTGAGGTAGAGTTGCGGGCGACATACATCTTGCATGTCTCACCAGGGAGGGGCGGGGAATATGCAGGTTTTTTTTACTCTGACTAGAGCCCATTGTCAGACAGTAATATAAATCAACAGTACAACTTTAAAGGAAAATATCTAAAATTTACAACTCTACTATACATGCATCAGCTAACCAGTTAATTAGTCATTGACAATATCACAATATTATCTGTATAGTGAGAACATGAAATCTTTTGACGGTACGATACTTACCATTCGTACAAGATGTCAGAAAAATACAGCGTTTTAGACAGGAAGCAAGAAAAGTGTTTGAGTAAAGATATCTGGCAGACGAAAACTTACCAGCCGTCTGGACCAAATATAAGAACTTATCTCACTACAAACATACAAGAATATAGACGATCAAATCGAGGTATGATCTACGTTACGTATAGACCCCAGGTCTATTTTTTTTTTAAGTATCCCAGATACTAACGTCTTTGGAGAATTGCGCTTGGACGCCTGGTCCTTTCTCAGACGTATCTTTAAGTCCCAGACATTAAAGATTCTATGGTATCCCTGATACCTGTTTTATGCTTTTACATAAAACTTCGTAATATTAAGTCCCGGACTTAAATATTACCTTGTCACGTGTTCCCGGAACACTGACACGGATTCAGCTTCAGTGTATGACCGCAATCCTGTATGGCAAAGACAGACAATAAATTCTCTATCTTACCATTCAGGGACGATCACTGAATTCCGGACATAGCCCCCAGCTGAAAGGATTTGCCCTTATACCTTAACCCTCGATGTGATGGCCTCTTAGACGTCTGGAGTGTAAACTTTAACCACAAGGTACATGCACAACACAAGCAGTAAAAATTCACACTGTTTTATTATGAGGTTAACAAAAGTATATAAGGCAATGCATATGGGTGTAACTGACATGTCGTTACACTCCCATTGGCTCGTTAATAGTTACCAGGCAGAACAGAAAAGGCGGATGTCCATATATGGGTTTTCTACAAGTTTCTCAAACATTTAACAAGGTTTTTGTAACACAGTATATTTGGGTAGAAAGAACAAGTTTCATCTGGTATGGAACTGACCTTGGATGCCAGACCCACACAGGCCTGGTATCTGTATGAGAGACAAAGGCACCTAGCACAGGGCAGCACGCATCCATGCAAACACATAAGAGTTCATATAGCATGTTTTAACCCTTCACTAGGGAAATAGAAATATTCACTTTTACACTGTAACTATTATAAGGAAATTGATCATATAAAAAGTAATATTTACAAAGACAGAAGAGCTAACCCTTCAGTAGGTGTGTGTGTGTGTGTGTGTGTGTGTGTGTGTGTGTGTGTGTGCGCAAGTCATGTGTAGCTGTGTGTGACCTATTTATGTGTAGGTGTGTGTGTGTGTGTGTGTGTGTGTGTGTTATGTGTAGCTGTGTGTGACCTATTTATGTTTAGTTTGTGTGTGTGTGTCCTAGTTATGTGTAGCTGTGTGTGTGTCCTAGTTATGTGTAGCTGTGTGTGTGTGTGTGTGTGTGTGTGTGTGTGTGTGTGTGTGCTAGTTATGTGTAGCTGTGTGTGACCTATTTATGTGTAGCTGTGTGTGACCTATTTATGTGTAGTTGTGTGTGTGTGTGTGTGTGTGTGTGTGTGTGTGTGTGTGTGTGTCCTAGTTATGTGTAGCTGTGTGTGTGTGTGTCCTAGTTATGTGTAGCTGTGTGTGTGTGTGCTAGTTATGTGTAGCTGTGTGTGACCTATTTATGTGTAGGTGTGTGTGTGTGCTAGTTATGTGTAGCTGTGTGTGACCTATTTATGTGTAGGTGTGTGTGTGTGTGTGTGTGTGTGTGTGTGTGTGTGTGTGCTAGTTATGTGTAGCTGTGTGTGTCCTAGTTATGTGTAGTTGTGTGTGTGTGTGTGTGTGTGTGTGTGTGTGTGTGTGTGTGTGTGTGTGTGTGCTAGTTATGTGTAGCTGTGTGTGACCTATTTATGTGTGTGTGTGTGTGTGTGTGTGTGTGTGTGCTAGTTATGTGTAGCTGTGTGTGTCCTAGTTATGTGTAGTTGTGTGTGTGTGTGTCATAGTTATGTGTAGCTGTGTGTGACCTATTTGTGTAGTTGTGTGTGCTAGTTATGTGTAGCTGTGTGTGTGTCCTAGTTATGTGTAGCTGTGTGTGACCTATTTATGTGTAGTTGTGTGTGTGTGTCATAGTTATGTGTAGCTGTGCGGGTCTGTCCCGTTAGTATGGTGACGTAGTGGTATCATATGGCTTGGAAATGGTGGCTTTCTGGTGAGGTTTACACTATGACAGTGATTTGCAACTTGCCGTGGACCTGTCATTTTGCAGCCATTTAGACGCAATTATGGAGCCCGCCACTTTAAAGCTTAAGATATTTAGGCAGGCGTGGCCATGATGTAATGTTGGCAGCATGCTCCCGCCTCCTGGCCACCCTGGCAAGGTGGTAGGCGGTAGTAATGGCAGGCCACAAGTGCAAAGTGTGCGGCTGGCGGTACTGGCATACTTGCACCACTGGCGGCTCTCTACATTACGGTGTACCTGTTGCCCCCCCCCCATGATTTCTGTTGGGTGGGTGATGATTGTTTTGCTCCCCTATGAACTTCTACACATAAACATATGGGGATGATGAAATAAAAGTGTGGGTGATGCAATAATAGATTTATTTGAACTCGCCGACTGCTGTAATTTCTGTTTACCAAAATGAAGAAAGTTTCTGCACATGTTCCACACATGATGGTAACTTTAGAGATTGCAATTTCTCCAAGTCAGCGCTGTATCTGATTAATGGGTTACACAAATATACGTACACGGTGTGATTGCAGGAAATGGGTCGGGGTTGTGTTCTGCTGTTAAACCAACAGGAAATCAGTATTATCTCATTACTGTAACATAGTTATCTGTGGAGACCTCAGAGAACAGGTGGCTGATCTGTGCAGATCCCAATCTATATGTCAGTGTGTCGCCAAAATGCTGAAAATATAAATATACAAGTAATGTGGCCTAAGAAACATAAATACAGTCTGCACCTTCTCTCCGCTCCCAGGTATTGGGTGCAACATGGTATGTGACCACGTTATGTAAATATAAACCACAGAGTTCAACACTCACCGTAATAAATTCACTTAACGTAATAAACAATGGGGTTTTGAGTCATATATTAATCAATACATTGAAGCTTACAGCCCTTGTCAAGTCCCTCACTATGGGGGTATCCAATTAGCCCTAATGCAGTTTCAGCTGATAAAAACGTCCGGTTATCGCGATTAATGAGCGATGGTCATGTTACAGATCCAGTGCCATCCACAGCACAAACTCCACAGCCACCAATGAGCGCCAGCCCTCCGCCTGCCCAGCCAGACACTATCTTTTGGAATTTGCCGTCAGATTTCCAAACACAGCAGCTGTCCCTCCTTACAACATAAATGAGACAGCTCTCTAATCTTAATAAGAGTGCACACAGGTGGAATCCCAGCGTAGTCTCCAGGCTGTAGTAGAGTACACAACAAAAAGAGAAAGCAAGCAGATTATTAAAAAGTACTGGTCCAAGTGCTTTTTAATATCTTTATTGGGGACATTGCAAATGGCATTAAAGCATACTTGCCTACCTGACCCTCTCCATGAGGGAGAAAATGCTCTGTTCCTGGACTTTCCTGGTAATGTATGATTGCCATCACCTGTGGTGAAACACCTTTCTTATCAATTACCTAGCTCACCACAGGTGATGGCAATCATACATTACCAGGAAAGTCCGGGAACAGAGCATTTTCTCCCTCATGGAGAGGGTCTGGTAGGCAAGTATGAAGTATGCCGTAAAGGGAAAGTATGCCTTGTTGCAGATGACACAAAGGTATGCAAAAGGGTAGACACACCTGGTGGGGTAAAACAATGATTGAGGATCTAGGTAGACTAGAGCAGTGGTTCTCAAACTCGGTCCTCAGGACCCCACACAGTGCATGTTTTGCAGGTCTCCTCACAGAATCATAAGTGAAATAATTAGCTCCACCTGTGGATCTTTTAAAATGTATCAGTGAGTAATTAATACACCTGTGCACCTGCTGGGTTACCTGCAAAACATGCACTGTGTCGGCCCACGAGGACCAAGTTTGAGAACACATGTAACTGTGATAGGGAAGGTGGCTCCTCTCAGCTCTGGCCCCATAGCAGCTGCACTCCCTGCACCTATGGTAGCTACACCCTGTATATAAACACATGTAACTGTGACAGGGAAGGTGGCCCCTCTCAGCTCTGGACCCCATAGCAGCTGCACTCCCTGCACCTATGGTAGCTACACCCTGTATATAACACATGTAACTGTGACAGGGAAGGTGGCTCCTCTCAGCTCTGGGCCCCATAGCAGCTGCACTCCCTGCACCTATGGTAGCTACACCCTGTATATAACACATGTAACTGTGATAGGGAAGGTGGCTCCTCTCAGCTCTGGGCCCCATAGCAGCTGCACTCTCTGCACCTATGGTAGCTACACCCTGTATATAACACATGTAACTGTGACAGGGAAGGTGGCCCCTCTCAGCTCTGTGCCCATAGCAGCTGCACTCCCTGCACCTATGGTAGCTACACCCTGTATATAAACACATGTAACTGTGACAGGGAAGGTGGCCCCTCTCAGCTCTGGACCCCATAGCAGCTGCACTCCCTGCACCTATGGTAGCTACACCCTGTATATAACACATGTAACTGTGACAGGGAAGGTGGCTCCTCTCAGCTCTGGGCCCCATAGCAGCTGCACTCCCTGCACCTATGGTAGCTACACCCTGTATATAACACATGTAACTGTGATAGGGAAGGTGGCTCCTCTCAGCTCTGGGCCCCATAGCAGCTGCACTCTCTGCACCTATGGTAGCTACACCCTGTATATAACACATGTAACTGTGACAGGGAAGGTGGCCCCTCTCAGCTCTGGGCCCCATAGTAGCTGCACTCCCTGCACCTATGGTAGCTACACCCTGTATATAACATATGTAACTGTGACAGGGAAGGTGGCTCCTCTCAGCTCTGGGCCCCATAGCAGCTGCACTCCCTGCACCTATGGTAGCTACACCCTGTATATAACACATGTAACTGTGACAGGGAAGGTGGCTCCTCTCAGCTCTGGGCCCCATAGCAGCTGCACTCCCTGCACCTATGGTAGCTACACCCTGTATATAACACATGTAACTGTGACAGGGAAGGTGGCTCCTCTCAGCTCTGGGCCCCATAGCAGCTGCACTCCCTGCACCTATGGTAGCTACACCCTGTATATAACACATGTAACTGTGACAGGGAAGGTGGCCCCTCTCAGCTCTGGGCCCCATAGCAGCTGCACTCCCTGCGCCTATGGTAGCTACACCCTGTATATAACATATGTAACTGTGACAGGGAAGGTGGCCCCTCTCAGCTGCACTCCCTGCACCTATGGTAGCTAAACCCTGTACATAACACATGTAACTGTGACAGGGAAGGTGGCTCCTTTCAGCTCTGGGCCCCATAGCAGCTGCACTCCCTGCACCTATGGCAGCTACACCCTGTATATAACACATGTAACTGTGACAGGGAAGGTGGCCCCTCTCAGCTCTGGGCCCCATAGCAGCTGCACTCCCTGCGCCTATGGTAGCTACACCCTGTATATAACACATGTAACTGTGACAGGGAAGGTGGCCCCTCTCAGCTCTGGGCCCCATAGCAGCTGCACTCCCTGCACCTATGGTAGCTACACCCTGTATATAACACATGTAACTGTGACAGGGAAGGTGGCCCCTCTCAGCTCTGGGCCCCATAGCAGCTGCACTCCCTGCACCTATGGCAGCTACACCCTGTATATAACACATGTAACTGTGACAGGGAAGGTGGCTTCTCTCAGCTCTGGGCCCCATAGCAGCTGCACTGCCTGTACCTATGGTAGCTACACCCCTGTATATAACACATGTAACTGTGACAGGGAAGGTGGCTCCTCTCAGCTCTGGGCCCCATAGCAGCTGCACTGCCTGTACCTATGGTAGCTACACCCTGTATATAAAACATGTAACTGTGACAGGGAAGGTGGCCCCTCTCAGCTCTGGGCCCCATAGTAGCTGCACTCCCTGCACCTATGGTAGCTACACCCTGTATATAACACATGTAACTGTGACAGGGAAGGTGGCTCCTCTCAGCTCTGGGCCCCATAGCAGCTGCACTGCCTGCACCTATGGTAGCTACACCCTGTATATAACACATGTAACTGTGACAGGGAAGGTGGCCCCTCTCAACTCTGGCCACATAGCAGCTATATTCCCTGCACCTATGGTAGCTACACCCCTGTATATAACACATGTAACTGTGACAGGGAAGGTGGCTCCTCTCAGCTCTGGCCCCATAGCAGCTGCACTCCCTGCACCTATGGTAGCTACACCCTGTATATAATACATGTAACTGTGACAGGGAAGGTGGGCCCCTCTCAGCTCTGGCCCCATAGCAGCTGCACTCCCTGCACCAATGGTAGCTACACCCTGTATATAACACATGTAACTGTGACAGGGAAGGTGGCCCCTCTCAGCTCTAGGCCCTATAGCAGCTGCACTCCCTGCACCTATGGTAGCTATACCCTGTATATAACACATGTAACTGTGACAGGAAAGGTGGCCCCTCTCAGCTCTGGGCCCCATAGTAGCTGCACTCCCTGCACCAATGGTAGCTACACCCTGTATATAACACATGTAACTGTGACAGGGAAGGTGGCCCCTCTCAGCTCTAGGCCCTATAGCAGCTGCACTCCCTGCACCTATGGTAGCTACACGCTGTATATTACACATGTAACTGTAACAGGGAAGGTGGCCCCTCTCATCTCTGGGCCTTATAGTAGCTGCACTCCCTGCACCAATGGTAACTACACCCTGTATATAACACATGTAACTGTGACAGGGAAGGTTTATTATGTCAAATAAAAAAAAAACTGAAATAAAAAAACCCCACATGAATAAAGGAACGATTAGTGATTATAATTACGTGTCACCGTTTATGATCCTCTTTAGGAAGCTATTTATTTTGAGATATAAGAAAATAAGGGACGTAGTTATGTGACCGACGGTCTCAATAACTCCCCCTGTATCCCGACCCACACAATACCGATACATACTATATGTCAGAAACAAAAACAGTAAAAAACACAAAAAAGACCAGATAACTGACGATAAAAAAATATGAAAATGATCACATTTTTGATACACAGACCCCATTATCTAGATATAGATAGAGGAGCAGTGGTTTGAGAGAACATGGTTACTATACAGAGGGAGGAGGGGAGGTGGATGTAAGGGGGGATTAGAGGTAGATGTGTATACCCCTCCCCACTTATGTGTGTGTGTATATAACAGTGATATAGGGGGAGGCTCGCTGTGTGTGTGTATATAATACTGCTATAGGGGGAGGCTCGCTGTGTCTCATCCCCCTGTAACACTATAAGGTAGATGTGTATCCCCCTCCCCGCTTATGTGTGTGTATATAACATACTGCTATAGGGGGAGGCTCGCTGTGTCTCATCCCCCTGTAACACTATAAGGTAGATGTGTATCCCCCTCCCCACTTATGTGTGTGTATATAACATACTGCTATAGGGGGAGGCTCGCTGTGTCTCATCCCCCTGTAACACTATAAGGTACATGTGTATCCCCCTCCCCACTTATGTGTGTGTCTATAACATACTGCTATAGGGGGAGGCTCGCTGTGTGTCTCATCCCCCTGTAACACTATAAGGAGATGTGTATTCCCCTCCCCACTTATGTGTGTGTATATAATACTGCTATAGTGGGAGGCTCGCTGTGTCTCATCCCCCTGTAACACTATAAGGTAGATGTGTATCCCCCTCCCCACTTATGTGTGTGTGTATATAATAATGCTATAGGGGGAGGCTCGCTGTGTCTCATCCCCCTGTAACACTATAAGGTAGATGTGTATCCCCTCCCCACTTATGTGTGTGTATATAACATACTGCTATAGGGGGAGGCTCGCTGTGTCTCATCCCCCTGTAACACTATAAAGTAGATGTGTATCCCCCTCCCCACTTATGTGTGTGTATATAACAGTGATATAGGGGGAGGCTCGCTGTGTCTCATCCCCCTGTAACACTATAAGGTAGATGTGTATCCCCCTCCCCACTTATGTGTGTGTGTGTGTGTGTGTGTGTGTGTGTGTGTGTGTGTGTGTGTGTGTGTGTGTGTGTGTGTGTGTGTGTATATAATAATGCTATAGGGGGAGGCTCGCTGTGTGTCTCATCCCCCTGTAACACTATAAGGTAGATGTGTATCCCCCTCCCCACTTATGTGTGTGTATATAACATACTGCTATAGGGGGAGGCTCGCTGTGTCTCATCCCCCTGTAACACTATAAGGTAGATGTGTATCCCCCTCCCCACTTATGTGTGTGTATATAATACTGCTATAGGGGGAGGCTCGCTGTGTCTCATCCCCCTGTAACACTATAAAGTAGATGTGTATCCCCCTCTCCACTTATGTGTGTGTATATAATACTGCTATAGGGGGAGGCTCACTGTGTCTCATCCCCCTGTAACACTATAAGGAGATGTGTATACCCCTCCCCACTTATGTGTGTGTGTATATAACATACTGCTTAGGGGGAGGCTCGCTGTGTCTCATCCCCCTGTAACACTATAAGGTAGATGTGTATTCCCCTCCCCACTTATGTGTGTGTGTATATAACAGTGATATAGGGGGAGGCTCGCTGTGTCTCATCCCCCTGTAACACTATAAGGAGATGTGTATCCCCCTCCCCACTTACGTGTGTGTGTATATAACAGTGATATAGGGGGAGGCTCGCTGTGTCTCATCCCCCTGTAACACTATAAAGTAGATGTGTATCCCCCTCCCCACTTATGTGTGTGTATATAATACTGCTATAGGGGGAGGCTCACTGTGTCTCATCCCCCTGTAACACTATAAGTAGATGTGTATCCCCCTCCCCACTTATGTGTGTGTGTATATAACAGTGATATAGGGGGAGGCTCGCTGTGTCTCATCCCCCTGTAACACTATAAAGTAGATGTGTATCCCCCTCCCCACTTATGTGTGTGTATATAATACTGCTATAGGGGGAGGCTCACTGTGTCTCATCCCCCTGTAACACTATAAGGAGATGTGTATACCCCTCCCCACTTATGTGTGTGTATATAACAGTGATATAGGGGGAGGCTCGCTGTGTCTCATCCCCCTGTAACACTATAAGGAGATGTGTATCCCCCTCCCCACTTATGTGTTTGTGTATATAACAGTGATATAGGGGGAGGCTCGCTGTGTCTCATCCCCCTGTAACACTATAAAGTAGATGTGTATTCCCCTCCCCACTTATGTGTGTGTATATAACATACTGCTATAGGGGGAGGCTCGCTGTGTCTCATCCCCCTGTAACACTATAAGGTAGATGTGTATCCCCCTCCCCACTTATGTGTGTGTGTGTGTATATAACAGTGATATAGGGGGAGGCTCGCTGTGTCTCATCCCCCTGTAACACTATAAGGTAGATGTGTATCCCCCTCCCCACTTATGTGTGTGTATATAACAGTGATATAGGGGGAGGCTCGCTGTGTCTCATCCCCCTGTAACACTATAAGGTAGATGTGTATCCCCCTCCCCACTTATGTGTGTGTGTATATAACATACTGCTATAGGGGGAGGCTCGCTGTGTCTCATCCCCCTGTAACACTATAAGGTAGATGTGTATCCCCCTCCCCACTTATGTGTGTGTGTATATAACAGTGATATAGGGGGAGGCTCGCTGTGTGTCTCATCCCCCTGTAATACTATAAGGAGTTGTGTATCCCCCTCCCCACTTATGTGTGTGTGTATATAACAGTGATATAAGGGGAGGCTCGCTGTGTCTCATCCCCCTGTAATACTATAAGGAGTTGTGTATCCCCCTCCCCACTTATGTGTGTGTGTATATAACAGTGATATAGGGGGAGGCTCGCTGTGTCTCATCCCTGTAACACTATAAGGAGATTTGTATCCCCTCCCCACTTATGTGTGTGTATATAACAGCGATATAGGGGGAGGCTCGCTGTGTGTCTCATCCCCCTGTAACACTATAAGGTAGATGTGTATCCCCTCCCCACTTATGTGTGTGTGTATATAACAGCGATATAGGGGGAGGCTCGCTGTGTGTCTCATCCCCCTGTAACACTATAAGGAGATGTGTATCCCCCTCCCCACTTATGTGTGTGTATATAACAGTGATATAGGGGGAGGCTCGCTGTGTCTCATCCTCCTGTAACACTATAAGGAGATGTGTATCCCCCTCCCCACTTATGTGTGTGTATATAACAGTGATATAGGGGGAGGCTCGCTGTGTCTCATCCCCCTGTAACACTATAAAGTAGATGTGTATTCCCTCCCCACTTATGTGTGTGTGTATATAACAGCGATATAGGGGGAGGCTCGCTGTGTCTCATCCCCCTGTAATACTATAAGGAGTTGTGTATCCCCCTCCCCACTGATGTGTGTGTGTATATAACAGTGATATAGGGGGAGGCTCGCTGTGTCTCATCCTCCTGTAACACTATAAGGAGATGTGTATCCCCCTCCCCACTTATGTGTGTGTATATAACAGTGATATAGGGGGAGGCTCGCTGTGTGTCTCATCCCCCTGTAATACTATAAGGAGTTGTGTATCCCCCTCCCCACTTATGTGTGTGTGTATATAACAGTGATATAGGGGGAGGCTCGCTGTGTCTCATCCCCCTGTAATACTATAAGGAGTTGTGTATCCCCCTCCCCACTTATGTGTGTGTGTATATAACAGTGATATAGGGGGAGGCTCGCTGTGTCTCATCCCTGTAACACTATAAGGAGATTTGTATCCCCTCCCCACTTATGTGTGTGTATATAACAGCGATATAGGGGGAGGCTCGCTGTGTGTCTCATCCCCCTGTAACACTATAAGGTAGATGTGTATCCCCTCCCCACTTATGTGTGTGTGTATATAACAGCGATATAGGGGGAGGCTCGCTGTGTGTCTCATCCCCCTGTAACACTATAAGGTAGATGTCAGTGGGGACTTACCCTGTGTTCTGCCTGTCGCTGTCACATGACTGAAGTCTCTGCAGTCCTATACAGCAGTCTGGGACCGTTATACAGGAGGAAATGGGCCGGGAGAGACCTCTAGGGATCACACTTATAATCATCATACTCTGGTTTTCTGATTCAGCAAACTCATGTAAGTGTTATTCTGGGGATTATAGGTAAATAATGGGAAATGTAACTGGCACTTATCATGGTTCAGTTTCTGAGGATGTTATTTATCCAGGGCTCAGTATCCACTTTCCATACCATTAATTCCTGTATACCGCCTGTCACCTGACTGTTCCTATATTCTATCATCTGTAACATAACATCTGCTACTATTACTGGCACCAGCAGTGATACATATGACGTGACTGTGATCCAGGCTGTACAGTATACCTACATCCTTATACTATATTATATATGATCCTACTCTAATAGGAACTGGTTGCAGGAACAGTACATATTCTATAATAACGGGCTACAGGAGACTGAATTATTATTTATTGTCTCTGCGCTGTTTATTACATTTAGATTATTACTGTAATATTGTTATTTTATACAGTTTTCTATTTTGGAGCACAGAATATATAGGGGAATAGGGGTATTGGTTTATGGTTAGTACATATCTAATAAAAATATGAATTTAACTGTTTATAATTCACAATAATAGCAACATTTAGTTCTCTTTTGCTGAAATACTTCATTTTTAGTTCTTTCCGCAAACTTTATTGCTCCCGCATGTTATGTGCAGCGGGTATTATTACACCTACTATACTCTGGCGGCATGCTATGTGCAGCAGGTATTACACCTACTATACTCTGGCTGCACTGTAATGTCCTCTGTCAGTGTGCTGCATGTTATGTGCAGCGGGTATTATTACACCTACTATACTCTGGCTGCACTGTAATGTCCTCTGTCAGTGTGCTGCATGTTATGTGCAGCGGGTATTATTACACCTACTATACTCTGGCTGTGCTGTAATGTCCTCTGTTAGCGTGCGGCATGTTATGTGCAGCGGGTATTATTACACCTACTATACTCTGGCTGCGCTGTAATGTCCTCTGTTAGCGTGCGGCATGTTATGTGCAGCAGGTATTATTACACCTACTATACTCTGTCTGCGCTGTAAGGTCCTCTGTTAGCGTGCTGCATGTTATGTGCAGCGGGTATTATTACACCTACTATACTCTGGCTGCACTGTAATGTCCTCTGTTAGCGTGCGGCATGTTATGTGCAGCGGGTATTATTACACCTACTATACTCTGGCTGTGCTGTAATGTCCTCTGTTAGCGTGCGGCATGTTATGTGCAGCGGGTATTATTACACCTACTATACTCTGGCTGCGCTGTAATGTCCTCTGTTAGCGTGCGGCATGTTATGTGCAGCAGGTATTATTACACCTACTATACTCTGGCTGCGCTGTAAGGTCCTCTGTTAGCGTGCTGCATGTTATGTGCAGCGGGTATTATTACACCTACTATACTCTGGCTGCGCTGTAATGTCCTCTGTTAGCGTGCGGCATGTTATGTGCAGCAGGTATTATTACACCTACTATACTCTGGCTGCGCTGTAAGGTCCTCTGTTAGCGTGCTGCATGTTATGTGCAGCGGGTATTATTACACCTACTATACTCTGGCTGCGCTGTAATGTCCTCTGCTAGCGTGCTGCATGTTATGTGCAGTGGGTATTATTACACCTACTATATTCTGGCTGCGCTGTAAGGTCCTCTGTTAGCGTGCGGCATGTTATGTGCAGCGGGTATTATTACACCTACTATACTCTGGCTGCGCTGTAAGGTCCTCTGCTAGCGTGCCGCATGTTATGTGCAGCGGGTATTATTACACCTACTATACTCTGGCTGCGCTGTAAGGTCCTCTGTTAGCGTGCGGCATGTTATGTGCAGCGGGTATTATTACACTTACTATACTCTGGCTGCACTGTAAGGTCCTCTGCTAGTGTGCTGCATGTTATGTGCAGCAGGCATTATTACACCTACTATACTCTGGCTGCGCTGTAAGGTTCTCTGTTAGCGTGCGGCATGTTATGTGCAGCGGGTATTATTACACCTACTATACTCTGGCTGCGCTGTAATGTCCTCTGCTAGCGTGCGGCATGTTATGTGCAGCGGATATTATTACACCTACTATACTCTGTCTGCGCTGTAATGTCCTCTGTTAGCGTGCGGCATGTTATGTGCAGCGGGTATTATTACACCTACTATACTCTGGCTGCACTGTAAGGTCCTCTGCTAGTGTGCGGCATGTTATGTGCAGCGGATATTATTACACCTACTATACTCTGTCTGCGCTGTAATGTCCTCTGTTAGCGTGCGGCATGTTATGTGCAGCGGGTATTATTACACCTACTATACTCTGGCTGCACTGTAATGTCCTCTGCTAGCGTGCGGCATGTTATGTGCAGCGGATATTATTACACCTACTATACTCTGTCTGCGCTGTAATGTCCTCTGTTAGCGTGCGGCATGTTATGTGCAGCGGATATTATTACACCTACTATACTCTGGCTGCGCTGTAATGTCCTCTGTTAGTGTGCGGCATGTTATGTGCAGCGGGTATTATTACACCTATGTAACCATCCCTTACTCTGAGTATATTTACCCGAAGGTTACTAAAGTACCTCCACTCAAGCAGGGCCAGATTAACAATGGGGCGTATGGAGCTACAGCTCCAGGCTTTCTCATAAAATAGGCCCACCAGGGCCGTTTCTTGGGGCAGGCGAGCAGTGCAACTGCACTGGGCGCCCGCCGCGGCACTAACTGTGGCTCCCTGCTTCCCCTTCCTATTTCTCCCTGAGTAACCCGCTCGGGGGGCGGAGTTTCACGGAATGAGGCGGTTGCGTCGTTACGTCACGACGCAACCCCGTCACTCCGCGAAACTCCCCCCCCCGAGTGGAGTACAGAGGGGGATTCAAGTTAGGAAGAGGGAAAGGTCGGCGCGAGGAGCGACTGGTGAGGCGGGCCGAAGAGCGGTAATCGCCTCTGTAAGTATTCTCTCTCTCTCTCTCTCAGTGTAAAATGGGGACACCTGCCGTAATGTGTGAAATGGGGACTCTTGCCTGCCGTAGTGTGGGATTTAATGTATCAAGTGCATTGCAGTGTGTGGCATAATATGGTGCAGGGGGGCATTACTGTGTGGGGCTTAATATGGTAGAAATTTTTTTTCCTGTGGTGGTCGTGATCTGTTGGAGCAGGGTCAAAAACTGGATTGTGAGGTAGTCTTTTCAGACGAGGCCACATCCATTGAGATGAGGCCACGCCCTCTTGTCGGGTGCGCGCGCAAGTTTTTTTTATTATCTAGGTGTGGAGGGGCACATTTTTTTTTTTCATGGGGGGGCGCATTTTTAAATCTTGCACTGGGAGCCAAATTGGCTAGAAACAGCCCTGAGGCCCACCATCATAAGTATTACAAGTATATTTCTAATTTTCTCACAAAATTCACATTTACACATTTGAATTGCCTTCAGAAAGAAATGTTTGTCATAACTCTCTCTCTGGTAAGGATCCAGCATACAGAGACAATGTCTATATACTGGGGTGTAACTAGAACTTTGTGGGCCCCATAGCAAAATCCTAAAAGGACCCCCTCCTATACCATTGCCACCACAATGCCCCTTAGGAGAGCAGGAGAGAGAGAGTGAGGGGTCTGAGAGAGAGACAAAGAGGGCGCCAGGGCCAGAGAGAGAAAGCGAGGAGCAAGACAGAGAGGGAGAGGGGGGGGGGGGGGCCAGGAAGAGAGAGAGAGAGAGAGAGGGTTTCATGGAAAAGAGAAAGAGATGAAAAGGGAGGGAGGAAGGAAGGAGCAAGAGGGAGGTAGGGGTGCGAGTGGGAGTGAGACAGCGTGTCAGGGAGAGAAAGAGGGAAAGACAAAGAGGGTGAGAGATTGTGTCAGGGATAGAGAGAGTGTGTCAGGGAGATAGAGAAAGTGTGTGCCAGGGAGAGGGAGGGAAAGATACAGTGTCAGGGAGAGAGAGACAGTGTCAGGGAGAGAGGGAGTCTGAGTGTCAGGGAAAGAGACAGTGGCCTTAATTCAGACCTGATCGCAGCAGCAACATAGGGGGTCATTCCGAGTTGTTCGCTTGGTAAAAATCTTCGCATCGCAGCGATTTTCCGCTTAATGCGCATGCGCAATGTCCGCACTGCGACTGCGCCAAGTAAATTTGCTATGCACTTAGGAATTTTACTCACGGCTTTTTCTTCGCTCAGGCGATCGTAATGTGATTGACAGGAAATGGGTGTTACTGGGCGGAAACAGGCCGTTTTATGGGCGTGTGGGGAAAAACGCTACCGTTTCCGGAAAAAACGCAGGAGTGGCCGGAGAAACGGGGGAGTGTCTGGGCGAACGCTGGGAGTGTTTGTGACGTCAAACCAGGAACGACAAGCACTGAACTGATCGCAGATGCCGAGTAAGTCTGGAGCTACTCAGAAACTGCTATGAGGTGTGTAATCGCAATATTGCGAATACATCGTTCGCAATTTTAAAATGCTAAGATTCACTCCCAGTAGGCGGCGGCTTAGCATGAGCAAATCTGCTAAAATCCGCTTGCGAGCGAACAACTCGGAATGACCCCCCGAGTTCTTAATGGGCAAAACCATGTGCACTGCAGGTGGGGCAGATGTAACATGTGCAGAGAGAGTTAGATTTGGGTGTGGTGTGTTCAAACTGAAATCTAAATTGCAGTGTAAAAATAAAGCAGCCAGTACTTACCCTGCACAGAAACAATATAACCCACCCAAATCTAACTCTCTCTGCACATGTTACATCTGCCTCCCCTGCAGTGCACATGGTTTTGCCCATTAGAGAACAATTGTTTCAGGTCTGAATTAGACCCAGTGTCTGGGACAATGAGAATGTTAGGAAGAGAGAGAGAGACAGCATCAAGCAAGAGAGTGTCAGGGAGGGGGAGAGAGAGAGGGAGGGAGCAGGAGATACATTACCTGACTACAGCAGAGGTCTCTGAAGGGAGTGGGCACTTCACAGCATTTGGCACTGTTCCCCAAATACCCATGAATCGTGGCACTGCTCTGCTGTCAGGACTCGTCTTGGAGCCGGTCGTGTACTTGGTAGGGTCCATCTCTTGCTACCCCCCCCCCCCCCCCGCGCTGCTGCAGCCAGGGGGGAGGTGCCATTGGTGGCTCCCGTTCTTCATGTGGACGTGGGTGAAAGGCGAGCCGCAGGGTGTGGGCCTTCGTTGCAGCCTGTGATTGGGTGCAGGGGGGAGGTGCGGGCCATGGAAGCAGCCTGGGCCCCATAGCAGCTGCACCCTCGGTTGTTATGCCACTGTATACATTAAAAGTACTGAATCTGGCCCTTAAAGGTTCTGCAGATTGTGAAAGGAAACGTCCTTGCAATGTTGTAGTTAAACTCCTTCCTGCTCAGTTACTTTGTATCTATGGGGGTCATTCCGAGTTGATCGCTCACTGACGTTTTTCGCAGTGCAGCGATCAGGTCAGTACTGCGCGTGCGTATGCACCGTAATGCGCAGGCGCGTCGTACAGGTACAAAGCGGTTTGTTGCTGAGCGATGGATATAAAGGGCCCCATACACTAGAACGATATGTCCTGAGGCTGAAGTCGGGGCGATTTCCCTTGAACTCTCCCGGGAGCTTCTGGGGAGTGGTTCCATACGATTCCAAACGATTCGGTACATTTTGCAGGCGATATATCGTATGCGATCCCAGCCAACCCTGCGGGAACCGACATATCACGAGTGAAGAACTAGCAATCTGGAGGATCCGATCCGACGCTCACAGGGCCGCACATTGGATCGAATACACAACCAAAATGCCCGATTTCACCCAATATATCGGCCCGAATTGGGCTGAAATCGGGCATTATCGTTCTAGTGTATGGGGCCCTTAACGAAGAATCCATTCGCACAGCCCTTCGCAAAGGAGATTGACAGGAAGAGGGCGTTTGTGGGTGTCAACTGACCGTTTTATGGGAGTGTTTGGGAAAAACGCAGGCGTTTGCAGGGCGGGTGTCTGACGTCAGTTCCGGGACCGGACAGGCTGAAGTGATCGCAAGGGCTGAGTAAGTTCAGAGCTACTCAGAAACTGCACAAAATGTTTTTTGCAGAGCTCGGCTGCACAGGCGTTCGCACACTTGCAAAGTGAAAATACATTCCCCCGTGGGCGGCGACTATGCGTTTGTTCGTCTGCAAAAAGTAGCTAGCGAGCGAAAAACGCAGAATGACCCCCCCTGCGAGCGGCCAGTCACCTGGTGTTCCGTTTATTGTAATGCAGCTGTGTCAGATACAATGTATATTACTAGAAGTACGTTATGAACTTGAAGCTGACATTATGTACAACTCCTCTTATAAGGCGATTGTCACAGAGTGCGTCGAGGATTATTATTAGTGTTACTAGGTCCTCCTCTGTATAGGTCACAGCCAGACGTAACACCGTGACATTCATACTGTTCTGTTTCATTTACAGCTCCTGGCTTTTCCCTTCTTGTCCAGAAGCACATTCCACCTTTAATAGGTAGGCCTTTACTTATTATCATCAAAATCCTTCAGCCGCTTTATATTATATATGTGCTGTAATCCAAATGTAACTTTCCTGTTATTTAAGCCTCTATGGGGGTAAGCGGTTAGAATACCGATCGTCAGGATCCCATCAGTCACAATGCAGACAACAGGATGCCGACGGAGGCACCATACCGCCGCTGGTTTACCCCACAACACCCATAGAGGGAGAATAGAACCTGTGATGAGCAAACTTGCCCCCAAGCCCGCAGCCTGGCGAGTGCAGCGTGCCCGCAAGTGGCTTTAGTTGTATTCGCCCCCCTGCCGGCATTCTACCGCTCGGGATACAGATATCGGTATACTGACATTCGGCTTCCCGTGCGGCGGGAAATTATACGGAACCCTCCATGGAATCCTTACTAATTTCTACCTAATAAATATATGTAATTGTATAATACGGTCTGCAGTCACTGTATCTGGCATCCACTATAGTGTCTTCTGCTTTTCTCCTCTCTTTCTCCTATCCCCCCTATTAGTGTATAATACTGTCTGCAGTCACTGTATCTGGCATCCACTATAGTGTCTTCTGCTTTTCTCCTCTCTTTCTCCTATCCCCCCTATTAGTATATAATACTGTCTGCAGTCACTGTATCTGGCATCCACTATAGTGTCTTCTGCTTTTCTCCTCTCTTTCTCCTATCCCCCCTATTAGTATATAATACTGTCTGCAGTCACTGTATCTGGCATCCACTATAGTGTCTTCTGCTTTTCTCCTTTCTTTCTCCTATCCCCCCTATTAGTATATAATACTGTCTGCAGTCACTGTATCTGGCATCCACTATAGTGTTTTCTGCTTTTCTCCTCTATCCCTCTTATTAGTGTATAATACTGTCTGCAGTCACTGTATCTGGCATCCACTATAGTGTCTTCTGCTTTTCTCCTCTCTTTCTCCTATCCCCCCTATTAGTGTATAATACTGTCTGCAGTCACTGTATCTGGCATCCACTATAGTGTCTTCTGCTTTTCTCCTCTCTTTCTCCTATCCCCCCTATTAGTGTATAATACTGTCTGCAGTCAGTGTATCTGGCATCCACTATAGTGTCTTCTGCTTTTCTCCTCTCTTTCTCCTATCCCCCCTATTAGTGTATAATACTGTCTGCAGTCACTGTATCTGGCATCCACTATAGTGTCTTCTGCTTTTCTCCTCTCTTTCTCCTATCCCCCCTATTAGTGTATAATACTGTCTGCAGTCACTGTATCTGGCATCCACTATAGTGTCTTCTGCTTTTTTCCTCTCTTTCTCCTATCCCTCTTATTAGTGTATAATACTGTCTGCAGTCAATGTATCTGGCATCCACTATAGTGTCTTCTGCTTTTCTCCTCTCTTTCTCCTATCCCCCCTATTAGTGTATAATACTGTCTGCAGTCACTGTATCTGGCATCCACTATAGCGTCTTCTGCTTTTCTCCTCTCTTTCTCCTATCCCCCCTATTAGTGTATAATACTGTCTGCAGTCACTGTATCTGGCATCCACTATAGTGTCTTCTGCTTTTCTCCTCTCTTTCTCCTATCCCTCTTATTAGTGTATAATACTGTCTGCAGTCACTGTATCTGGCATCCACTATAGTGTCTTCTGCTTTTCTCCTCTCTTTCTCCTATCCCTCTTATTAGTGTATAATACTATCTGCAGTCACTGTATCTGGCATCCACTATAGTGTCTTCTGCTTTTCTCCTCTCTTTCTCCTATCCCCCCTATTAGTGTATAATACTATCTGCAGTCACTGTATCTGGCATCCACTATAGTGTCTTCTGCTTTTCTCCTCTCTTTCTCCTATCCCCCCTATTAGTGTATAATACTGTCTGCAGTCACTGTATCTGGCATCCACTATAGTGTCTTCTGCTTTTCTCCTCTCTTTCTCCTATCCCCCCTATTAGTGTATAATACTGTCTGCAGTCACTGTATCTGGCATCCACTATAGTGTCTTCTGCTTTTCTCCTCTATTTCTCCTATCCCCCCTATTAGTGTATAATACTATCTGCAGTCACTGTATCTGGCATCCACTATAGTGTCTTCTGCTTTTCTCCTCTTTCTCCTATCCCCCCTATTAGTGTATAATACTGTCTGCAGTCACTGTATCTGGCATCCACTATAGTGTCTTCTGCTTTTCTCCTCTCTTTCGCCTATCCCCCCTATTAGTGTATAATACTGTCTGCAGTCACTGTATCTGGCATCCACTATAGTGTCTTCTGCTTTTCTCCTCTCTTTCGCCTATCCCCCCTATTAGTGTATAATACTGTCTGCAGTCACTGTATCTGGCATCCACTATAGTGTCTTCTGCTTTTCTCCTCTCTTTCTCCTATCCCCCCTATTAGTGTATATTACTGTCTGCAGTCACTGTATCTGGCATCCACTATAGTGTCTTCTGCTTTTCTCCTCTCTTTCTCCTATCCCCCCTATTAGTGTATAATACTGTGTGCAGTCACTGTATCTGGCATCCACTATAGTGTCTTCTGCTTTTCTCCTCTCTTTCTCCTATCCCCCCTATTAGTGTATAATACTGTCTGCAGTCACTGTATCTGGCATCCACTATAGTGTCTTCTGATTTTCTCCTCTCTTTCTCCTATCCCCCCTATTAGTGTATAATACTGTCTGCAGTCACTGTATCTGGCATCCACTATAACGTCTTCTGCTTTTCTCCTCTCTTCCTCCTATCCCCCCTATTAGTGTTGCGCTGCGGATTATGTGTGCACTATATAAATAACTGGTGATAAATAAATAATTGCGTCGTTCTTATTTATTCTTTTATTGCTTTCCCCACAGGACGTGACATAACCTTGCGTCTGAGAGATGGAGAGAGCCGCTGTGCCGGGAGAGTGGAGGCCCTGGGGAATGACACCTGGGGCAGAGTCCTGGATGATGATTGGACGATAGATGACGCCCGGGTTGTATGCAGACAGTTACTCTGCGGTGATGCAGATGAGGCATCTGTCACTGAGGCACCGACACATAACACCTCTATAATATGGTATACAGTTACCTGTCAGGGGAATGAGACCGCACTACAGGATTGTGTTACTGCTACGTACAACCCCACAGCTACAGGGAAGACGGATGTTGGGGTCACCTGCTCAGGTGCAGTATAACATTCGGGGTACATCACTGTTTCCTCTAACCTGATAACTGTATACTGTACTAGCTGTTCTACCAGTTCTTTGCACAGGAGTTTCTGATTTTCACGGTTGTACATATAAAGGAGTGTTAATAATTTGGTATAGAGATGTAAATTTGAGATGTCTTAATGTAAGTAAATATTAATCCATGGTTCTTGGCGTTATCCGGGGAACACCCATAGCAGATACGGTTAATGTTAATGAGCACACCCAAATCCTTACCCATTACTGATTTTCCAAGAATTACCCCATTTCATTTATAGACTGCATGTTTGTTTTTGATCCTAAAATGCATAACTTTACATTTCTCAGTCGTAAACCTCATACTCCACTTAGATGCCCAATCTTCCAGTTTAAATAAGTTGTTCTGTAGCGAGTCTACATCCTGATCCGAATTATCTTACACAGTTAAGTGTCATTTGCAAAAGTGGATGCTTTGATCTCAAGTCCGTTTCCTATGTCATTTATGAATACGCTAAACAGAAGAGGTCCTAGTACAGACCCTTGAGGTGCACGACTTAACACTTTAGCCCAACTAGAAAATGTTTCATTGACCACCACTCTCTCTTCCCTTTTTTCCCAACCAGTTTTTGACCCAATTACAAATACAGCTTCCTACACCAAGCTCACTTAATGTATAAATCAATCTCGTGTAAGGCACTGTGTCAAAGGCTTTAGCAATATCTAAAAATACCACATCCACAGCATTTCCCAGGTCTAAGTTCTCACTCATGTCTTCATAGAAACTAATTAAGTTTGTTTGACATGACCTATCCCTAGCAAACCCATGCTGGTTCCTACCCATCTTGTAGCACCCAAAGTACTCCTGAGTGCTAACCCTTAATATACCTTCCAATATTTTCCCCACTATAGAAGTCAGACTTACCTGTCTGTAGTTGCCAGGATGAGTCTTACTTCTCTTTCTGAATAAAGGTAATACATCTGCTATTCGCCAGTCCCTTGGTACTGTGCCTGATGTGATCGAATTTTTGAAAATGAATTATAGGGGCCTTGCTATTTCTGAGCCTAGGTCCATTAGAACCCTTGTGTGTAGTTCATCAGGCCACAGAGATTTATAATTCTACTTAGTCGCTTACAGACTTCATCTTCTCTCAAACAAGTAATTTGTAAAGGGACATCATCAATTCTGTTGTTATGTAATAAGCCCACCATTTTTCCCTCTCTAGTATATACTGACAAAAAAATGTATTTATTTATTTTGTAATCTTTGTCTTCATTTATCAATTCGCCTAATTCACTTTTTAAGGGTCCTATGTTGTCTTTTTTTTTACCTTTTTCCATTGATATACTTCAAAAACATTTTAGGATTTGTTTTTTGCTTTCCTTAGCAATTTGCATTTCATTTTCTATTTCAGCAGCTCTGATTTCCCTTTTGCACTTTTTGTTACATTCTTTGTAGTAGTGGAAAGACTCCACATTCCGGTCAGATTTAAACGCTTTAAATGCTTGCCTCTTTTTGTATTAAAAAGTGTTATTGTCGGTGACTGTACACATAGTAATATCATTCTGTTCTGTCTCCAAATGCAGATAGCAAACTGCTGCGGCTGGCTGGTGGCCCCAGTAGGTGTGTCGGTAGAGTGGAAGTCTATCACCAAGGAGAGTGGGGAACAGTCTGTGATCAAAACTGGGGCACAGGCACTGCTGATGTTGTTTGTAGACAACTAAATTGTGGTAATTCCTTAGGTATAACAACATCGGCTACAACATATGGGCCAGGAACCGGGAGGATCTGGATGGCTATCAGCTATTGCTCTGGAAAGAAACTTGCTCTGTGGCATTGTGTTATTACTGAATGGGGAAAGAACAACTGTGATCATAAAGATGATGTTACTGTGTTCTGCTCAGGTACAGTGTGATATATAATACTACTAGTATAGCGTCTGTGGCTCAGGTCCTGTGTGATATATAATACTACTAGTATAGTGTCTGTGGCTCAGGTACTGTGTGATATATAATACTACTAGTATAGCGTCTGTGGCTCAGGTACTGTGTGATATATATTACTACTAGTATAGCGTCTGTGGCTCAGGTACTGTGTGATATATATTACTACTAGTATAGCGTCTGTGGCTCAGGTACTGTGTGATATATAATACTACTAGTATAGCGCCTGTGGCTCAGGTACTGTATGATATATAATACTACTAGTATAGCGTCTGTGGCTCAGGTACTGTGTGATATATATTACTACTAGTATAGCGTCTGTGGCTCAGGTACTGTATGATATATAATACTACTAGTATAGCGACTGTGGCTCAGGTACTGTATGATATATATTACTACTAGTATAGCATCTGTGGCTCAGGTACTGTATGATATATATTACTACTAGTATAGCGTCTGTGGCTCCGGTACTGTGTGATATATATACATACATACATACTAGTATAGCGTCTGTGGCTAAGATACTGTGTGATATATATTACTACTAGTATAGCGTTTGTGGCTCAGGTACTGTGTGATATATATTACTACTAGTATAGCGTCTGTGGCTCAGGTACTGTGTGATATATATTACTACTAGTATAGCGACTGTGGCTCAGGTACTGTGTGATATATAATACTACTAGTATAGCGTCTGTGGCTCAGGTACTGTGTGATATATATTACTACCAGTATAGCGTCTGTGGCTCAGGTACTGTGTGATATATAATACTACTAGTATTGCGTCTGTGACTCAGGTACTGTGTTATATATAATACTACTAGTATAGCGTCCGTGGCTCAGGTACTGTGTGATATATATTACTACTAGTATAGCGTCTGTGGCTCAGGTACTGTGTGTATATATTACTACTAGTATAGCATCTGTGGCTCAGGTACTGTGTGATATATATTACTATTAGTATAGCGTCTGTGGCTCAGGTACTGTGTGATATATATTACTACTAGTATTGCGTCTGTGACTCAGGTACTGTGTGATATATATTACTACTAGTTTAGCGTCTGTGGCTCAGGTACTGTGTGATATATATTACTACTAGTATAGCGTCTGTGGCTCAGGTACTGTGTGATATATATTACTACTAGTATAGCGTCTGTGACTCAGGTACTGTGTGATACATATTACTACTAGTATTGCGTCTGTGACTCAGGTACTGTGTGATATATATTACTACTAGTTTAGCGTCTGTGGCTCAGGTACTGTGTGATATATATTACTACTAGTATAGCGTCTGTGACTCAGGTACTGTATGATATACAGTTTGATATACTGACCAAGTAGCTGCTCGGCAAAGCTGAAATGCCGAGACACCCCGGGCAGCCGCCCAGGAAGAACCGACTTTACGAGTAGAGTGGGCCTTAACAGAATTGTCGAAAATGGGGCTCTTTCGATAAAAAAACCCATGTCAAATTGGATTCGACAATTCAATACATTTTCGACAAAAAATCTGTTGGATCCGTTTCGACATTTAACTTTGACAGTCGAATGTATTTTAAATAAGATTCATCATCCCTAATAGCCTCAATCATATGTTGCACCCCTCATAAGTCAGTTGCTTTATTTGGGCAAGTGTACGCTTTTTAGGGTACAGAGTTGGGGTGAGAGGCACAGCTGTGGGATTTGAATCCCCAGATTATTAAAAACTGTTGCTCCTTCCCAGTATGGGATATATTTGTATAAATTAAATACACGTTATAGTACACATTACTGAGGCCACCCCTGGGGGTTCTGCCCCAGAAGTCTAAGAAGTATAGGGGGTCATTCCGTGTTGATTGCTCGCTAGCAGTTTTTAGCAGTCGTGCAAACGCTAAGCCGCCGCCCTCTGGGAGTGTATTTTATCTTAGCAGAAGCGCGAACGAAAGGATCGCAGAGCGACTAAAAAAATAAAATGTGCAGTTTCAGAGTAGCTCCAAACCTACTCAGCGCTTGCGATCACTTCAGACTGTTCAGTTCCGGATTTGACGTCACAAACACGCCCTGCGTTCGCCCAGCCACGCCTGCGTTTTTCCTGGCACGCCTGCGTTTTTTCGAACACTCCCTGAAAACGGTCAGTTGACACCCAGAAACGCCCTCTTCCTGTCAATCACTCTGCGGCCAGCAGTGCGACTGAAAAGCTTCGCTAGAACTTGTGTGAAAATGCATTGGCCGTTGTGAAAGTACGTAGCGCGTGCGCATTGCGCCGCATACACATGCGCAGAAGTGCCTTTTTTTGCATCATCGCTGCGCAGTGAACATTTTCAGGTAGCGATCAACTCGGAATGACCACCATAGTTTTAAGGATGGTATAGACTCCCCGGGAGAATACACACTATATAGACATGGTAATGTGAGATATACAGACTTACACACACAGGAAAATGTCAGACACAGTTTCCCCCAGAGTACCTTCAGAGAGTCACAGAGTATAAGGAGCCAGCTACACAGCGCCCCAGTAGGCAGTTAATATAACAAACGGCCGGCGCTTACTGAGTAACCTTAACAGGATAAACAGTTCTTATAATCACACTCCCCCCCCTGTGTATAACCCCCTAGTATCGTAGAGGACAGCTGGAGTTACGTGGAGGGCAGCGCTCCCTGTCAGCGTTCTGATGCTGTGATCTGCAGGGAGAAAATGGCGCTGGTGAGTGCGGGATCCGCACTGAGAAGCTCCGCCCCCTGTAATGGCGCGTCTTCCCGCACTTAGAGATTATACTGGCCTGAGGTAATTTCTGCAGCAAACAGCGGGTTAGACCCTAAAAGCTACGTTTGACCAGTGTAGGGTATTGTATTGGCCCAGGACGCCCCTCACAGTGCCTAACACAGTGTGTCCGCTAAGCCTTCCGGAGCGCAGGCTGTCAGAGCTGCGCTCCCACCCTTGTGCAGCCATTCCCGCCGGCGACCCGGGGTGCCGGCGTCATACTCACCACTCTTCATTCTTCTGGCTGTGTTAGGGGATGGCGGCTGTGCTGCGGGAGTGAGCGGTCGCCTCGTGGGCTTGCGATCAACACCCTCAGGAGCTCAGTGTCCTGTCAGGGGAGACAGAGAACCATTAACTTCTAGAGTTGGTCTCTTAGAATATAATAAAACTAGAAAAACTCCTATGGAGCTCCCCTAGCTGTGACCGGCTCCTCCGGGCACATTTTCTAAACTGAGTCTGGTAGGAGGGGCATAGAGGGAGGAGCCAGCCCACACTATCAAACTCTTAAAGTGCCCATGGCTCCCAAGGGACCTGTCTATACACCATGGTACTAAATGGAACCCCAGCATCCTCTAGGACGTAAGAGAAAGTTATTGCTTTGTACAATGCGGTATAGGGTGATCTTCAGGTTGCCGACTGTCGGGATCCCGGCGCACAGTATACCGGCGCCGGAATCCCAACAGCCGGCATACCAACAGTTTTTATCCCTCGTGGGGGTCCGTGACCCCCCTGGAGGGAGAATAAATAGCGTGGCGAGCACAACGAGCCTGCAAGGGGCTCATTTGCGCTCGCCACGCTGTCAGTATGCCAGCGGTCGGGCTTCCGGCGCCGGTATGCTGGTTGCCGGGAGCCCGGCCGCCGGCATACCATACTACACCCGCGGTATAACATGGCGCCATAGAATTTGAGCCTTTTTTCATGGCACCACTTGGCCAAATGTTTCTTATTGAGGACTTCAGAAAAAATTCTCATTGGGTTACCTGTCCTCCTTAGGGTCAGATATGTTGTGCGGGACTGATTGTCCACATTTGCCTATAACATTGACCACAAATAATTTGATTTGGTCCTGGACCACTAATCCAAGGCAGCCCGCAAGTGTCCTGAGGAACCCAGTTTGGGAAACACTGGTATAATGCATAACCACCTTATCGTAATGCTGATGGCTTCTTATTGCAGAAGTACAACCTGTTTAGTACCATTTTTTTAATTTAATAATAACTAGTATCTGAAGACACTTGTAAACCAAGTCCATTCACATACACTACTAGGACATAAAAAGCATGGCCGGATTTAGTGGTCAGGAACAACATCGTTGGTTGCCCCCCCCCCCATCAAATCACTGCCACCTTCGTCCCCCTCATGTCGTGACCTGTCCCAATACCTCTAGAGCGCCAAAGCAGACCCACCCTCAACCCCACCCCCTCCTGTAACACAATTTATCATCCTTTGATCCCCCTCCCTCTCCCTAGCAGTTGCAAAATATAAAAAGTTGGAATGAGGGGGGGGGGGGGGATTAATCAACAGCCTCATATGGCCGTGGCACCCCTCAGTAAATGCCGCTCTTAGGCAGATGCCTCAAGTGCCTAGTGGGAAATCCACTACTGATAAAAAGGTGCTCCATTTTAGCTGGTGGAGGAACATCAGCAGGTGGTGCTGCCCACTCCTTCAAAGAGGTCTTGATACTTACTGTAGTATCTGTATGTCCCATCCACCAAACGTTATATTACTCCCTTCCCTAGATCCCCATATTGTATCATCTGTCTGCAGGCTCACCTTGTCTTCTACTTCAGTGGTTCTCAACCTCAGTCCTCAAGTACCCCCAACAGTTCATGTTTTCCAGGTCACCTAGCAGTTGAACAGGTGTATTTATTACTCACTGACACATTTTAAAAGACCCACAGATGGAGCTAATTATTTCACTTGCAGTCCTGTGAGGAGAGCTGGAAAACATGAACTGTTGGGGGTACACGAGGACTGAGTTTGAGAACCACTGTTCTACTTCTCCGACATCTGTAGCACCAATCTGTGCCTGACCAGTAGCCTCGCCTGCTGCTGCCCCCTCCCCAATACCTGTCACATAGCCAGTGTGTCTGCTGTAAATGTGTCTTACCTGGGTCCAATAAAATAATATTATATATCTAACTGCACAATTATCCTATATTCTGTTATTCTGTTCCCCACAGGACATGATATATCAGTGCGTCTGGTGGATGGAGAGAGCCGCTGTGCCGGGAGAGTGGAGGCCCTGGGGAATGACACCTGGGGCAGAGTCCTGGATGATGATTGGACGATAGATGACGCCGGGGTTGTATGCAGACAGTTGCTCTGCGGTGATGCAGATGAGGCATCTGTCACTGAGGCACCGACACATAACACCTCTATAATATGGTATACAGTTACCTGTCAGGGGAATGAGACTGCACTACAGGATTGTGTTACTGCTACGTACAACCCCACAGCTACAGGGAAGACGGGTGTTGGGGTCACCTGCTCAGGTGCAGTATAACATTCGGGGTACATCACTGTTTCCTCTATAACCTGATAACTTTGGGTGTGGATTAAAAGAGCGACAGTATAAAAGTTGACAGTCAATAGGTTGATACCATATGGTTGACGCGCATTAGGTCAACAGGGTCAAAGGTCAACATGTAAAAGGTAGACAGTATAAAAAAAGTCGACAGAGTCAAGAGGTCAATATGGAAATGGTGACACCCGATGCACACTCCATACCGGGAAAGGGGCGTGGCTTAACATAAAGGGGCATGGCCTCCTGGGAAATCCTGATTGCATCACTCCAGGGGCGTGGCCAGCATCCCCAGAGACTAGTGCCGCCACTGTCAGCTCCTCCCATGTGACTGGAGCCAATGTCACCCTGCTGCGCCCAGATCCAGTCACCGCGGAGGAGCCGGCGTGTTGGTGCCTCCCAGGCAGATCCCGCACCTCGATAGTGACGCCACTGACGATATATATATATATATATATATATATATATATATACATATACACACACACACACACACACACACACACACACACTACACAAAACCCGGCACTCCACCTAAAAACTGGAACTAGTCCTGGTGCCCTCACAACAGATGAATAGGAGATAGCAATGGTGCGGCACTCAGAGACATTTTTCGTCAGGAAATAAAACTCACGGACACGGCGGTCACTGATTCGAATCAGTGACCGCCGTGTCCGTGAGTTTTATTTCCTGACGAAAAATGTCTCTGAGTGCCGCACCATTGCTATCTCCTATATATATATATATATATATATATAGAGAGAGAGAGAGACAAGTCTGCAGCAATCTCTAGTGGAGGTATATGTGACCGTTCCAAATATATACACTTAAAGGAAGAAGAATGAGCTGCGCTGATCTGTGTCTGTAAATGACTAAAGCCCCATACACACTATGCGAGGAGAAAGTAACAGATCTCACTCAGAAGGGCCGATCAGAGCGAGATCTTCTACAATCTCGTCCAGTGTGTACACAGTGTCATTAATAAAGTCTGCTCCTGCACATCGGTAACGACCCCCTCCCTCATCTCAACATGTACAGACGAGGGAGGATAATCAGAAAATACTAACTGCACCTGGGAATAATACAGCTAGAATAACTGCACCTGGGTATAATACAGCTAGAATAACTGCACCTGGGTATAATACAGCTAGAATAACTGCACCTGGGTATAATACAGCTAGAATAACTGCACCTGGGTATAATACAGCTAGAATAACTGCACCTGGGTATAATACAGCTAGAATAACTGCACCTGGGTATAATACAGCTAGAATAACTGCACCTGGGTATAATACAGCTAGAATAACTGCACCTGGGTATAATACAGCTAGAATAACCGCACCTGGGTATAATACAGCTAGAATAACTGCACCTGGGTATAATACAGCTAGAATAACTGCACCTGGGTATAATACAGCTAGAATAACTGCACCTGGGTATAATACAGCTAGAATAACTGCACCTGGGTATAATACAGCTAGAATAACTGCACCTGGGTATAATACAGCTAGAATAACTGCACCTGGGTATAATACAGCTAGAATAACTGCACCTGGGTATAATACAGCTAGAATAACTGCACCTGGGTATAATACAGCTAGAATAACTGCACCTGGGTATAATACAGCTAGAATAACTGCACCTGGGTATAATACAGCTAGAATAACTGCACCTGGGTATAATACAGCTAGAATAACTGCACCTGGGTATAATACAGCTAGAATAACTGCACCTGGGTATAATACAGCTAGAATAACTGCACCTGGGTATAATACAGCTAGAATAACTGCACCTGGGTATAATACAGCTAGAATAACCGCACCTGGGAATAATACAGCTAGAATAACCGCACCTGGGTATAATACAGCTAGAATAACTGCACCTGGGTATAATACAGCTAGAATAACTGCACCTGGGTATAATACAGCTAGAATAACTGCACCTGGGTATAATACAGCTAGAATAACTGCACCTGGGTATAATACAGCTAGAATAACTGCACCTGGGAATAATACAGCTAGAATAACCGCACCTGGGTATAATACAGCTAGAATAACCGCACCTGGGTATAATACAGCTAGAATAACTGCACCTGGGAATAATACAGCTAGAATAACTGCACCTGGGTATAATACAGCTAGAATAACCGCACCTGGGTATAATACAGCTAGAATAACTGCACCTGGGTATAATACAGCTAGAATAACCGCACCTGGGTATAATACAGCTTGAATAACCGCACCTGGGTATAATACAGCTAGAATAACTGCACCTGGGTATAATACAGCTAGAATAACTGCACCTGGGTATAATACAGCTAGAATAACTGCACCTGGGTATAATACAGCTAGAATAACTGCACCTGGGAATAATACAGCTAGAATAACTGCACCTGGGTATAATACAGCTAGAATAACTGCACCTGGGAATAATACAGCTAGAATAACTGCACCTGGGTATAATACAGCTAGAATAACTGCACCTGGGAATAATACAGCTAGAATAACTGCACCTGGGTATAATACAGCTAGAATAACTGCACCTGGGTATAATACAGCTAGAATAACTGCACCTGGGTATAATACAGCTAGAATAACTGCACCTGGGAATAATACAGCTAGAATAACTGCACCTGGGAATAATACAGCTAGAATAACTGCACCTGGGTATAATACAGCTAGAATAACTGCACCTGGGTATAATACAGCTAGAATAACTGCACCTGGGTATAATACAGCTAGAATAACTGCACCTGGGTATAATACAGCTAGAATAACTGCACCTGGGTATAATACAGCTAGAATAACTGCACCTGGGTATAATACAGCTAGAATAATGCACCTGGGTATAATACAGCTAGAATAACTGCACCTGGGTATAATACAGCTAGAATAACTGCACCTGGGTATAATACAGCTAGAATAACTGCACCTGGGTATAATACAGCTAGAATAACTGCACCTGGGTATAATACAGCTAGAATAACTGCACCTGGGTATAATACAGCTAGAATAACTGCACCTGGGTATAATACAGCTAGAATAACTGCACCTGGGTATAATACAGCTAGAATAACCGCACCTGGGTATAATACAGCTAGAATAACTGCACCTGGGTATAATACAGCTAGAATAACCACACCTGGGTATATAATACAGCTAGAATAACTGCACCTGGGTATAATACAGCTAGAATAACTGCACCTGGGTATAATACAGCTAGAATAACTGCACCTGGGTATAATACAGCTAGAATAACCGACAATGCAAGAAATGTATAAAGGGAAGAATAGAATTTATTATAGTCAATACTGCTAATTATAGTATCAGATAGGATCCTAAAGAACAATATTGTGCAGGTCCTCGTTAATGACAACTGCAGCATGGGCGTCGTTCCCCCAGACGCCCCCCACCACCGTCACCACCGTCGCTCCCTTCCCCTTCCCAATATCGTCAGCGGCGGGGACTCGTTTAGTGTGTATGGGGCTTAAGCAGAGACTAGAATATAAATATATAAATGTCTATACATGTATTTCATCCATATAAAGTATATTAAAAAACTAAAGACAAGCTGAATAGAGAAAGGAAGATAATATGTTGCAGTGTCTATGGTGTAAAGAAACAAAGTTCCACAATGTAGCAAAGCTAATGTGCAGCCATACCTGTACGTCCTGTATGGGGGTCATTCCGAGTTGATCGTAGCTGTGCTAAATTTACGATCATGTTCCCAGCCCAGTCCGCCCCGCATGTTAGGGCCGCCCCCCCCCCCCCCTCCGCAACAGTACAAAAGTATTGCACAGCGGTGATGCTTTTGTACTTGTTGAGTAACCCCCAGCCAGCGCAGCTCCTGAGTCTAGGCAGGAGTTGCTCGTCGCTGCCCCTGGCGCAGCGGCTGCGTGTGACGTCACGCAGCCACTGCGGCCCGCCCCCCGCATGGTCCGGCCACACCTGCGTTGGCCGGACTGCGCCCCCAAAACGGCGGCTTAACGCCACCGTGCCGCCCCCTCCCGCCTCTGCCTGACAATCAGGCAGAGGCCATCGCTAGGGAACGACAGCATTCGGCCGGCCGGCATGCGTAGGCGCACTGCAGCACCGGCGCATGCGCAATTCTGACCCGATCGCTGCGCTGCGAGCAACTGCAGCGAGCGATCGGGTTGGAATGACCCCCATAGTGAGAACAGTGCCAGGACAGCCTTAGCAGTAAATCAAGAAACCATTCTGATGCCGCATCACACATACAGGTAAATGTATTATAGCGGCACCACCCTATAACATATACAGGTAAATGTATTATAGCGGCACCACCCTATAACATATACAGGTAAATGTATTATAGCGGCACCACCCTATAACATATACAGGTAAATGTATTATAGCGGCACCACCCTATAACATATACAGGTAAATGTATTATAGCGGCACCACCCTATAACATATACAGGTAAATGTATTATAGCGGCACCACCCTATAACATATACAGGTAAATGTATTATAGCGGCACCACCCTATAACATATACAGGTAAATGTATTATAGCGGCACCACCCTATAACATATACAGGTAAATGTATTATAGCGGCACCACCCTATAACATATACAGGTAAATGTATTATAGCGGCACCACCCTATAAAATATACAGGTAAATGTATTATAGCGGCACCACCCTATAACATATACAGGTAAATGTATTATAGCGGCACCACGCTATAACATATACAGGTAAATGTATTATAGCGGCACCACCCTATAACATATACAGGTAAATGTATTATAGCGGCACCACCCTATAACATATACAGGTAAATGTATTATAGCGGCACCACCCTATAACATATACAGGTAAATGTATTATAGCGGCACCACCCTATAACATATACAGGTAAATGTATTATAGCGGCACCACCCTATAACATATACAGGTTGAGTATCCCTTATCCAAAACGCTTGGGACCAGAGGTATTTTGGATATCGGATTTTTCCGTATTTTGGAATAATTGCATACTATAATGAGATATCATGGTGATGGGACCTAAATCTAAGCACAGAATGAATTTATGTTTCATATACACCTTATACACACAGCCTGAAGGTCATTTTAGCCAATATTTTTTATAACTTTGTGCATTAAACAAAGTATGTGTACATTCACACAATTCATTTATGTTTAATATACACCTTATACACACAGCCTGAGGGTCATTTAATACAATATTTTTAATAACTTTGTGTATTAAACAAAGTTTGTGTACATTGAGCCATCAAAAAACAAAGGTTTCACTATCTCACTCTCGCTCAAAAAAGTCCGTATTTCGGAATATTCCGTATTTCGGAATATTTGGATATGGGATACTCAACCTGTACAGATAAATGTATTATAGCGGCACCACCCTATAACATATACAGGTAAATGTA